>NC_081415.1:598152143-598752143 GCF_030272615.1 Cryptomeria japonica
TGTTCATGATACTCATGCTCATATTCAGTAAGTTGGTTTTGGTCTGGTGATCGGATGCTATCCTGTTTTCTTAGAATGTTGGTTTCTGGCTCCGGCGAGGGTTTCACCGACAGAGATTTTGATGAAGATCTTTGATGAATTGCATAAGTGGTGTTGGTGTAGCTTTTGGTGGAGTTTCAAGATGCTGTTGCTCATGATGTTCGAGACTTAGCAAATGGAGATCATTGTTGTAGCATGTGGACCTATACTGGGTCCCGGTTGATCTAGGTTATGGATCGACTTTAATGTAATGCATGGATTGGACCTCTCGATGTGTTCCCAGGATGTCTTATGTTTTGGATATTATTTGTTTGGTCTAAGGCCAACATGGTTTGTAATTATGTAATGGGTTTATTATCTGGTGGCCGACCTAATTGTTTATGGTCGAGGGTTTGTATATATAGATGTAAGATCTCATTGTAGATCGTATGGGAGAGATCGTAGGAATGGGAATATGAATGCAATATGTGAATAATTTAATATCATTCAGGAAGAGGATTTGTTCGATCATTGGATATCGAATTAGGTTTATGTAACAGGATTTAGTCCTCTAGTGTTGAGCTTAACCGAAACTATACTCAGGCATACGAGATGCTATCTTTTGCAGTTCAACACTTCTCCACATTGTAGTCTAGATTTCTATGTAGTCAGTGAGGCTCCTTTTGTGATGAGCAGTGTGCTCTAGGTTGTCGGCCTTCCTGCAAGTGCAGGCCCCTCAATTGCAATTCACATACTTACTGCAGAAGTATTATCTGACTATGGGTAGTCTTCCCACCATGGTTTTTCCCTTTACCAGGTTTTCCATGTATAAATCTTGGTGTCATGTGGATGATATTTCTTCTATGATTATTGTTTATGCTTAATTGAATTAACTACTATTCAGGTATTAATATTTTGGGCTTTGGTAGTAAAGTTTTAATTGCTAATGGATTTGGTAATCTGTGACAACTAATTCACCCCCCCCCCCCACTCTCATTTGTCTTCCAGTTATTTGAAATGTCTAACATATACACTAGAATGCCAAAATGAAGTGTAATATTAGTATTACCACTCTAAACAAGTTACTATTTTTGTACACATATCATTCATGCATGCACATGATAGCATAGATGAGGGTATAAAACTATTGAGAGAGTATGGTTTCTACATAAGCGATGATCATAGTCATTTGTCAGAGTTTGTACAAGGATGCTTTCAAGTTTACTATGAGAATTTAAGGAAGAGAAATATGAAATACAACCAACACACCATGTGGTAAGATAATTTTACATCACAATTCAAGAATACAATGATCTTCTATTGGTTGAGTAGGATGCATGTGATGAGTGGTGTACAACATTTTTGGAATTTCATTAAGGCTGGACATGGGAAGGGAAAGCTCGATGGTGTCGTAGCATGTGTAAAAAAGTCACTTGCTAGAGAGAAATAGAGTATAAAGGTGGCACTAAGTCGACAAATGCAGTGCAATGATTTTGGAATGGTGTAACTCGATGATGAGACTAGGTAATGAATACCTAAGTCTATTGTTTCTGGATTCTTTTGGATGATATGTGAATCTAATATGGGTAAAAGTGTTAACAAGAGACACTATTTCAGTTTAGATTGGTTCATGATTAATAGGAGTTGTCATTTATGGCAACCCAATTTGAAAATCTCATCTGGTGTACATAAATTTGATTTACCAGAAATCATATCATTCATGAGACATAAGTCTGGAAGGTGGAATACAGTAACCGGTCGAGCATGAGATCACTGAGCACATCTTGATTTTGGTGGTGTAATTTTGGTTGCAGTAATAAAGGTAGATGATTCAAGGTTCGAGGAGGTTTATCTTATGATCCTGATATCTAGTGTTGATTAATGAGAAAGATTAAAGGTTTGGTATCTAGTAATTTAATTAGAGCAGAGCTATTTTGGTGTAACATGTGTTGCAGAATCTTAGGGTTGATTTTGGTGATTGGTTTCATGTTTGAGGTGATTGGGCTGAATTGTGTGCAGCTTTTAATCATTTTTTTTAGGTCTACATATGGATTTGTGGATGGATTGAGCTGACTTAAGGCTCCACATTTAATGTTGCGTGTTATATGGATTTTGGAAGCAGGCATAAGAAATGATTCATTTTGTTGATGTGGATATATAAGATCAATTAATTTGAGTATTTTGATGTAATCGAAGTGTGTGATAAATCTATATGAGTGAATTTGTGAAGGTTGGTGAATGTTATTGAAGGTTTAGGTGCTCTAATCTAAGACAGAGTAGGAAAATAGAGTAGATAAGCAGAATAGTTTTACAAGTCACTTTGAGCCTAACTAGAACTACTTTTTGGCATATGTAGATGCTACACTTTAGTTCATTCATTATTATAATCAATTGTAATCATAAGGAAGTGAGCCTTCCTCTGGGTTGCAATCCTTTTGTATTTGAGCAGTGAGCTCTAGGCAGTGTTCCTAAATGCAAGTGAATTCCCCTTATGTAATATTATCATACTTCTGGCCATAGTATAATAATATTATGGGTTCAAATCCAACTGTGGTTTTTCCCTTTCTAGGTTTCCACATAAAACTCTTGGTGTTATGGTTGTGTGGTTGATTGCTTTATATTTCTACACTTTGCTTTCATTCTTATGCATCTGGTATTTTAAGAATCAGCTCAATAAGATTGTAAATTATAAAACACTAATTCACCCCCCTCTTAGTTTTTATTGATTCCAACAATTGGTATCAGAGCTTAGTCTCTTAGAAGAATCCTAACAACTTGAGGAAGATCTGAAAGATTGAATCAATGGACTCTGATTTGCAGAAGCAACTTATTGTGGCACTTGAAGATCTTGATGCAGCTATGCAAGAGAAGAGTAGCTTGAGGAGAAGTGTGGAAGCAGATGAAAATATCATTGAATCTCTAAAGGAAAAAGTCAACACATCAAGAGAGAAGAGAAAGGAACTGATGGACAAACTCAAGGAGAAAGAAGAACAAAGCATTGACAATCAAGTCCTACAAGACAAGAAAAATGAATGTGAGAAGCTTGCTAGAGAGAATGTAGTCCTGAAGAATGAGATGCAATCCATTGTGATGAAGCTAACAAAGGAGATTGAAGACAACAAAAATAATGAGGAAAATCTGACTCAATCATTCAAGGATAGATCTGATGAATTTTGTAGATTTAACTATGAGAATGATCAATTGAAACTTGAATTAATGCAATGCAAGAATGATGGACAAGAACTTGAAAGGCAAATCATAATTCTGAGAAATGAGATTTATACTGCTAATGAGTACGAGGAAAAAATCAAATATAGCTCAGCCCGGTTAGATGAGATGTTGGAAAGTCAGAGACATGGGAAAGACATGCAACAACTTGGATATGAGAAAGGAGAATCCTACGGTTCTAGACAAAGAAAACATCAGAAGACCAAGAGACCTCTGGTAAGACAGTCTAATGCCTATAAATTCAATAGTAAATTTTTTGTTTATGAAAAATTTGGTCATATGGAAAGTCAATGCAAAAATACGATGAATAATAGGATGATGAATAATATGAATAATGGTCCTACCTTTAGCTACCAATGTTTCATATTGAACAAATTTGGTCATAAGTCAAACATGTGGAGAACAGTGATGAATAATTTTCAGAATAAGAGATGCTATGCTTGTGGAATGTTTGGACACATTTCTAACCAATGAAGGATGAGACCAAATCAAATGAACTTCAGGCCTATGCAAGGAAATGTTGTTTGTTATGCATGCAAAAAATCCAGTCACATTGCAAAATATTGCAGAAACAAGAATATAAGAAAGAATGCTCTGAAAGATAAGAACAAATTAGATGAAAAGGGGAAAGTGAAGGTTGAATAAGTTAGAGAGCAACATAAGAAGATGTGGGTTAAGGAAGAATAAAATGTTTAGAATGGCCCCACACCCAATTCTAGATGTTGGAACCTCATCCGGTAACTAAGGCATTTTGGCCTTAGGGGGAATCTTTTCATGCAGATTCTTAAAACCCCCTTTCAAAGATCTGTAACCGGTCGAGGATAGTTGCAAATGAAGGAGATTAGCTATGTAGCTGATATCCAAAAGATTTCATACATATCAGAGTATCTGATGATGAATTCTTGAAGATACAGGGTATCCAAAAATCCTTTAGGGTTGTGCATTTATTACAACTTAAAGTTAGGTTTTTGGTCAATAAAAAGGCATTTCTATCATTCATTCTTGACATTGTGAATGAAGAGAAATAGCAGAAGAGAAAGGTGAATAAGATTGAGCAGTAATAATCAAGCTTGAAGTGATCAACCAACGATTCCTATCATTCAGTTGAGTCTAAAAAAGGTATTTATCCATGTTGAGAGTTGTTTTTATACCCTAATTTTGAAATGGCATCTGCATCTAGGGTTGCAACTCCATTAGTAGTTGAGATTAATGAAAGGGTGAGGCCAGTATTTAAGAGACATCCATTCAAATGTGTTGAAGATTATCCGAAAGGTGTTTTTTCCTCTATCCCGTATGGCATGCTACATAATGAAGATATTAGGGCATATATTCACTATAATATCAAGGACCTTGGTAATGCAGATATGTTATCACTTTACACCAAGCATATGATGGATGGAATGGTAAATTTGAAGCTCGGATTCAAATCATTGCAAGACAAGGGTTTTATCTAGTTTGTTCATGTTTTGGTATTTGATGAACCCGAATGGGTCAAATATATCTTGAGCCAAATCCATGATGAGTTTATATGGATGGACAAACCTCACAAGATTTTGAAGCAAGCCATTCAAGTGATAACCTATTTGAATGTAGCCGGTGAGATCCCCGGTTTGAGGAAAGTTTAGAACACAATATTGATAGCTGTTACCGGATCCCAATATGACAACCGGTCGATGACAATCAGCGATATTGTAGAGCATGATGTGAGATTTGCCTCAATGGTGATGGGATACAAGGTGTACCAGTCTAGCAGACAGAACTCAGTATCTAGTACTGCTATATTTGTAGCTTATCAGATGCTAAAAGAAGACAAAATATATGATCTTTGTGGAGTGCTTCTCAGTGAGCTAATGAGTATCTTGAAGAAGATAAAGAAAGATAAGAAAAATGTTTTTGAATTTGGATATTTGATTGTTTGTTTGACACTTTACTTCTTGAACGAAATCCCCGATATTGGAAAATTTCAATGGGCTTATGATAAACTGATGGCAATCCAAATCAAGGAAGGTTTGTAGGGTTTGGGTGATACTGTAGCTCAAAAATATTCTTTGTGGGGATACTTCAAATCATTTCAATCCATAATGCAAAGCAAAGAGAGGATCCCAAAAGATATTGTTGAAAAATATGAGAACACAATCTGCTCTATGGTAGACAAGGATCAATGTCATATGGAGGCAGTTGAACCTAGAACTGTTTGGACCATGCCCATGGGGTATGAGGTAGATGAAAACACACTTCATGCATATGCTCAACATTTGTTGAGTAAATCGATAGATGTTGATTTTCATAAGAAATTCACTGAAGAGGTTGAGGATCTTGCAGAGAAAATGGGAATATCAAAAGAAGTTGTGCAAAGGGCAAGAGAGAAAAATATACTAAAGGAGGAGGACATGGAAAGGCCTAAAAGGTCAAAACTAGTCTCCACTCTTCTTAAGTAATCAAAGCCAAGGCGATACTAGTCTACACCTACCTCTAGTGCTTAGAAGCCTATCCCTCCACCCAAGCCACAAGCCAAGTCAACTAGTGGAGTAGAGAAGAGGAAGAAGGAGAAGCCACAAAGAGAGTATGTTGCAGTCACTATTGAGGATATAGAAATAGAATTTGATGAAGTGGTGAAAGAGGTAAAGAAGACAGTTACCTATGCCAGGATGGTGAAGAAGCCTCAATTCAGTGGTGCCCAGCCAACCAAGAAACCAAGAGTTGAAGCTGAACCAACTGATAGAGCTAGAGCAAGAAAGAAACATAAGTCTGAATTAGATGAAGCTCTGAAATCCGACAAAATTGAAAGTACATATAAAGTTGTTCCCCTAATAACTTTGAAGGAAATAATTGATGAAGTTCTTAAGGATGGTAATTTGAAGAATGTGCTTGTATATTATGAGAATTTTGATGATAAAGATCAAAGAGCTATAGAGGAAGCAATTGTACATTATATGGATATTTATTGGAAAGCATAAAATAGAATTGTCATCCATGATACCCAAGAGCCTATATGACATATTGGATGCAATAAGGCATACAACAAGTTTAGAGGATGAAAGAATAAAAGAGTATGTATTAGTGAATTTATCCTCTGTCATTTCTAAAGATAAAGTTGTTAGATTGTTAAAGATTGCCAAGAATGTTTATAGTAAAGAATTAATAGAATTGTCATCCATGATACCCAAGAGACTATATGACATATTGGATGCAAGAAGACATACAACAAGTTTAGAGGATAAAAGAATAAAAGAGTATGTACTAGTGAATTTATCCTATGTCAATTCTAAAGCTGAAGTTGTTAGATTACTAAAGATTGCCAAGGATAGATTTAGAAGCAAGAAGAGAGTCAATAAAAACATGCTTGGAAAAATAGATGAAGTGACTAAAGAGACTGAGACAATTTTTGAAACAACAGAGGTATGATGTAAACCCGACACATGATGACATTCAACTGAGAGAGAAATCACAGGAAACATCTATTCTAGAAGTGCATACAACCATTCCTGATAAGCAGAAAGATCAATCTTCTAAGAAATCTATTTCGACAGACCAGACCGGAGTGCGTAGAGCAATTGCTGATGATAATGCTAATATTGATACCTCCAGTGAAGCTGAAGAAGATCCTTTAGTAATAGAAGTTATTTCAAAAAAGGCAGCTAAGGAGACAGTTGATGGTGAAAAGGGAGAAGATAATGGTGAGAAGGGTGAAAAAGATGAGAGTGCAGAGGTGACAGGAGAGGAGAAGGATGATCAGGCTTTGGTGACAGTGGCAAGAGACACTATTATTGACAAAGGAAAATAGGTTGTTACTGATTTAGATGATTTTTCTCAAGGGCCTATTGATCTAAGTTCCTTATCTCCTATTCAGGCATTGAAGCTAGAAACTCTTGCATAGGATAAAGCCAGTGAGGACTTACTCAAGTCCCATATTGTAGACAAAGAATTAAAAACATTGGCGGGAGATGTATTGGAGAAATTTTTTCCCTTCTATATTGGACTCAACTGATAATCCCTTCGATAAGATTAGAAGTATGTTGAACATTGTAGAGTCTCATTTTGAGTCTTTAGAGAAGACAACAAATACTAGATTTTTAAATCATTTTAATGCCATGAGATTGAAAACATTTTTTAAGATGATTGAGTTTGATAGGTTCAGTTTAATAACTGCTATGAAGGGCATTCAAGATGCACTAGATGAGGGTGGCCAAATATACAAGTCATGTCTAAGTTTGGAAAATTTTACTATAGACATTGATAAGAAAATAAGAGAGTGTGAAGGCTATCTTGCTAGAATATCACAGTCATATATACCTCGGTCAGTCCCGACTAGCAATTTTGAACCACAAGTTTTGAGTCTATTGGATAAGATTAAGAGTTTAAATTAGGAGAAGGACAAAATTTTGGCTAGAGTAGGAGAAGTAAGGAGTTTTATCAGTCCCCAGATAGATTCTCTGATGAGAAATATGCTAGATGCAAAGGATTCTCTGAATAACTGAATAAGAGTGTTCCGACAGATAGACAGGGAGTAGAGATGCTTGCATATCTTTTCAGTGAGACGATCAATATTTTGGAGAGTTTGAAGAAGGCATGGGATAATCACTTTATGTCCCTAAGGACAATTTTTGTAAATATTTTCAAGTTTTTGTAAGCAACTAAACATATCCCTGTACATAGATTTTGGTGGATTCCTATCTTTGGCATTATTGTCAAAGGGGGAGAGAGAATAGTGAAACATGGTGCAAATTCTCAGGGGGAGCTTGTAGAGTTTTGAGAGTGTTCAAAACTTTGAAATTTTGAAGTTTTGCAGTCTTGAGTGTACAGTTCAATGTTCACATTGCTGCCATTAATGCATAAGGGGGAGATTATTAGAAAGAGACACTGTTCTGGTGAAGATTGGTGCATGATTAATAAGAGTTGTCATTGATGGCAACCTAGTTCATAAATCTCATCTGGTGTACATAAATTTGATTTATCAAAAGTCATCATTCATGAGACATAAGTTTGGAAGGTGGAATATAGTAACTGGTAGAGCACGAGATCATTGAGCATATCTTGATTTTGGTGGTGTAATTTTGGTTGCGGTGATAAAGGCAGATGATTTGAGGTTCGAGGCAATTTATCTTGTGTTCTTGATATCCGGTATTGATTAATGAACAAGATTAAAGGTTCAGTATCCAATAATTCAGTTAGAGCACCACTATTTTGGTGTAACATGTGTTGCACAAGCTTAGGATTGATTTCGGTGATTGGTTTTGTTACAAGCTAGGGTTACCATTGCACCAAAAGATCGACCCGTCAATGCCCGATACAACCACTAGACTTATAGAATCCACAAGAGGATGTTAAACCATGTCGTGAACCCTCGTGAGAGATGCTGGCTCACTGCCAATAGGTTTCATGTTCAAGGTGATTGGGCTGACTTGTGTGAAGATTTTTATCATTTTGTTTAGGTCTGCATATGGATTTGTGGAAAGATTGAGTTGAATTAAGGTTACATGTTTCATGTTGTGTGTTATGTGGATTTTGGAAGCTAACATAAGAAATGATTTATTTTGTTGATGTGGATATATAAGATAGATTCATTTGATCATTTTGATGTAGGAGAAGTGTGTGAGAAGTCTATATGAGAAAATTTGTAAAGGTTGGTGAATGTTATTGAAGGTTTAGGTGCTTTGGTGTAAGACAGAGCATGAAAACAAAGCAGATAAGCATAACAGTTGTAGAAGTCACTTTGAGTCTAACCGGAACTACTTTTGTCATATGTAGATGCTATACTTCAGTTCATTCATCATTGTAATCAATTTTAATCACCTATAAGGTAGTGAGCCTTCCTCTGGGTTGTAATCCTTTTGTGTTTGAGCAGTGAGCTCTAGGCAATGTGCCTAAATGCAAGTGCATTCCCCTTATATAATATTATCATACTTCTGGTCATAGTATAATAATATTGTGGGTTCAAATCCCACTGTGATTTTTCCCTTTCTGGTCCATGTAAAAATCTTGGTGTTATGGTTGTGTGGTTGATTTCTTAATGTTTCTGCAATTTACTTTCATTCTTATGCATCCGGTGGTTTAAGAATTAGCTTAATATGTTTGTAAATTGTAAAACACTGATTGTGTTCATTGAGCCCAACAAAAAGAACAAAGCTACGTCACACTTTTATAAAGGAAATGGCCAATGCCGATTCAACTTTTTAAATTGAATCAATAGAAAGTGAAACTTATGTTTTGAATTTTGAAATGATGTAAACTAATAAAATGTATATTCTTTTGTGTATTTTATGTTTGTAATTTTTATTAAAATTTAAAAAATTATTTAAATATAGTTTTGTACAAAGTAAACACTATAATTTAGTTGTTGATAAAATGTTGAAATTGAAGTTACACAAGTCGCCACACTTTATTTAATAAATTTTACCCTTTTTTCATTTTTTTGTGTATATTGATAACTTGAAACTTTAGTGCATGGATAAATGTTTTACTATTTTGTATAAATATATATTTTTTCATAAATTTGAAAAGTTGTGTGTACTAAAATATAACTCTTTCTATTTGCCACCACCTTTTTTATTCATTATTTATCTAAATTAGAAAATTATATTATCTTGACATAGATGAACTTTTCTCTAGCACGTCATATTTTTTTTCAAAATTCTTAAATAAATTTTTTGTATTTTTTCTTGTCAAGATAATCAATCTTATATTTAAGTGTTGATGACCTACTTTCAATAAAAATAAAATGTAAAATATAAAAAAATATTAAAATATTAAAAGAGATATATTTTGGAATATTCACTTGTAGATCTACAAAAGGGTATTTATAAATTTGAAAAAAAAAATTATTTATAAAGAGTTGGAGTTGTTGAAACATCGATTTTTTCAAAAAAATAAATTAAATTGGTAATTAGACCCAAAGTGATATAAAATATACATTTAGTAGACACTTCCAATGGGAAAAGTTGTGGTCCATATATAACTTATCTATAATGAATCTACATAGACCATATGTTTGACTAAAATTAATTATTAGTTAGAAAAACCTAAATTCACTTTTGCTGATAATTTGCCCTAAAACGTAACATAGTATTGTACTTATACCCATGTTGCAAACTATGTAGATTGTTGTAAAATTATAGGATTGAGTGACTTGTACTCATTTAGAAGTTAAAATGCAAGCTCACTGATTATTTATATAAGGGAGGTTGTATGTTTTTTGCTCATCATGTATGTAATTTTTGTAGGAAGAGTGTGAATCACAACAGTGGGTTGAAAAATGGCCTTGTAGACCTTTAGTTCTCATTGACACATGTTGACTTCCCAAAGCACTACATTTGAACCAAATCAAAGTCTCGGTGGACTTTGACCATGTATCCAACCTAGTGCAAGTAAATACTGTGATTTATTACTTAGTTCAAATCAAAATTTTAACTCATTTTATTACAATTTACATTGTTTTTTGTATTAATTTATCATTCAATAAAATGTAGGTTCATGTGTACACAGTTATTATTGATGAAAACAATGAAGATGGCACATATTACTATTTATAGGTTGGCACCTATCAGTCAACTCTAGGATATGGCTCTCGATCTACCACTCTATCATGCCTTTGTCTAAAATAGGTTGAAAGGTCAAGGTAGTTGACCTTCAATCCCAAACGGACCTCATTATGTATTCTAAGACACTATTGGATCTATAAATCATGTCAACCGGTATACTCACACCTTTTTTCTATCCTAATAATAAGGAAATAGATCTCCTTTGATCATTTCCTTGGGGACTTGGTGTTGGACCTTATCTAAGGAAATAGTACCTAAGACCTCTACCCTCAACTCCCTAAAAATGGTCTCCACAATCTAAGGGGAGTATGATCTGTGCACCTAGGCAATCTCCAAGGCTCTTTAATCTCCTCAAAATGGCCTGGTATGTATCCTTATACACACCATCACTATGGGGGTCATCTATTATGGTTCTCAATTTATGGATCTCCTAATCACTTTAACAAAAAATATCACCATAAGCCGGAACTACATCCTGATGTGTAGGTGTTGCATGTGGAGCCTGACCATCCATCTAGAGATGTCATAAAGTTACAAATTATGTAAGTGTACATGAACACACATATGAAAAGCATGAAATTTACTCTATAATTTATTTTTAAAACTTGATATTAAGAACTACATAACTTATTTACGTGCATTTATAACAACATAAATTTAAATACTAAATATTAAATTTACATGTATGTGAACTCAAACTAAACATTAAATATTGAATATCAAATTTACACATGTGAACTCAAACTACATAAAATTAAACCTTTTTAGAGTTGTTCATACATAATCAATTATTTAACCTTGTGCATGTATACAAAATTTAAAAGTGATAATAAATTTAAATAAAATAAAATTGGTACATAAAATTAAACCTTTTTAGAGTTGTTCATACATAATCAATTATTTAACCTTGTGCATGTATACAAAATTTAAAAGTGACAATAAATTTAAATAAAATAAAATTGGTATGTAACATGAAAAAATTCAAACCCATGTACATATATACATAAAAGTGATCATGATTTAGTGAAAGAAAATTATGGGAAGAGAGAGAGAGAGAGAGAGAGAGAGAGAGAGAGACCTCTATACAAAGAGTACATGTGTATTACATCACTTAAGGGGAGAGAGGGAGATAGAGATCTAGAGAAAGTGTGTAAAAATTGACTTAAGGGGAAAGAGGGAGAGAGATATCTAGAGAGATTTTGTAAAAAGACATAAGGTCTAGAGAGGGACAGAGAGATCTAGAGAGAGTGTGTGTAAAAAGAGATAAGGAGAGAGAGAGAGAGAGAGAGAGAGAGAGAGAGAGAGAGAGTTTTTTTAATTTTTTTAAGGTTATCTAAGTTTTTCTAAAAAAATTTTAAGGTTTCCAAATATTTTTTTTTTTTTTTTTTTAATTTTTCAATGTGATTTAAATATGCAATCATTTATCCAAAAATAAACATATGTACTTGCTAGAATTCTTTTTTAAAATCTAACAAAAAAAAGTACCAAAAAAATAACATACAAGCAATTTTAAACAAGAAAAAAAAGAATTTGGTGCACCTAGTATAATAAAGTCAAAGTAGCAGGTGGTGTTGGGTGTTGAGGAGATTCACTAGCCAAAAATTGTCAAGGTCGTTCAATCTAACACCATGTGTAGCCCAAAAAGACAGTTGAAAATGACAAAAATAATTGTCACCTCGATTTAATATAATGTTCATAAAAAAATTTAGTTAAAAGGGTTCAATTGAAGATGGGGTTCGATCAAACCCTATAAAATATTAATAAAAAAGTCCTTTGGTTGAACCCCTGTGACATCACCTGTATGATCGAACAAGGGTGTTCGATCAAACACCCTCTATTCGATCGTACACCCTTGGCAAAAAAAAAATTCCCATTTGAGTTTTTTCTTTGTGGATGTAATTTTAACCCATATTGTGGGATCACCCCAGTCTTAGTTGTATTAATACCATCATCTTTGGTTTTCTATGTGTAGACACCTAAAAATGGTCAATGCTTACGGAATCGTATTTTAACATTTGTGCATTGCCTTATTTTAGGGTTTTTGCGTCGCATTAACATTTCTCCTATGTCATGCACTTGGTCTTTATCATTTGCGAGCATTGAGTCCTTCTTCTGCATTCTTCATTTGTCTCGCTTTCAAATTAGGTCTTGTCGATAACAATTTTCAGTCATGATTTTGGTCGATCCTTATCAACTTGTCAATTTTGTCATTTTGTGATCGATTTGTCATCGATTGTCGTCCTTCTCAATCATGTCAATTTGGATCAATTTGTCATTATTCCTCATAAATTGGTGCATTTATCAATCGAATCATTTGTCAGCATTGGTCCTTTGTTAGTCAGAATCATGATCAAATTGAATCGATATCAATTATCCTTTGTCAAGACCTAATTGTCATTCTTGCATTTCTAATTCATCTTCTAGGGTTTCATGATTTAGTCATTTAACCTTGTTTGTCATTTCTCCCTCTAGGTTAAATAATTTATTTATTTATCTTAGGTCTTCTTGTCACAATTAAATGTTTATTTAATTGGCTAACTAATTCTTCCATCTTTGTGAATTAATTAATAAATGAAAAATTGTTAATGAAATCACTTAATTCCTAATTTCCACCTATTTTCTAATTTGTCAAATTCAATTTCCACCTAATTAATTTCTCTCTAGTTTTTCCCTATTTTTGTGCTTTGGTGGAAGCATGAATTTCTCATGCATCATACTTTTGGCATAGCAAGATGTCATAAGCTTTTAGTCCTCTAACCTTTGCATTGGCAATATGTCATAATTCATGACATAGAAGGTGTCATAACCTTCTTCCTTCAACTCAATTGTGCCATTTTTGAAATTGCCTAAATATCAATTTCATTCTAATCTTGTCTTTTCTCCAATTTATCTATAGATTGGATGAATTTCTTCAATCAAGGCCCTTGATCCCCAAATAATCACATTATCGAAATAATCACTTGTTTTGAATTACTTTGTTGGATCAATCACGCTTTGAGTATTCTTGTGCCAATGTCAATCTTGCTTTCACATTAGGTTTATGCACTTGAAGGTGAGATCCACAAACCAAGGCTATTTGGAGAAGAAAGAAGGACAATGGAGCCGCATGAAGGAGACATTCAGATTTGCATCTGGTTTTCTTAGCTTTTAATATTGAATGTTTTGCTTTTCATGTCTCTATTGAATGTAATTAGGATTGATCATTGCATTTGAGCTTTTGTGATTGAGCTATGACTAATATTGAATTGGTTTGATGATTTCCACATTTCCTAGCTACATTAATTGGTGAACCCGACGTGAACTAACCCCCTAATCATGCTTTTGAGTGCTTTTGAGTTGATTTGCAGGTCAAAAACTCAAGAAACAGGGTAGTGCAGTGTTTTCTTGGAACTTCTGCGCCTGTGTCAAGCATTATGTGCCTGTGTTAAGAATTATGCGCCTGTGTCAAGGACAATCTGCACCTGTGTCAAGCATTTTGCACCTATGTCAGACATTCTGCGCCTGTGTAGGGCCAGAAACAAAGGTAAAAAAATAGTGTTTTTCACTTGCAAATTGTTTTCTTTTGCATTCTGTTTCTGCTTTTTTTTTTACTGATTCTATGTGCAGAACCTTGGCATACACATGACAAAGACAACAAATGAAACTACTCACATGTTTTATGCAGGTTTGATAGTCAAAGACTAAACATATCAAACTTTTGACTTGGGTTTTTGCAGGTTGCCTTGGACTACAACTAAACTTTGTGTTTGCAATTAATATTTAGGCACCTAGTGATTTCTAAATAGGATGGAATGAATGTATGTTTTCTTTGATTGTTGAGTTTGACATTGGAGTAGGAGAGTATGCTCTCATCCTTCTTAGGGTGATCAGAAATCCAAATCTTCGATACCATGCTCATGTTTTTGATTGTGTGTCATCTATAGAGGGCCTACCTTCCCGACCACTTGCTTTTGCAAGCAAGTGATAATCGTGAGAAGGGAACGACCCAAAGTGAGTATGGCTAGAATACCTTGGCATTCTAACTCACTATAAACAAATACTTGATGGGCGAAAGCTTTGAAGGAAGGGTTACGAGGGAATTGCAGTTACTTGGGAAGTGATGACCCTTGAACTCTTTCTCATATCAACATCTAAGTAGGGCCTCATGGTCTAAATCGTGCTTGGGTGACTACATTTGTTTGGTTTCTTGATGGGCTTAATGTCTCAATCACGCTTGTGTGACATCAAGGAGTAACGCTTAATAGAAATCTTGACTAAACACCTTGTATTTAGAGGCCAAAAATCCTTCTAGTTGCTTGAGAAGGACAAGTTGGATACTTGGAAGAGATACTAAGTTCACCATGGGGAGATTTCCATGGGGAGTGATGCTTGGCTGCCCTGAGAAGTGAGTGCCGTGGAGAGGAGCCCGTGGGGTCAAGCATCTATGTATTCTCCTTGAATCCCATAACAAGTCTACCTCTCAAGTGCCTAATCTCCTTGCCTACCATAAGAAATTTGGGAATGAGCATGATTGTCTTGAGTCTAAGTTGAAATATCTTGTATTCTTTGCTTGTCAAAAGTGGAATTGTATCTCATTTCAAGAACAAGACAAATTGATTCAAAACAAGGCTAAACACAAGAGCATTTCATTCAACAAAGTTCAAAACACCTTCAAACATGGTTGTCAAACATTTTTTAAAGTCTTGTCTCAACATTCATGTCACTTAGATCTAGGTTCATCATAGGTGTCCATTTTGCAAAGTCATTGTCAACTACCAAAGTTAGGTTTCACCTAGGTCATACTCCTTTGCATATCAATAAGGGTCATCCATTTGCATGTGTCCTCTTGCATTAGAGTAATACCATTGTCATACATTTGCATTTGCATGTCCTAGGTCTCTTCATTAAGTTTAGGTCATTATCATCTTATATTAGGGTCACTTGCATAATAATTGCCCCTTAGCATATAGTGTCCAAACTAGGTTTTGTCATACTTGAGTAATGCAAATCTTTGATAAACCCTAAGTTATTGTTAGGAAGTCTAGACCTTGTCAAACTTTTGTCTTTTTGTCATCAATGTCATTTGGTCAAACCTAGCTTAGTATCCAAGCATATAGGGGAGACATTGTCATTTTGTCCTTTTGTCACTCGGTCCTTTTGTCCTTTGAAGTCTAGACATCATTTCAATTTCCTAAGGGTCTCTTTTTAGATTTGTATCCCTAAAAGTTTGTCCAAATCTTGAAAAACAACAAAAACATAGGTTGCATTCTTGCCATAGATTGCATTGTCATCCTTTTAGGTTACATTTGTCAATCCCATTAGTTGCATTGCATAGTGACATGTTTGTTGAAATGAGATCTCAACCTTCTTACAAAGCCATGTCATCACAATTGAGAAATCAGTCATGTCAATCCAATCTCTACATGTCTCAGAACTTGGATCAAACTTATCATGATGATGTAAATGTCCAAATACAAAAACTAGAGGAGAAACTAGCTCAAGAAGAGGAGATATTGGAACAAAGAGTGAAAAACATTGAGAAGAATAGATCACAAATGTCCAAAATGTTTCAAAAATTTCCAAGTCGAAATCCAAAAATTGAGCCAATTGATGTAAGATCTCTTCTTGAATGATCAGACATACCAGCTCTCCTCTCCCAAATAGAGATGATGAAACAATTTCAAGAAAAGAGACAACATCAATTTCAACATTATGTGCCTCCACAACAAGAATGAGAAGGTGTTTACTATCAATCAAATTTTCAACCAATACAACCAATGGTCCAATTTCAACAATATGTCCAACCAACTATACAATGTCAACAAACAGTTCAACCAATGGTGGAATATCAACAAGTTCAATCAACATATCAATGTCAACAACCACAACCAAACATTCAAAAACAAAGGTTGCAACACACACCAACCCAAGTTTCAAACATGTCAGAACAATTGAACCAAGTCCAATATCAAAACATGACATCAAACCAAAAAAAAGTTCAAATTCCAGTTACAACTATGTCAAAACCTTGAAAGAAAGGTGGTTTTATTGCAAGGCTCTTAAGGAACCTACCAAGTGAGTTCTTTGCAGAAGATCAAGATAATACAATTTTGTCTAGCAATGCCTCATCCCCTCGCAAGCAAATTGACTCTCCAATGGCATCTATCCCTACACCTCTAGAAGTTTCACCAATTCATGATGCACATCCTTGTCATGTTTCAGAAATACAAGACCCAATGCCACCATGCACTTTATTGCCATTACCTATTTTAGAGGACCCCATTCGAAGTCCCTCTTCCTCATGTTCAAGCATTGATTCCTTGTTAGAATCCATCACAAATGTTCAAAGTGCATTTCCTTCATGCCAAAACATTGATTCCTTGTCAAAATCCCCCATGCATATCCAAAGTCCAACCTCATGTCAAGAGGATAATTTAGAGCGCGAAGAAATGAGTCCTAAAGAAAATCAAGATCAAGATCCTAAAACCTTATCATCCCATCCAATTGTTGACCAAGATCCCATTTCCCCAGACACTCATGATGGTTCCCCTATTCTTGTCCATCCTATCCAAAGTCCTATTAACACTCCATTCCCCAAGCAAGATCAAGATATCCCAGTTCATCCAATCCCAAACGATCCCCTTCCATTTCATGAACACAATGTCCTTTCAAATCCCATTGACATCCACTTCCTGAGAAAGATCAAGATATCCTTTCCATCCTTTATGATGATCCCATTGAAAGTCAAGAGAAAAGCACCTTTAAAGAGGATTCTAATGATCTTCCTCCTTGTCAAGATCAAATTATTCCTTCAGATCCTCCACAAGATCCTTTTGTTCCTCCATCTCCTTGTCTTAATCCTCCATATACACTTCAAGATCACATTTCTTTTGATGATCCCATTATTTCTCCCATCCCATCTCTTGAAGAGCCTATCATTGAACCATCTCCACCACACAATCCTAGTCCCCCTCATGATCCTAATCCCTTTCATGATTCTAACGTGTCAGTGCAAGATGTTCATGAACCCTCGACATGCACAATGGGTTCTTCCTCTTTGGTGCAATCCGATCCACTTCAAGATCTCATTATTTCTCTCCTATCATATCCACCTCATAATGGACTCATGTCTTCTTCCCAACGAAAAGAGTATCCTACAAGTCAAGATATTCATAAAGGCAAAGGAGTAGATCTCCATAAGCAAGAATCCCTTTATGTCAAAGAAGATCTTAAGGGTCATGTCTACACAACTCACTCTCAAGATGTTGGTACCCCTACAAAATCCAACATCCCTTCAAAATCAAAACATACACCTTCCCCATCATCCCTTCCATCCATCTTAGGTCCTTATGTTCCTTCATCCTCTATGCAAGGTCAGCAAAGGCACACATCCTTGAGTAAATTTCATCCATCCAAAAGAACTCCATTTCATTCATATCCATCCATGCATTCCTTTCCCCTTCCAAGCAATTTAGATGCCAAGCATAAAAGTCATAAGTCTAGAAATCCACATGTATTCAAGGATCAACATGTCCAATATAATCAATATGTCAAAGCAAAGAAAAATATGAGCCAAAAAGAAAAGGAAAAATCCAAAAGGTCACAAAGGCCCACTGAGCAAAATCAAAAACAAAAGTCAAAATATATATGGGTTCGTAAATCCCTTGTGCAAGCAATGCACTCCAAGGAACCACAAAAGCATGAAAAATCAAAAACCATGTGGATCCCTAAGCAGCTCCTTGAAGCACAAAAGCCTAAAGAAACATTCAACTTGGCATCCAAAATTGCTATTCCTCCATCCAAACCTTCCAATTCTATTCCTCCACCACCTTCTTCATCCGTTTTGGGCCCTTATGTCCCAAAATCCATAGCCTTTCCTTCGTCAAAATCTCAATATCCAAAATACATTTTTCCTCCATCAGTCCATCACCCCTCAAGGTGTGTGCCATTGTTGATCTTGCCAATATTTTCGTCCAATGAAGCCCAATTCTTCCAATACCCTATCCATTATCCAATGCATATTTTCCATCCTTCGATCCCTTTGATCCCATCCTTTGCATAAATCCTTGCCTTAGTTTCATCTCATTTTCCATGTCCTTATCCTACCAACGTCTTTGAGCATACTTTTAAAGGTCATGGTCCATTTTTTTCAAGGCTACTATCCAAACAAAAAGACGCTTGAGTCCTTCCATCCCCTATCATGTGTCTATCTTCTATTGAAAAAGTGAAAAAAGTAAAAAAAAAAAGTGAAAAAAAAAAGACAAAAAAAGAAAAAAACATAACGCAAAAAATAATTCATCCACTGGTGAAAACCTGGCAAACAGGCGCCTTGGGCAAGTACTGTGATGAAAACCTGGCAAACAGGTATCATGCGTAATTTATGAACTTCTTGCACACCACACTTGGGGGAAGGTTTCCTCCTTCATATCCTTTTGTCCTTCATTGTTCCATTATCCTATCGAACCCCTGTCATTACCCTTCATATCCTATTGTCCCTTATGTCCATTTCCTCTTTCCACCTTTGATCTTGACAAGGCTGACGATCTTCATGAGCATCATGCATCTTGTTTGCATCTTTTAGTCCATCATAGCTTTTGGTCTTTATCCATTTGCTTATTACAACCTTTCATCCATATTCCCTATCTTATTGCAACTTTTTGCCACTATCACGTATCCTATCCCGACCTTCAGTCCATGTCCCTTATCCATTCCATATCTTATCACTATCCATACATTCTTTTTCATTCCTTGATCTTGATCTAACATAAGGGCGAAAAATTTAAACATAGTTTCAAAAACCTCTTGACATATCCCTCATGCCACTGCTTTACATTGTCATATCCAGTCTCTTGTCCCATCATGCCATAGCCCTTGAAAATTGCATCCGCATTGTCTCCATAATAACAGGCCTTTGTCTTCCCTCTATCCACCAACATTTCAGAAAGCCTATTTATTCACCTACCATATTCCTTGCCTTGCTAGACACTGGGGGAAAAAGATCATAAAAATTGAAAAATGTCCTGAAATAATTCAAAAAAAATTGAAAAATGTCCTGAAATAATTCAAAAAAATTGAAAAATGTCCTGAAATAATTCAAAAAAATTGAAAAATGTCCTGAAATAATTCATAAAAATTGAAAAATGTCCTGAAATAATCATAAAAAATGAAAAATGTCCTGAAATAATCATAAAAATTGAATAATGTCCTGAAATAATCAAAAAAATTAAATAATGTCCTAAAATAATTCAAAAAAAATTGAAAAATGTCCTGAAATAATTCAAAAAAAAAAAAAAAAATTGAAAAATGTTCTGAAATAATCCATAAAAAGTCAAATAAAGTCCTGAAAAAATGAACAAATTTTTTTTTCAAAAACATTAAAATCCAAAAACAAGCATTTTGTCAATAAATGATCCCTTTGTGCATAGACAAATCGCTGAGCATACATCCAATGCCATGCAATCCAACACTATGCTTTAAATGAAATCATGCATTAACAGGTGAACTTTTTCACTCAAACCAGACATTCAAACTGATCAAAATTGTCTTATCAATCGAATATCAACATCAGTATCATTCATCCTTGTCACTACTATCATGGGTCTTATACAGGGTGTGGTATACTCGAAACTAGACTATGTCCTATCTTAGATGGGGTACCACATGTCCTGAAACCAGACAGCATGATCGTCCTATCAGCACTCAACTTTTGACAATGAAGATCAAGATGTTTGTTTGATTTGTTGGAATTTGTGCATCTTATCTTTTTACTGATTTATTTTTGGCTTCAATCATGTTCCTATGTTGCTCGATGATGTCACTGAGTGATTTAGAGTGACCGGGATGGTTCATGGTCCTTTTCCTTTTTGTTGTGATTGTTGTTTGTCTATGATGTGTCTGTCTTTTGCAAAAAGGGTTGTGTTTCAGCTCTGGCCTTCAATGACATGATGCTCTACATCCATTTTGCTACATTAAATAAAGGTTCTCACCTACTTCTGTGCATTGGTGAAAGCAAGTTTTTCTTTATCTCTAGCTGTCCTCTGTCTAATTTCTTCTTGCTAACATTTCTTCTGTCAGTCTTGGCAGTCTGTTCGGTCTAGTTCCACTGCTTGTCATTTGTGCATCCAACCTCCAATTCTTAATCCGTTTGAACCTATCATCTTCTATCATTATTATCGATCAATTGGCCTCTTTTCTGCATGTTTCCGGCCAATTCCTCAAGGGGGCATGCATATGTCATTGTCATTGTCTGGGGCATTTTTATTATTGTTCTTTGAAACAACGCTTAAAATCGCATTGTCTCAAAGAGGGACAAAATGTAGACACCTAAAAATGGTCAACGCTTGCGGAATCATACTTTAACATTTGCGCATTGCCTTATTTTAGGGTTTTTGCGTCGCATTAACATTTCTCCTATGTCATGCACTTGGTATTTATCATTTGCGAGCATTGAGTCCTTCTTCTGCATTCTTCATTTGTCTCGCTTTCGAATTAGGTCTTGTCGATAACAATTTTTAGTCATGATTTTGGTCGATCCTTATCAACTTGTCAATTTTGTCATTTTGTGATCGATTTGTCATTGATCGTCGTCCTTCTCAATCATGTCAATTTGGATCAATTTGTCATTATTCCGCATAAATTGGTGCATTTATCAATCGAATCGTTTGTCAGCATTGGTCCTTTGTCAGTCAGAATCATGATCAAATTGAATTGATATCAATTATCCTTTGTCAAGACCTAATTGTCATTCTTGCATTTCTAATTCATCTTCTAGGGTTTCATGATTTAGTCATTTAACCTTGTTTGTCATTTCTCCCTCTAGGTTAAATAATTTATTTATTTATCCTAGGTCTTCTTGTCACAATTAAATGTTTATTTAATTGGCTAACTAATTCTTCCATCTTTGTGAATTAATTAATAAATGAAAAATTGTTAATTAAATCACTTAATTCCTAATTTCCACCTATTTTCTAATTTGTCAAATTCAATTTCCACCTAATTAATTTCTCTCTAGTCTTTCCCTATTTTTGTGCTTTGGTGGAAGCATGAATTTCTCATGCATCATACTTTTGGCATAGCAAGATGTCATAAGCTTTTAGTCCTCTAACCTTTGCATTGGCAATATGTCATAATTCATGACATAGAAGGTGTCATAACCTTCTTCCTTCAACTCAATTGTGCCATTTTTGAAATTAATTGCCTAAATATCAATTTCATGCTAATCTTGTCTTTTCTCCAATTTATCTATAAATTGGATGAATTTCTTCAATCAAGGCCCCTGATCCCCAAATAATCACATTATCGAAATAATCACTTGTTTTGAATTACTTTGTCAAATCAATCACGCTTTGAGTATTCTTGTGCCAATGTCAATCTTGCTTTCACATTAGGTTTATGCACTTGAAGGTGAGATCCACAAACCAAGGCTATTTGGAGAAGAAAGAAGGACAATGGAGCCGCATGAAGGAGACATTCAGATCTGCATCTGGTTTGCTTAGCTTTTAATATTGAATGTTTTGCTTTTCATGTCTCTATTGAATGTAATTAGGATTGATCATTGCATTTGAGCTTTTGTGATTGAGCTATGACTAATATTGAATTGCTTTGATGATTTCCACATTTCCTAGCTACACTATGTATTTGATCTCTTGTTACAACAAACTTAGGACTTGATTACTATGGGAGTAATTATGACACTTTATCTCACTATTTATTAATTAGGTCCTTTATTACTCTTTCACTTAAGCTAAACTTAGGTGCTTTTTTTTAATCTAGATTTTTCTTTTCTAGCTATAGTTGAGCTTAAGTTATCTCCTTCTTTGCATTTCTTTAGTTCTCCTAATTTTAGCATTAGGGTATTGCACCTAAGGTTTCAGTCATCCTTTATAAGGACTCATTCATTCATTGAAATTGTATCTCCAATATTATTTGTACAATAATATATAATTCTCTAGTTATAAAGAATATAATCTTTGCTTGATCTTTTTGTTGAACCCAAGGAAGGACTAAGTGGGGGGTGAATTAGTCTAAACCAAAATTTAATGCAATAGATAAACAATTAAACAACAACACAAAACCAATACATCAACACCAAGATTTTTTATTTGGAAAACTCAAACAAGGAAAAACCACGGTGAGCACTTGCCTACAAAACATATACACTATGAATATTAGATTACAATGAAAGAGCTCACTACTCTAGACTTGTAGACCAAGGTTAACTGCTCATGGGGCAAGATACAAAAAATGACTTGCAAACTTGATGCTAACTACAATAGGGAAAGATGCCATAAATTGATTCGAAAAGAAGGATCTCGTGATCATGAAGTTGTCCTTGAACTCTACATCAAGCGACCAACATCAACACACACAACTCAAACCTCATCTATCAACAGACTGTCTCACAATTCTGCTACAATCTCAAACAACATGCATCTCATTCTAACATAACTCTTCTTCTCTATCCTTCACTGAATTTCGTTGTCTATATCCACATCACACACTTTCTTTCATACTTTCTTCTTTCTCACACACATCGCCATCCTTACATCAATTCTTTGTATACAAGATAGATCATCAAAACCTAAACCATGTCAACTTGAAACAAAAAAAATAAATCTTTCAAACCAAAAACACACACACTAATCCACTCCAAGAGAAAGAGGGGACCAAAATACTACTTCCTAATCTCAATCCACTGATCCAAAAATATTGAAAAATAAGCCACAACATTCCAATATGTAACATGTCCAAATAGATAACTAACAAGCCAAAACATATTTTCCAATACAAATAACTCTTATTCAGATCTCCACATGCTACGGTGAGACCCATAACATATCGAATTTTCATTCACAAATCATATCCAGACCAAAAAGTAGGATTATCATAGAATATCACAACTGACAATGAAACATATCACAACATCCAAAGAACACAAAGATATTTTTAGACCACAAAACTAATAGATCCATAATGCTGAAAACATGACCAAATAAGATAACACACCAAGTAACATTTCTTGAACTCGAACACTTTTGGAACAACCAATAGAATATCTATAATACCAATGCAACAAGATATCTCTACACCACAGACTTTTCAGACCAGCAACTATCCAGAAGAAAAAATTTAAAATCAATGACAACCACAACAACACATACTTCCTGTTGGAATCAAGGATCACTAAGAGGGGGTGAATCAGTGATCTACCAACAAACAAATTTTCAGGCTTACTCTAAAACCACCTAAACCATATGCAAGAAAGTAAAATGCAGACACATAAGATAACCAACCACAAAATCATAACACCAATATTTTTATGTGGAAACCCAAATGGGAAAAACCATGGTGGGATTTGAACCCATGCAATATTATTCCACTATGGCCAGTAGAAAAACAATATTACAAAAGGGGAATGCACCTTGCAATCAGGCACAATGCCTAGAGCTTACAACTCAATTACAATAAGGGCTACAACCCTGGAAGGCTCACTACCTTACAAGTAATTTACAATGATGAATTACAATGAGTGAACTCCAAAATACCATCAAATAATTTATGGGTGAGTTTCAGTTAAGTGCAAAACTCTAACTGTATCTACTCTATGACCTTGCTCTGTTTTCTATCTCAGTCAACTACCGGAACAAGAATGCACACATGAAACTACACCAAAAGGGATTCTCAATCACTACTCACTCATATTTCTTCATACCATGTGCCAAAAAGATCTTCTACACCGGTCTTATATATCCACAATCACAAAATAAACAATTATCAAGTTGACTAGTAATGTAATGTGTAACAGTATGTCAGCTTGAACTAGATCATCAAAACACATGCGAATCATCCAAAAGATGATAAAATTATTTCTATATGTCAGCCCTATCATCCCATGAACAAATTTGGCCACTGCAATCATCAAAAAGATTTCAAACCAAAATTGCTCTGGTCAACCTGAATTGCTAGAGCCAGGTTACCAGTTACCAAACCACTTCTCCAAAAAGTATAGCTACCGGATAAGATTCTCATGAAGATTTGTCATCAATGACAACCCTAAACTATTATTCATGCACTAAAATTCACCAGATGAGTGTCAATTGCCAACAACCTCCCCCTTTGGCATTGATGGCAACACTTGGGAAAAATGACTAAGTGTTGAAACCTGTATACCAGATCAAAATTTATAAGGCTCCCCCTTAGATCAAAATCTCAAAAACCTGTATCAACCCAAAAATTGTACCCTTTTGTACATTTTTCACCCTACTCTCCCCTTTGACAACAATGCCAAAGTAGGGGTGTTGTCCAAAAACTTATGTACAAGGATAGCTACTGGACACTTTATATATAATTGAAGATGTCAGCAAAAATGGTCTTCAAAAATCCTAAGTGGGTATCCCACCCTATCTTCAAGTTGTCCAAAACTGTGATGAATGCACTAAAAACATAGGCATGAATCTCCACATCCTTCACTTCAGTCAGAAAAGGGTGTCATATCCTTCATACAATCTACTTTATTACTCAACATGGTGTCCATTAGGGGGCAATTAGGTTTCGGAGTTCACCAACTCTCCTCAAAATTTTGTCTTTATCTATATTAAGGCTCAAGATTTGATCATTTAGAGCCATTACTTGCCCTTCTATGCTTCTAGTTAGGGCTACATTTGAGTCAAATGACTGTGAAATTCTAGCTAGCTTGCCTTGACAAATATTAATCTACTTGTCTATATCAATTGTGAATTTGGGCAAAATAAGACAATATCTTACCACCTTCAATTAGTGCCTCTAAGATTGTTTGCAGACCCTTATTTAATCTCACTATGTCATCCTCAATCATCTTCCAGAATGTCTACATATGAACCTCCTTAAATGTATCTAATACCCGCTTGGTGGTAGACTCTTCTAATGTTTCAAAATTGGTATTTACATTATTAATCAACTGCAATAATTTATCGGAGGGATTAGAATTGGGATCTAGTTGCAAATCTGGTACCACCTTTTTTAAAACATCAATAGACATCTAAATAAGCTTTTTGTCTTCATTTTTAGACTTAACCAGGTCTTGACTAGCTTGGGCCTGAACTGTGGCTACAACCATCAGCTTTTTAGCTCGAGACATTTGTCCAATATCCAAAGGGTCATCAAGATTAATTGAGATCTGAGGTAGGAATTTTTTCCCTCTGTCGTTTAGAGTGTCAATTGTCAGAGTATCAACAATTTTCTTTCCATTATCTTCTTCAGTTCCTCTTCCTCTGCATCATCCTATTTATCCTGTGCACCAATGTCACCACTTGGTGCAGTATTATCCTTTGGAATCTTAGGAACTTCTCCAATATTCCCTTCCACCAGAGGTTTCTCACTAATCTTGGCATCAAGAGTTACATTTTGTTGATCTATTGGATGTGTCTCAGTTTGAGTTTCATCTTTCTGATCATCTAGGACACCTGCATGTACTTCCAGATGGGAAGTGTCTTTCTTTTAAATGGCATCATTATACAAAGGTTTGTTCTTTATGATCCTTTTCCATATATATTTGGTTTCTTTCCTTACTTCTTCAACCCTACCAATCATTAGCCTATTTACCCTATTTCTACTCTCGAATTCTTTTTTATTGGCTTCCTCAATGAGTCTATGTGCTTCTTCTTGAGAGATACAAGTGCATACATTTATAAGTTCATGTTCTTTCATCTCTTTGTCTACTCTACTGGTGGTCAACCTCCTAGCATCAAGAATATTGTATAGATCCTTTGGGATGCTATGTTCCAATTCAATCAAGGATTTTCTAAAGTTGTGTAAGTGCAAAATAACTGCTTCTTGAATCTTCCTTTGATCATCCTCACCAAGATTTCTATAATATGCTCCAATGTTTTTCAGATTACCAGCAAAAATTATTTCATCAATCAATTGCTTTGTTGTCAATGGGGGAAAAAAGGTATATTTACCTTGCAGATAACCAGACTCAAGGTCTTCATCAAGCTCGGTCCTAAGCCTTCTTCCTCTCTTAAGTCTTCCGATTAGAGTAGGTTCAAATTTACTCTTCTTTTGCTGTTGAGCTCCACCAAACTGTGGTTTCCTAATTACCCTTACAAATTCTCCTTTCTTCTTAGCTTTTTCTTCTTCCTCATTTGACTTAGTCTCAAATGCAACCAGAGATACAACAACATATGGCCTTTCTAGTTTCTCTTTCTGCTCTAAAACTCCTTTGCTGGATAAGATTTGACCTATAGAAGGCTTCATTGGAGTAGGGGCAAACTTGGTCTCCTTAGGCTTTGCCTTGGGAGGAACTGGTTCAGCCTTAGGCTTCTTTGACTCCCCCTTAGCTTCTATTTGTGTCACCTTATCCCTTTCTTTCTTGAATTCTTCTGTAGTGAATTCCATCTGCATAGCCACTTCTTCAGCCATTTTGGATACTTTTCTTTTTCTTGTCAACTGGGTAAACTTCTTATGTAGCTCCATATCCTTCTCCTTGAAGGTGCCAAATCTTGGTTCATTTGGATCCACCGGTTTGGTCAGAAGATGTTGAGCATAGACCTCAAGTGTTTGTGCATTAACCTCATATCCCATTGGAAAAATACAAATCATCTTGGGCTCTACTACCTCCATATAGCATTGGTCCTTATCGACCATGAAATAGATAGAGTTTCCATACTACTCCACCACTTTCTTTGGAATCCTTTCCCTATCCTTCATTTTTCCTTGGAAGATTTTGAAAAAGCTCCACAGGGCAGCAGTTTGATTCTCCCTATTTCCCAATCTCTGCATGCCTTTCTTGATTTGGGTGGCCACCAGTAAGTCAAATTCCCATTGCACCCTCCTTATTCTAAGAATCACATTCATGAAATAAAGTGCAAGACAAATGATTAGAGAAACAAATTTACAAACATTTTTCTTATCTGATTTAATCTTCTTTAAATTGTTGAGAAGCTCTTCAAGAAGGATTGAAAATAGATCATATTGCATATCCTCCTTCACCATCTGATATGTTGTATAAATTGTTGTACTGGAGACAAAATTTAGTCTGTTAGACTAGTAAACTTTATATCCGATGATCATAGAGGTAAATCTCACATCATGTTCCAAAATATAATCAATTGTCATAGATTTGTTATCAAATTGTGCACTGGTTAGCTTTGTAACAATTGTGCTAGATACCTTCTTTAGATTAGGTTTGTCACCGGTTTGATTCAGGCAAGTGACTGCATGGATGGCCTGCTTGGTTATCTTGTATGGTTTTTCCATCCAAATAAACTCATCATCCACATGGCTTAGAATGTATCTCACCCACTCATCTTCATCGAACAATGGGAAGTGAACAAATTGTGTGAAACCTTTCCTCTGCAACCGAGCATATTTCAGTTTGAGGTTTCCATCTTTGTCCTGGAGGTGTCTATTATAAAGTGCTAGGATCGCCTCATATCCGGTCTCCTTAATGTTGTAGATAATATAAGCTCTCACATCATCAACATGCAAAACTCCATATGGTATGGATGAGAAAGAACCATTTGGATCATCCTCAACTAACTTAAATGGGTGTTTCTTGAATTGTGGTCTTGCTCTTTCAAAAACCTCAACTACCAAAGGTGTAGAAGATGCCATTTTGATAAATTTAGGGTTCAAAATATGCTTCTGGAAAATACCTGTTATTCCTAATGGATGCACAACAATCTTTGTCGGATCACCTCAAGCTTTCAATCGCCTTGGAAATTGGTTGGCCTTGCTTTGCCGCTTAAACTCTTAGCTTGAAATGTGAGAAATGAAACAGATTTTCTCTTTTTAACCTCACAAACTCTAATTTTAAGTTGACATAAATGCATTGATAAGGTTCAACTAGATGCCCTATTCTGCATAAACCATTCAATTGGATTCCAATATTGATATGACGAATTATGGATAATCATTTTCAATCAACCATGATCGATCATAGATCTCTCCAGGGGGTTCTGCAATATTTTGTATGAAAATACCACCCCGTAAGGCCAAAAGGCTTAGTTACCAGATGAAGATCCTGCACCGTTGTCAGGTGTAGATCCACTATCCACCTTGGATTCATCTTTTGTAACCCAAATCTTCTCATTCTTGTCCTTGATCTCTTCTACCTTTCCCTTTCCTTTCTCATCTAATTTGCCTTTGTTTACTGGATCATTATTCTTGCTTCTTTAGTACTTTTCAATGTGACCAAGCTTGTTGCATGCATGGAAAACAACACTTCTCTACATAGGTCTAAAATTCATCTGATCTGGTCTCATCCTACATTGGTTAGAGATATGTCCAAACATCCCACAAGCATAACATCTCTTATTCTAAAAATTGTTCATTACTGCTTTGCACATGTTTGACTTGTGACCAAAATTATTGCATATGAAACACTAACCGATAAAGGTGGGACCATTGTTCACATTGTTCATTCCATTATTCATCCTACTTTTGCATTGACTTTCCATATGACCAAATTTATTGCAATTAAAACATCTACCAGTGAATTTATAGGCATTAGGTTGTCTTACCAGAGGGTTCTTACTTTTCTTATGATTACGCTTTGCATTGCTTTGTCCAGATCTGGAGGATTCTCCCTTCTAAAATCCAAGTCCTCTCATGTCTTTTCCATGTCTCTGACTTTCGAGCATCTCATCAAGCATTGTTGAGCTAGCATTGAATTTTTCTTTGTATTCATTTGTAGTAGAAAGTTCATCTCTTAGGGCAACAATCTGTCTCTCAAGTTCTTCACAATTATTCCTTTATTGTTTCAACTCAAGATTTAGCTGATCATTTTCATAAGACTAAAGCACTCATCTACTCTATCTTTCAATGATTGATTCAAATTTTCTTCATTCTTCTTTTGATCTTCAATCTCCTTAGTCAACTTCATCACAATGGATTGCATCTCATTCTTCAATACAACATTTTCTCTAGCTAGCTTGTAACATTCATTAGCTTTGTCTAGATTTTCCATGCTTTGATCTTCTTTCTCCTTCAACTTGTCCATCATCTCTTTTCTCTTGTCTCTTGAAGTGTTCACTTGATCTTTCAAATCATTAATGAATTCTTCTGTTGCATTCAGGTTTCTCTTTAGGGAACTTATTTCATTTCTTTCTACATCAAGATCCTCAACTGCCACACAAAGCTATCTCTACAAACCAGAATCCATGGATTCAATCTCCCGGACCTTCCTCAAGTGGTTAGGCTTCCTCGGAGGAACTAGGCTCTGATACCAATTGTTGGAATCAAGGATCACTGAGAGCGGGGGGTGAATTAGTGATCTACAGACAAAAAAAAATTCTGACTTACTCTGAAACCACCCGAAGCATATGCAAGAAAGTAAAATGCAGACACACGAGATAATCAACCACAAAATCATAACACCAAGATTTTTATGTGGAAACCCAAATGGAAAAAAACACAGTGGGATTTGTGTTAGGTCCTGAAGACAACTGAGAGGGGGGGGGTGAATTAGTTGTCTAATAAATTCAAACCAAAAACCAATTAACCAACTTAATGCTTAATGCCGGTAAACTAGATAAGTATGCCAGTAGACAGTGTTAACAGTAAATTTCTATACCGGTAAATATTAATGCATGAAACACAAACATAAAGTCATCCACAACACATAACACCAATATTTGTATGTGGAAACCCTATAAAGGGAAAAACCATGGTGGGAAACCTTACCCATAATCAGATGATACTACTGCAGATAGTAAGTGTACATAAATGGGGTCTACACATGTAGAAAGGCTAACAGCCTAGAGCTCACTGCTCAAACACAAAATGGGAGTCACATTGACTACAGTTGGATGGTTAAATCCAATAAGAATGTACTGCACAAAATAGCATCTTCATATGCTGGATTCAGTACCGGTGTAATGCTAATATGCTTATACAAAAACCTAGCTTCACCTTCAAATGATGTCTTCGTGTATACCTCTGCTTGATCTCGCATATACCTTCACTCAATTCTTTTTCGCATTCCACACTTGATCTTATAAATAATATCTTACATTTATACCATACCCTAAGACCAATTTTAGTAGGTCGGCTCTACAAGATATTACAATAAAATCATTTTACAAATAATATAATATCTGATGCAATAACCAATTAAACATGTCGGCTTAATGCATTTACATCAATAATAAATCATCTTCGTAGCGTGCCATGCTGATTTGAAAAAGATAAACTTGCCGGTGTAACCCTAGATAACCTGGACCTATTTGCTAGTAAAAGCAAATATGCAAATATGAATATACCAATGATTAATTCTTCAAAACAAAGTGTCCACATGATGTCTTCAACATTACCAAGTGTCTTCCATATCATTCCAAATACCGGTGAACATTATATCCTGCCGGTGAACTATATACCAGTAACTGTGCAATAGTTACTTGCTTGCTGGTGAATGTTGTTGGATCTCCAAAGTGCTTATTTTCAGTAGCTGTTGACATCAATGACAAAACAATACCAAAATACCAACAATCTCCCCCTTTGGCATTGATGGCAACACAAGATGGAAAAACCATCAAAGTGCCAAAATAGAAATGCCAAATACCAAAAACCAACAATCTCCATTTCTCCCCCTAGGAGAAGCATGTGTTTATCCAAAGATTTATTTTCAATACCAAACTCTCCTTAAAAGATAATGTGTTTTTCCATAGATATCTCTCCCCCTTTGACATCAAATGCCAAAGTTACAAAAATCAAGTTCATACAAAATACCAACTACTCCTCCTGAGAAGTAGCTTCCTCATGAAAGACTGGAATAAAGATTTGTCTTTTTAATTTTGTCGGTTGATGACAATCATCAACTGACTAAGTATCTACCGGTGGTGGTATGACTCCAAGATGATCTCTGAGATATTCAAAAGTCTCCTTAGGCAAAGGTTTTGTGAAAATATCTGCAAGTTGTTCTTTAGTATTCACATAAACCAGTTTTATCTCCTTTTCTTCAACTTTTTCCCTTAGAAAATTCAGTTTGATAGAAACATGTTTTGTTTTAGAATGTAATACCAGATTCTTAGATATATCAATTGCTACAGTGTTATCACAATATATAGTAATAGGTTCCTTGCATTTTACCTTTATGTCTTTCAACATTTGCTTAAGCCATAATACCTGTGTACAGTAAGTTGCTACTGCAACATATTCTAATTCTGCTATTGATAAAGATGTACAACTTCATTTCTTACTCAACCAAGAAACTAATCTCTTTCCAAGAAAGAATACTCCTCTAGTGGTGCTCTTTCTATCATCCACATCTCCTGCCCAATTTGCATCTGTGTATGCACATAGATCAAAATTTTCATCTTTAGGATACCATAATCCAAGATTTGTTGTGCCTTGTAAGTACCGAAAAATCCTTTTCACTACTGATTCATGATTTCTCCTAGGATTAATTTGAAATCTAGAAACAATACATACTGCATTCATAATATTAGGCCTGGTTTGTGTCAAATACAGTAAACCTCCTATCATAGATTTGTATCTAGTTGGATTAACAGGTGTAGATTCATCCCTTTGAGATAATTTGTCATTTGTAGTCATAGGTGTGTTTACCGGTTTAGAGTTCTCCATCCCAAATTTCTTTAGCAATTCTTTCAAGTACTTGGATTGACTCAAAAATTTACCTTTATCAGTCTGTGAAATCTACAAACCTAAAAAGAATTTTATTTCTCCAATCATAGACATTTCAAATTCTTGCTGCATTTTAATAGAAAATTCCTTACATAATCCATCTTCTCCTCCAAAGATTATATCATCAATAAAGACTTCAATAATCAAGATGTCATCATTAGTTATTTTGTAATATAAATTGCTATCTGCATTTCCTTTAGTAAAACCAATCTTTAAGAGATACTTATCCAACCTTGCATACCAAGCTCTTGGGGCTTGTTTCAATCCATATAGAGTTTTTCTTAACCTGCAAACCATATCATTGTCATCTGTCAAAGAAAATCCATCAGGTTGTTCAATATATACTTCCTCTTCAAGATCTCCATTCAAAATTGCACATTTAATATCCATTTGATAAACTTTGTAGTCCTTGTGAGCTGCAAAAGCCAAGAATAATCTAACTGCCTCAATTCTGGCTACCGGTGCAAATGTTTCATTGTAATCAACTCCTTCTTTCTGAGAATATCCCTTACACACTAGTCTTTCTTTATTTCTGACAACCTTACCATCTTCATTAAGTTTGTTTCTAAATACCCATTTGGTTCCAATTACATTTTTATCTTTAGGCCGGGGAACTAATGTCCAAGTATTATTTTTCTCAATTTGTCCTAATTCTTCTTCCATAGCTTTAATCCAAAATTTATCTTCACATGCCTCATTGATAGATGATGGTTCAATTTGAGAAATAAGACATACCTCTTCATTTTCCAATCTTCCTCTTGTCATAACTCCTTTAAATTTGTTTCCAATTATCTGATCTTCAGAATGATTCAATCTTACGTACCAGGGTGTCTTAGTTTGTTGTTGTTATTCAATTACTGTGGAATCCTCTGATGATACCGAAGTAACTAGATCTTCATTCTGTACTGGTGGATTCAGTATAGGTTCATTTGTCACAATTTCTGTTGCCGGTTTAGAGTCTATATACCTTGAAGTTCCTCTAAATTGTTCATCAATCTTTACATTTGTACTCTCAACAATTTTCTGCAATCCCTTATTAAAACATCTATATGCCTTGCTCTTAGATGAATAACCAAGAAATATTCGTTCATCACTTCTAGGGTCAAATTTGCCAATATACTCATCTCTTCTAATATAACATTTACTTCCAAAAATTCTGAAATACTTAAGAGTAGGAGTATTACCAAACCATAGTTCATGAGGGGTCTTACCGGTTTCACCTTTGATGTGAACTTTGTTGAATGTATAGACAGTAATGCTAATTGCCTCTCTCCAATACACATGTGGTATATTTGCTTCTGATAACATACTTCTTGATGCATCCAAGATAATTTTGTTTTTCCTTTCAACAACTCCATTCTGTTGTGGTGTCCGAGGTGCTGATAATTATCTTCTGATTCCATTCACTTCATAGAATATATTAAAGTCCTTAGATGTGAATTCTCCTCCTTGATCTGATCTTAAACATTTGATTTTCTTACTGGTTTCATTTTCAACCATTGCTTTGAACAGTTTGAACTTCCCAAGTGCTTCTAATTTTTCTCTGAGAAAAGTAACCCAACACATTCTAGAATAATCATCAATAATTAGCATGAAATATCTATCACCTTGTAAGCTTCTAGTTCTAACTGGACCACATAAATCAATGTGAATTAAATCAAGAGCATTATTGGATTTTTCTAGAATACTTTTGAAACTAGCTCTAACTTGTTTTCCAAATTGACATTCCTTACAAATTGTATTATGAGGTTTCACAATTTTAGGTAGATCTCTAATTGCCTTAGAAGTACTTATTTTTGCCATGCAATCAAAGTTTACATGACATAGTCTCTTATGCCATAACCAACTTTCATCTATATGTGAAATCAAGCATGCCTTTTCACTGTTATTCAAATGAAAGATATTGCCTCTAGTCTGATTACCGATTGCAATTTCCAAACCAATTCTATTCATGATTTTGCATTTTCCATTTTTAAATTGTAACTGAAATCCCTTCTCAACTAATTGACCAACACTTAAAAGATTATGCTTTAATCCTTCAACATAGTAGACATTGTTAGTGTTATGCTTACCATCAAGAGATATTGAACCCTTCCCTTTGATTGAACAAGCTTTGTCATCTCCAAATCTTACTAAACCTCCATTGTATTCTTGAAAGTTTAAGAATTTACCTTTGTCTCCAGTCATGTGATGTGAGCATCCTGAGTCAATGATCCATTCATCCTTTGCTTCAACTTTAGCTGCTAGAGCTTGTTCTACCAGTTGAGCAGTAGGTGTCGGTTGATCTTCTATTATAGCAACAAAAACCCATCCATTGTCTACTGGATCCTCATCAGAATCATCAGTCACACCTTCATCAGCAATGTAACAAGATTTGTCTTTGTTCTTCTTAAATCTATATCTCTAATATTTAGGATTAGGCTTGTATGTTCTTCTAGCTTCTTCTCTTAGTCTAGCATGTCTATCAAGGCATCTTGAAGCCATATGACCAATCTTATTGCAGTTAAAACATTTAAAGGGTACTTTACCTTCATACTTACTTCCAATTGGACCTTTTGGCATTTTTCTTGCAAATAGTGCTTCAAGTTCTTCAAGCTCTTCATTCTCCTTTCTGGATTCTTCAAGTTCTCTTGCATAAAAGGCTCTCCAGTCTAATTTGTCAAATGATGGAGCAGATGATGTTGATGCTTTAAAGGACAAATCAGTTTTTATAGTAGCAACAGGACCAAATTCCTCAATTTCAAAGGTTGAAAGTTTTCTAATCAATGTATCCCTAGTTACTAATGTATTAGGCATTGTTCTCAACTCATTTATAGAAGTAACCTTCATTTTATATGCTGGTGGTAAACCTCTTAAGATTTTTGAAACAATTTCATCTTCACTCAGAGTTCCTCCACAACATTTAATACCCAAAACAATTTCATTTACTCTTTCCATAAAAGCATAAAACCTTTCATCTTCTTCCATTTTCAGATGTTCATACCTGACTCGGAAGCTTTCAAGTTTTGCAATCTTGACTATGGAATCTCCTTCATTTAGTGTTTCCAAATGATCTCAAATAGCTTTAACAGTAGACCTATCTGATAATCCCATGATTTGTTGATCTGATAATGTGCTCAAAAGTGCTTCTCTTGCTTTGCAATCATTCTCTTCATCTTTAGCTAAGGTAGTTGGAACAGTCTGCCAGCTACAACAATAGTATAACCATTCTTTGTAACTTCCCAGATGTCTTTACCAATGCAATTCAGATGTGTCTCCATTCTGATCTTCCATATCCCATAGTTGGTTCCATCAAGTTTAGGGTTGTCCTTCCTGAAGTAATTTGTAGACATTGGATCTCTTCAAGTTGTTAAACTTCTGCAAAAGAGGACTAAGCTTTGATACCAATTGTTAGGTCCTGGAGACAACTGAGAGGGGGGGTGAATCAATTGTCTAATAAATTCAAACCAAAAACTAATTAACCAACTTAATGCTTAATACCGGTAAACCAGTTAAGTATGCCAGTAGACAGTGTTAACAGTAAATTTCTATACCGGTAAAGATTAATGCATGAAACACAAACATAAAGTCATCCACAACACATAACACCAATATTTGTACATAGAAACCCTGTAAGGGGAAAAACCATGGTGGGAAACCTTACCCACAATCAGATGATACTACTATAGATAGTAAGTGTACATAAATGGGGTCTGCACATGCAGAAAGGCCAACAGCCTAGAGCTCACTGCTCAAACACAAAATGGGAGTCACACTGACTACAGTTGGATGGTTAAATCTAATAAGAATGTACTGCACAAAATAGCATCTTCATATGTTGTATTCAGTACCGGTGTAATGCTGATATGCTTATACAAAAGCCTAGCTTCACCTTCAAATGATGTCTTCATGCATACCTCTACTTGATCTCGCATATACCTTCACTCAATTCTTTTTTGCATTCTACACTTGATCTTATAAATAAGATCTTACATTTATACCATACCCTAAGACCAATTTTAGTATGTTGGCTCTACAAGATATTACAATAAAATCATTTTACAAACAATATAATATCTGATGCAATAACCGATTAAACATGTCGGCTTAATGCATTTACATCAATAATAAATCATCTCCATAGCGTGCCATGCTGATCTGGAAAAGATAAACCTGCCAGTGTAACCCTAGATAACCTGGACCTTTTTGCCGGTAAAAGCAAATATGCAAATATGAATATAATAATGATTAATTCTTCAAAACAAAGTGTCCACATGATGTCTTCGACATTACCAAGTGTCTTCCATATCATTCCAAATACCAGTGAACATTATATCCTGCCAGTGAACTATATACCAGTAACTGTGCAATAGTTACTTGCTTGCCGATGAATGTTGCTAGATCTCCAAAGTGCTTATTTTCAGTAGGTGTTCACATCAATGACAAAACCATACCAAAATACCAACAATTTGAACCCACAATATTATTTCACTAGGGCCAGTAGCAAAACAATACTACAAAAGGGGAACGCCCTTTGCATTCAAGCACACTCCCCAGAGCTTACAACTCAATTACAATAAGGGCTACAACTCTGGAAGGCTCACTACCTTACAAATAATTTACAATGATGAATTAAAATGAGTGAACTCCAAAATAGCATCAAACAATTCATGGATGAGTTTTAGTTAAGTGCAAAACTCTAACTATTTCTGCTATGCAACCCTGCTCGGTTTTCTATCTTAGTCAGCTACCGGATCAAGAATGTGCACGTGAAACTACACCAAAAGGGATTCTCGGCCCCTACTCACTCATATTGCTTCATACCATGTGCCAAAAAGACCTTCTACATTAGTCTTATATATCCACAATCACAAATTAAATAATTATCAAGTCGACCTGTAATGTAACATGTAACAGTGTGTTAGCTTGAACCAGATCATCAAAACACATGCAGATCATCCAAAAGATGATGAAATAATTTCTATATGTCAGCCCTATCATCCCATGAATGAATCTGGCCACCGAATTACTGGAGCCAAATTACCGGTTACCAAACCACTTCTCTATAAACTATAGCTACCAGATAGGATTCTCAATGACAACCCTAAACTATTATCCATGCACCAAAATTCATTGGATGAGTGTCAATTGCCAACACTTTTAACAATCCCCCCCTTTGTAATTGATGGCAACACTTGACCAATCTATAGTTTATATTGATGTGTCAGAAACTACATTCTATTTTACTTTGAAGTAACTTTCCTCTATCTCTCCCCCTTTGCCATCAAAGACCAAAGCCATAGAACCAACATACACTCCACTGCTCCCCTTGAGAGTAGCCACACCATCAATCCAAGAAAAAAAATATTCATGAAAGCTCCCCTTGGAAAGATGCACCCTCATAATGCACCTAGTCAGAAGAAGGGGCAATAACCCCAAGCTTCTCCCTAATAAACTCAAACGTATCCTTTTCCAATGCCTTAGTGAAAATATCTACAACCTATTCTTTTGTAGAAATATATTCAAACCAAACTTCCTTCTCATCAACCTTCTCACTTAAGTTGTGATATATGATTGAAATGTGTTTTGTTCTTTAATGCATAACTAGATTATTTAAATGTTTATTACACTTGTATTGTCACACATAATAGAAATTTTTTCATCATATGTTACCTTGATATCTTTAAGAGTTTTTCTCATCCACATTACCTAAGTACAACAAGATGGTGTTGCAATATATTTTGCTTCAGTAGTAGATAGAGAAACTGAATCTTATTTCTTACTGAACCAGGAGAGTAATTTGTCTCCTAAAAAAAACACCACCACTAATTTACTCTTTTAGTCATCAACACTTCCAACCCAATCTGCATTAGTATAATCTTTCAACATAAAATCTCCACCCTTGTGTATCAGAGTCCAAAATCCACAGTTCCTTTCAAATATTTGAAAATTATTTTCACAACTTACTCATGGGTCACTTTTGGATCATTTTTGAAATATAGCCACCAAATAAACAACCTACATGATATCAAGTCTAGACACTATCAAATACAATAATCCACCAAATTGATCTATACTTTTTCTGATCTACCTCTAGAGACTCATCATCTTTTCTCAACTTTCATCCAATTTTCAAAGGAGTCATAACAAGTTTACCACCATCAAACTCAAATTTTTTCAACAGTTCTTTCACATTTTTTCTTTGCAAGATAAAAATTCCATTTTCAAATTTAATAACTTGTAACCCAAGAAATAAAGATAACTCACCAATCATTGACATTTCAAACTCTTTTTGCATCTCTATAGAAAACTCTTTACATAAATCATCATTTCCTCCAAATATAATATCATCAACATAGACTATGACAATTAGTAACTTATCTCCATCAATCTTGAAATAAAGATTACTATCTGTCGTACCTTTCCCGAAACTCTATCTTAGCAAATACCTATCTAATCTTGCATACCAGGCCCTAGGTGCTTGTTTGAGCCCATACAAGGCTTTTGTCAGTCTACACACCATATCTAGATCTTCTGATAGTTTGAACCCATCTGATTGCTCAATGTACACTTCTTCTAAATCTCCATTCCAAAATGTTGACTTGGCATCCATCTGATAAACTTTAAAGTTCTTGTAGTTAGAAGAAACAAGAAATGTATATATAGCTTCCATCCTTGCTACTAGAGAAAACATTTCTTCAAAATTTATGCCTTCCACCTAGGAATTTCCTTTACATACTAGTCTACCTTTATTTCTTGTGACTTGTCCTTTCTCATTTAGTTTGTTCCTAAATACACATTTAGTTCCTATCACATTCTTGTCTATTGGTCTAGGTACCAGCTCCCAAATCTTATTCTTCTATATCTGATTTAGTTCTTCTTCCATTTCTTTTACCCAACTTTCATCTTAACTTGCTTCCTTGTAAGTCATCAACTCAATCATGATAGAAAATAATAGTTGCCTTGTTCTTGTGCAGAGATAATTTTTTTTCTTGTCAGAACACCTGTTGTCTTATCTCCAATTATCTGATTTTCTGAAAGATGCTTCCGGACATACTTAGCAAGAGTTTTTGCTATGTATTCCTCTTCTTCTTCTTCATTTTTTTCCTTCTCCTTGTTCTCTTTCATATTACTTGACTTCTCTATAATTCTTGGAGCAATCTTAGCCTCGGTTTCAGTGTTGGGTTCAATCTGATTCCACTCTTCACACACTTTCACATTTATACTTTCTAATATTTTGTTCAGGCTTTTATTAAAATGTTGGTAAGCCTTTCTATTTGTAGAATGTCCTAGAAAGATCCCTTCATCTTCTCTAGTATCAAACTTCCCAATATTATCCTCATCTCTTCTTATATAGCATTTGCTTCCAAAAATTTTGAAGTATTTCACAGTAGGTAGTCGTCCATTCCATAGTTCATAAGGTGTCTTAGTATGATTTACATTGATCTACACCTCGTTAAGAAGATATATAGCAGTATGTATTGCCTCATTCTAATACACATTAGCTAGATTAGCATCCTTTGACAAAGTCCTATCCATCTCTATGATTGTCCTATTCTTTCTTTCCACAACACCATTCTACTAAGGAGTCCTCAGAGCAGAAAAGTGCTTTCTAATCCCATGTATTTCACAAAAAATATCAAACTCCCATGAAGTGAATTCTCCTCCTCTATATGATCTTAAGCACTTAATATTAGCATCTACTTGATTTTTAGCCATGGCTTTGAAACTTTAAATCCATCAAAAGCCTTAGATTTATCTTTTAGAAATGTAACCCGTCGTTTTAGAGAAATCATCAATGAGTAACATGAAATATCTCTCTCCATTTAATTCTCTTGTACTTGTAGGTATACACAAATCTGTATAAATCAGCTCCAGTGGTTTCATAGTGGAATACCCCTTATTCTTGAATCTTCTCTTTATTTTCTTTCCCAATTGACATTCTTTGCACACTGTATCGGTAATCTTCACAAGTCTAGGTAAGTCTCTAACTACTTCAGATCTACAATAATCATGTTAGCAAAATTGGCATGCCCTGTCCTTTTGCATCATAACCAACATTCATTGCTCCGTGTTAGAAAACATTCACTTTCACTTTTATCTTTGATGTGGTATACATTTTCACCTATTCTAACCCCTTCTACAACCGTTTTACCAGTGTTTTTCTTTCTAATAACACATCTAGTACTATTGAACAGAACTTCATAGCCTTTTCTACACATTTGACTAACACTTTATAGACTATGTCTTAATCCTTCAACATAATAAACATCATTAGTTTTATGCTTATCATCAATAGAAACACTTCCAATACCTCGAATAGTTGCACCATCTTCTCCAAAAAATTTCACTGATCCACCATAATATCTTTTAAGATTAATAAACCTCTCTTTATCACCAGTCATATGGTTTAAACATCCAGAGTCAATGATCCATGTATTTGGTTCTATTTTTGCATGCAATGCAGTCTTGACTATTTTCTCCTCTTTTGATTTCTCTAATCATGGGGGCTTCACTTAGTGAACTTCAGTTATAGAATGTGTGTTCATGGCATACTAAAGAATCCCCTATTTTCAAAAAATATTTTCCTAAACTCCTTTTTTGTCACCCTCTCTCAATACACAGTCTGAATTAAAATCCCCCCTATTTTCACCGATAGGCAATATATTGCACCCTAATTTTTAGGACATTAAACCCCCCAATATTAATGCATGTGATATAATATTGCCTAGCCAGTGAATCTCTCGTGTCTCTGATGCATTCTTCTTTTCTTTAATTGCTAAAAATAAGGATTCTTCATTTGAGTCATTATCAAGTTCATCTTCAAATGAATGTTCCTCTATAGAACATAAGCCCTTTTTCTCTCTTATGTTAAATTTGTGTCTTGTATTTTTATTTCTCTTCTCATCATCATCTAGTTTCTTATAATCCTCTCTAAGTGTAGTCAAAAGCATAATGTCTATTGTTCACCAAAAGTGATAACCCAAGACACCTGTAAATCTATCTATGAGATAGCCAATCTCAATCAATGAAACACCTCAGGGCTTGGACAACATAACATAGGATCCTAATGATCCTCCTACACTTCAGGTTCTGCTAGACCTAGGGGGGACACCCTTTTGATGCACTAAATACAACAATTACAAACACATAACTACATCAACACTAAGCAGATAAATCATTTCACAAGCTCAACAAGTTAGGAAACATTACAGATTGGCTAGATCTATACAAACAATAGAATGAAACAGAGCTTGGAAAGAATGGAACACAAACACCCCTAAACATGAAGGGAGATTAGATTTATCGTTTAATTATATATCTAAAACCATCCCCAAACCTGCAAGACTAGTGCCTTGTTCATTGGGCAACAGAGTCACAGACAAAACTACAAATATGAATCATAGATGCAAGCTTATTTTCCTCAAACAAGATATTCATGCATCAATACCTTATATTAATGCACTATTTGATTCATTTACAATTTATCAGATCTGGATACACATTTCATCATTCATGACTAACTATAGAATTTAAAACCTTCCTTGAAGGATACCTATAAATAGTCACACAATTTCCTTAAAATTGACAAATCTTCATCCTCCTTGAGGATTCAATTTATAATAATGAAATGCATACCTAGAGACAATACTATAAGGAATTTACTCATGCCTGACACAAGCAAGACCTGCAACTAAAATCACATTTACAACAATGCACTGCAATCCTCTATACCTTGAAACAAACCAAAAGCATTTACAAATTTGGGTCATGATATTCAGAAAATGGAAGCCATCAAATCTAGAGCATTTTTCCAAATTTTTGAAACTGGATACACATTTCATCATTCAACTCTGTGCATATGCGATGGACTGACTAACTAGATATGAAATTAGGCAATTTCTATTCAACTTCCCTAGCAAAGTCGCAATTTTTGTTGTTCACCAAAAGTGATAACCCAAGACACCTACAAATCTATCTATTAGATAACCGATCTCAATCAATGAAACACCTCAGGGCTTGGACAACATAACATAGGATCCTAATGATCCTCCTGCACTTCAGGTTCTGCTAGACCTAGGAGGGGACACCCTTTTGATGCATTAAATACAACAATCACAAATATAAGACTGCATCAACAATAAGTAGACAAACCATTCCACAAGCTCACCAAATTAGGTAACACGTAAAGATGGGCTAGATCTTATACAAATAATAGGTGAAACAGAGCTTTGGAAGGATAGAACATTAACCCCTAAACATAAAGGGAAATATATTTATTTTTTAAATTGCTAGATCTGAAAAACATCCCCAAACTTGCAAGACCAGTGCCTTATCCAAGGGCAACAGAGTCACTCATTAAACTATAAATGAAAGCTTATAGTGTAAATCCATCTTCATTACTAAATATTCATGCATTTAATGCCTTGCATAGATGCATTACTCAGCTCATTCACAGAAAATATCAAATCCAGAAACTATATTCCATTATTCATGATCTATTACAGAATTTTAGTTCTTCCTTGAAGAATCCTTGCAAACAATCATAATTACCTCCTTGAGATAACAAATCTTAGCCTCCTTGAGGATCTGATATTGAATATAATGAAAATACAAATCCAGAGACAACTTCTGTGTGAATTTGTGCATGCCTTACATACACAAGAACCTGCAACTAAGAACACCTATATCAAGGAATTGAACTCCATTATTGAAAGGATAGCCCTGCTCTGTACAATCTTGAAGAATACTCGGAGTTGGAAGCCATGAAAAAATGGAGCCATTCTCCAAATTTCTGGAACCATTACAACTGAGAAGAATTGGGAATAAAAAGAGGGAAGAAAATCAAATCTGCAACTAAAATTATCAAATATCTTCTCTCTAACTGAATTTTAATCCTAGCCAAACTGCTTCCAAAATATACCACGTTTGTCAAAATTAACCCCATAATCGGATTCCTCACTCCGAGAGCTTTCCGAAAACATATAGCACTTTATATTTTGGCCAAAATTTAGACCCTGGGCGAATTAATCCCCATTTGTGCACCATCATTTAAATTTTTTGAAATTTAATATAGTTTAGACTATATCATTTACTCATTTTAATTTTGATTTTTTGCTCTGAATGTGCTCTGATGCCTTGCCATGTGGCGGCCTCCGATTGGTCGATGGGGTTGATCGGACACCACCTGGGATGACACCTCATCACTGCCACATCATCTGCTTTGTCACTACCACTTGGCCGCCATGTGTACACCACATCATCGCCACATCAGCACCACTTCAGCACCACCTCATCAGGACCCACCTGCTGGACATCTGACTGTACCCGCCACCTGTGTGCCACCTGGCTTTCGCAACTTCACAGGGTTTATCCAGCGTGCATCTTCCCTTCGCGGAGTAGCGCGAGTCGTTGATCTCCATCGAACATGGTCACTGGTTAACCTGCTTTTCTCTGCAAAATTTTGCATGTCTACCTCGGGAAGCACACCTATGTGGGGTCCACCTAGTCACTGCCCAATCACCTCCTCCATCACCTCGAGATCTGTGCTCACGCATGGGCCCAGCTTGGGCACCCATTGGCACCGTCCATCAAAAGCCTTGAGGCTTTCACACTATAGTTATGTGGAGCTTTTGATATAAATATCTAAAAAGTTCATTTCCCAGCCAATGTGGGATAAATGACTTTGCCTGGGACTACATGTTTTAAGCTTTTCTTGAGAGTTTTAATGGCACCTCATGGATTTGCTTGAAACCTTCAATGCCTCTTTTCACCGCCACAGAGAGGATGCCAGCAAAGAACGATTGGGAGTGGGCTTTACAACAGCCAAGTGTATTTGCTTCAAGTTTCTGCTGTTTGCATTTTGCTTGAGAATGCATTTTTTGAAGCAATTTCTAAGAATTCTTCATGGCTGCCAATTTCATTTGCTGCAATCTCCTTGGAGTTTTAATTCCTTCTACCTATGCAACTCACCCACCACGTGGACTTTGCAATTTGGAGTTTTACATAAATCTGAAAACCAATAAATTTATGCCAAAACCATGCTCCACGTGAAAGAGGGGTTTACGATTTTATACCAACCAATTGCATTTGTTTGGGAGTTTCATTGTCTTTTACCTCAGATCCACGCAGGGATGAGGATTAGTTTTGGCAATATAATCTGTCACTGACATTCATTTGCCAAAAAGTTTCTAAATGCTTCTCTTTGGCCATCCACATGAGAGATTAATTCTAAGTTGCATTTGCCATTTGCTGAGAAGTTAAAACTGCACTTTTACCTGAAAAGATGCATGAAATGGCTAGCTAGGTCGGGCCCCAAAGTGGGTCCGACTAAATTTTTTTTCATTTTTAGACAACTGACCTCTAAAACACCTCAGGAACCTCAAACACACCTCTGGAAATGATCGACATCATTTTCGGATCATTAATCCGCATTTTACAACCTTCAAGCAATTACGCCACAATTTTCGCATTTAATCACGAAGATGCAATTTTCAAACCTGTCAAAACACCTTCTTGGATCTCGCCATCTGGCAGGCGTGTACTCTGATATGCAATGATGACTTATACCAAACAGTTTCTCAAGATGAGTCCCGAGTGAAGAGATATTAATTTTTGAAAATGCCCAACTAGCTTTGTCGACATTGCGGACCTAATGAAGTCAATGTCCTGGCAACACATGACGCCTTTCTCAAAAATATCAAACGACCTCCATAGGCCCTCAAATTTAAAATATAGGTACCTTAAAGTACATATTAAATCTTTGAATCCTCAGTTCGATCACAAGACTGACAGGATGCAAATGGTTCACTCACCAAAACAGCTACATTAACTGATATAACACTAGAGTGTGGATAACTGAATTTGATGGCAAAATGAGCTCTTTTGAAAACCGACCAAACAGATTGGTAGAGGCTTGAAATTTGAAAAAAGCTTATCATTTATATTGACATTAGCCTGGAACAAAAATTCTGACATGACGCTTACTGAGGCAAATTTTACACTTGCGCGAAATAGGGCTCCGACTAGCTATCGAAACAGGGATTAGTCAAACCACACAAACTGCAAACGGATTTGACTTCAAAAACTGAGCAAACGGATTCATCAAGACCTAAAATTTTGCAGGATGACTCACATTAATGCATACAATTGAATCCATTTTGAATTTCTCCATGACGATCAATAGGGAAAAAGATGTAATCACTCAAAGTAGGCTACTCCATAAAATCTGCATTTGTGCCTAAAATGCACTTTCAGCTCACCCCTCGAAATGGGTACCTGGTAAACTTCTCCAAACTAAATTCTGAAAGTTGCACATCACTGAATAGGCCAAATGAAAGGTGTGGGACATGAATCCTGAGCCTTACCCTCTGAAAAGCAACTAGCTTCATTTTGCCCTCTCTCTATCTAGGCCACCTGAATGAGATTAGGTGCCTTCTCTCTATCTGTAGAGAAAAATATTTGAAATGGGCCTCTAAACTTGACTCAATTTTAATCAGTCCCAACAGTAAATTAGAATGTGTAATGTCGTTTTCCCATTTAGTGAACAACACTAGTCTAGAGGGAAAGAGAGAATCTCAAAATTGATTTGCATATCTATGCTGCTAAAATATTCAGTGTATGTTATCCTCTGTGGTATGCAAATGTGGAAGAGCTTTATGTCAAGCAATGTTAAGGAATAGATTTTAATAAGGATATGTGCTTGAAGTTTTCTATCCAAGATTTTATAATCATTTGTGGAAGTAAGAAAAATGAATAGTGAAGTTTTTCAGTCTTGTGTATTTCCACATAGAGCCATGCTTGGTGAAGTGTCACAACCATATAATAGGATTATAGGTATGTTGTTGTTATTGTGCTTATCTTTGTTCTTGCTACAATTGATCAGATATGAAGTTGTGCTTAAATTGTAAGATCCGGTGAAAATTGATTTACCCTCTCTCAGTTTTCCTTCATTGTTGTTGCCAACAGTTGGTATCAGAGTTAGATCCTCCAAAAGAATCTTGATCGCTTGAGGAGATCTAGGATGGCAACCTAAGTTTTCAAGAAAGAGAGTCTGAGATTTGATTGAAGTAATTACACTGTATGGAAGGACTGAATGGAGTGTCATTTGAAGTTTCTTGGAGATGATTATTGGAAGATTACAAAGATTACCTACAATGTTCCTCAGAATGGTCTGGTTACTGCTAGTGAGATCAAGGATGTTGAACATAACATAAGAGCTAAAGAAGCATTGTTGAGTACCCTGACTGATTTAGAGATGACTAATGTGATAGGATTGTAGATTGCACATGAGATCTATGAAAAGTTAGAGACTTTGTATGAAGGAGATAAACATGTCGAAGTTGCTAAACTGCAGAGTTTGAAAGGAAAGTATGAGATGTTGAAGATGGGAGAAGATGAGAACATATCATCCTTTATGGCTAAAATGAATGAACTTGTATTGAACATCAGATGTGCTGGTGGAACACTTGAAGAAGATGAGATTGTTACCAAAGTGCTGAGATCCTTGCCTCCTTCTTACAAACCTAGAGTTGTTGCCATTGATGAGATCCAGATTGTGACCACTGTGACAAGAGACATGATGGTTGGTAAACTTGTTGCTTTTGAGTTGAGTGAATTTGGAGAATCACATGGTAAATCTGAGACTGCATTTAAAGCCTCTATATCCGGGAAGCAAAAATATGATCCAGGAGAAAGTTCATCTAGGGTTTCCAAATATGAAAGAGAAATGAGAGAGATGGAAGAATAGGAAAGAGAGTTGGAAGATCTTGAAGCACTTTTTGCTCAAAGATTGCCTAAGGGAGCCAGTAAGTATGATGGGAAGTTACCTTTGAAATGTTTCTCTTGTAATAAAATAGGACATTTTTCTTCTAGGTTACCTGAAATAATGTCAAAGTATGATAAACATGATAAATTTGATAAGAATGATAGATATCAGAAGCATGACAAGTATGATATTCCCTATAAGTCTAACTGGAAGTACAAATATCAGAAGAAATGTTATTATGTTATTGATGAAGGTGTAACAGATGAAGAGTCTGAGAATGGTAATTCAGAAGATGAATTTTTATTTATTGCTATCGAGGAAGATAATCCGGTTCCAGTAGATTCTACAAGCTACATTGTTGAGGAGAAATCTTTGGTTGTTAAGATTGAAGAGAAAGTTGAATGGGTAATTGACAGTGGTTGTTCACATCATATGACAGGTGATAAAAATAAATTTATGAATATGGATAAGTATGATGGTGGTATAGTAAGATTTGGAGATGATAAAGCTTTTGTAATCATGGTAGAGGTTCTATTTATCTTAATGGTAAACATAATACTGATGTATCTTATATGTTGAACGTTTGAAGCATAATTTTTTGAGTGTTGGACAGATGGTTGATAAGGGATATGATTTACAATTCAAGAATGATAAATGCAGGATTTTGAATGCCTCTAGTATAGAGATTGCATCAAGAACTAAGACTAAAGGTAATACCTTTCATTTGAATGTTGGTGAGAAAAGTTGTTTGATTGTTTAAAGATAAATGAAAGCTGGTTGTGACAAAGAAGGATGTGTCATGTTAATTTTGACTACATGATTAAGATAAGTTCTACTCAAGATATTAGAGATTTGCCTAAGATTGTGAAACCTTCTAATCTGACATGTAAAGAATGTCAGTTGGGAAAGAAAACAAGAATTTCATTCAATAGTAAGAAATATACATCTAATGGATTATTAGATCTTGTGCATATTGATTTGTGTGGTCCTACAAGAGTGATGAGTGTGCAGGGTGACATATATTTTATGTTGTTGGTTGATAACTATTCTAGAATGATGTGGGTTACTTTTCGAAGGGAGAAATCAGAAGCACTGGATAAATTCAAGATATTCAAAGCTAAGGTGGAGGCAGAGACAAGATTGAAGCTGAAATGTCTAAGATCTGACAGAGGAGGAGAATTCAAATCCGATGAGTTTGATTCATTTTGTGAAAAAGAATGGAATTAGAAGACAATTATCTGCTCCTAGAACCCCTTAGCAGAATGGAGTTGTTGAAAGGAATAACATAACTATTTTGGATGCTTCTAGAACTATGTTGATTGAAGGGAATGTTTTGAAGACCTTTTGGAGAGAAGTTATTAGAGCTGTTGTATACACACTCAACCAGGTGCATGTAAAAGGTGATTCCAGTAAGACTCCTTATGAGTTATGGTTTGGTCATGTTCCTATAGTTAGATATTTTAGAATTTTTGGAAGCAAATGTTATATCAAAAGAGATGAGGATATAGGAAAGTTTGATGCAGGATGTGATGAAGGAATCTTCTTGGGTTATTCTACTAAAAGCAAGGCCTACCGGTAGTGTTACAATGAGAGGTTGAGAAAGATAGTGAAAAGTACAAATGTGAAGGTTGATGAATGCCATGGAAAGCAGATAAGAGTATGTGGATATGAGTTTGATGATGAGGATGTTATTTCAAAGCAAGTGCATACTTAGATCCTAAGAAGAATGATTCGGTGGAGATAGTTAATCCAGATATTGTTGCTACTGGTGAAGAAGTTCAAGAACCTGAGAATCAGAAAAATTAGAAGACTTTGAGGTATGTGAGATTAAATCATTTAGAAAAATAGATTATTGGTGATAAAAATAAAGGTGTGATGACTAGGAGAAGGATTTATGCTAAAGAGATATTTTTGATTTCCAAGATTGAACATAAAGATGTTGTTGAATCTTGTAAAGATGAGAATTGGATAAAGATATGGAAGAAGAGTTGAATTAGATTGAGAGGAACAATACATGGGAATGTATTCCAAGACCAAAAGACAAGAATGTGATTGGTACGAAATGGGTATTCAAAAATAAATTGAATGAAGTCGGTGAATTGGTTAGAAACCAAGCAATATTGGTATGTAAAGGATGGTCACAGATGGAAGGAATCGATTATGAGGAGAATTTTTCTCTAGTAGCTAGAATTGAAGCCGTTAGATTACTTCTTGCATATGCTACTTATAAGAATTTCAAGGTATATCATATGGATGTGAAGTCATCCTTTTTGAACGGTGATTTGGAAGAGGAAGTCTACATTGAGTAACCGAATGGGTTTTCATTATCAGATGAAGGAGACATGGTATTCAGATTGAAGAAAGAACTATATGGACTTAAACAAGCCCCTAGAGCTTGATATGCTAGATTGGACATGTATTTAATGAAGTTGGGATTCTGTAAAGGTACTGCTGATAGTAATTTATACTTTAAGCTTGATAATGATAACATTGTGATTGTTGAAGTTTTTGTTGATGATTGTTTTTTGAGGAGATGATGATTTGAGTATGAGGTTTGTTGATGATATGCAAAAAGAGTTTGAGATGTCTATGATAGGTGAGACAAAATTCTTCTTAGGATTGCAGATTACATAGACTGATAAAGGTGTTTTCATTTCTTAATCTAAGTATGTGAAGGAACTATTGAAGAAGTTTGGGTTAGATAACTCCAAACTTGTTGGAACTCCTATGGTGACTAGATGCAAGTTTTCTAAGAATGATGAATCTATGAAAGTTAATCAGACCTTGTATAGGTCTATGGTTGGTGGATTGCTATACTTGACTCAGACTAGACCAAATATTATGCATGTTGTTTGTCTTTGTGCAAGATTTCAAGTTGATCCTAAAGAAAGTCATCTTACTTTTATGAAGAGCATTTTCAAATATGAAGGGGACATTTGACTATGGTTTTTGGTATCTGAAAAATGATGATTTCATGTTATGTGCTTATACTGATGTTGATTGGGCAAGTGATGTCGATAATTGGAAGAGTACCTCCAACGATGCATTCTTTTTGGGAAAGAAGTTGGTTTCTTGGGCAAGTAAGAAGCAATATGCTATTTCTCTATCTACTACAGAAGCTAAATGCATTGTTGTTGCTAGCAACTATACTCACATAGTTTGGATGAAGTAGATGCTCAAGGACATTAGAGTTATTTATGAAAATCCTACTGTTATATATTGTTATAATTCAAGTGTTATTAATATTTCCAAGAATCTAGTACTTCATTCTAAAACAAAGCATATATCAATCAAGTATCATTTATTGAGGGAAAAAGTTACTGAGGAAGAAATAAAATTAAGGTATGTATCTACAAAGGATCAAATTGCAGATATATTTACTAAGCCTTTGCCTATAGATACATTTGTATATCTAAGAGATAAGTTAGGGGTCTCTACCCCTCCTGATGAGAACTATATGCATTGAGATGCATCAATCTGGTGGACTTCATAGTCTTATCTTCTTATCTTGATTGATAAGCAGGTGTTGCTACTTAGCAGGAGTAGTCAGTGTGTGGTTCAGTGGTTTGTGTTTGAGGGAGAGAATCATAATTTGCATATTCTTAGAGGAGGATATTTTATTTTTAGAGCCTTTTTGCATTGATGTCAAAGGGGGAGAGAAGCATCTGAAAAAATGTATTATCTTGGAAGATTTGTGTGCATGATCTTAGGGGGAGATTGCTAGTGTTGATTTCTTTCTTTGCATTGATTGTTTTTTGCATACATATGTTTCAATCAATGCCAAAGGGTGAGATTGTTGGATATTGTTGCTACTAGGATATGTTGTTGTCATTGATGTCAATATATTCCCATGTTGCTATATTGTAGAGAGTCTGTTTGGTTGTTTCGGTTGGTATGTTGTAGATGTGCTGGTGTGGATTTGTGATTTTAGTAATGAAGTATCTCTAGTTGATTCAGTGTTGGTTTCATGATAATATGTGGTGATTTGATCGAGTTATGGAATCTGATATGAGGATTCATTTTTTAGTGTTTAGTGTTGCAGTGTTCTGGTATTTGATCTGTTGTGCTCTAGAATGAATATATCTTGAGTTACGGATTTGGGAGAGTGTTTGGGATGTTCATGTGTATCTTCAATTTAGATGGTTCGTGATTTGGTGCTCTGCAAGTTATCTTTCTAGTCCTAGTTGTTGTTGTTGTTGAGTGTTCTTGAGTATCAACATGTTGATCGATGTAGATTTGATTAAGTGGTGTTGGTGTAACTATTGTGGATGGTTCTAACATTCTTGTTGGTGTTTCCTAATCATGTCCTTTTATTTTTCTGGTCCGCATTGATCATTGTGTGTGTTATTGAGGATATTATAGGTTCGATGATGTTCTTCCTGTTATATGACATTTTCGGTGGTGTAGCATTTTGCAAATGATCTTGGCGAGATTTCTGGTGATGTTGCATGTTTGTGAATTTTATTTGGGTCCATGGTATGTTGTCATGGCATTGTATTGGTCTGGTGGTTGATCTATGTATCGTGTGATGTAATTTTGTAATTAGGTCTTAAGGGTTGAGCCAACCTTGTAGTCAAGGTTGATGATTTGTATAAATAGGTGTCATATTCTTATAATTTATATATTGGTGTTGTGTCTGCATTATCAGAGAGTGGTGTATGTGCAAATAAGAGAATTCATCTTTCGGTGAGAAGTGTAGAGTAGAGAGTGTTGCAAAGCATAAAAATGTGCTTAACTAAAACTTTCATCAGGCATTTGGAGATTTTATTCTTTCATTTCATATAATCTGGATTATTGTCCAATCTTTGTAAGACAATGAGCCTTCCTTAGGGTTGTAGCCCTTTCTTGTTTTTGATCAGTGAGCTCTAGCCAGTGTGCTTAAATGTATGTGCATTCCCCATTGTAATATTTTCACATACTACTACAGAGTATCATTTTATTGTAGGTAGGTTCCCATCGTGGTTTTTCCCTTAACTGAGTTTCCCATGTCAAAATCTTGGTGTTATGTGTGTTGTTGTTATTGTGCTTATCTTTGTTCTTGTTGCAATTGATCAGATATGAAGTTGTGCTTAAATTGTAAGATCCAGTGAAAAATGATTCACCCCCCCTCTTAGTTTTCCTTCATTGTTGCTACCAACATCCCCCACAATACCTTTGGTAGCTGTTGTGCCAAATATAGTCGCTACACCTAATTTTAGTCATGCCCCTATTTTTAGCGAGGAGACAAAAGAATATTCCACTAGGCCTAGGCACATTCTTACAATTTTTTGTTGGCAAGGGATTGATTTTATTTTTTGGTGATATGAAATATTCTAAGAATATTCCTTTGGCATCCACAGTTGACCAGTTTGACCCTATTTTCCCTCCAAGCCCTAAATACTTGTAGTTAGTTTTTTGCCTATAACTTTATCATACAAATTTGAAATCAGGCAAAGCATATATCGTCAAGAAGCTAGTTTTAGCACCAAGGTTATTATGTTGGTGGTTTGATCAGATCCTAGACCAATTCAACCTTCAATTTTGTGCTTTCAGGGCCATATTTGCACATTCGAACTCTGTTTTTCAAAAACTAGACATCATCAAAAAGATCTTGGGGTCTCCTATTTATATCTTAGGTCCTCTTTTGTAGATTTTTCATTAGGTACTTAGAGATCTCAATCTTTTCCTTTTGGGCTACATACAAATTGGGTCTCTATTTGTATTGAAGGAATTTGGTTTTGTATCATTTTTGGAGATAATTTTGAGGAGTGAATCATGTATAAGGGTTGTAGGTGTAAGTATTATGGGAGAAATTAGTGTGGGCATGAAATGTGTCCTAATTTCTCATATGGTTTTTTTCAGCTCTTACTTTAGTGTGCATTAAAATCTCAAGTCATTCCTTCTCCACCTATAGAGACATTTGTTGTATCTTCATTGATTTAGACTCTTATTCCTATTAAGCAAGATAATTCATCTATTTGTCTTCTTGATTGGGATTCCTATTTGATAAACATTTTTTCATTCTTTTTGGAGTCTCACATTTAGATTTGGGAGACACATTTGAGGGTTTATCTCTCCTATTTGATGATATTTTGATGCACCTATGTTCACATTTTATTTGTCTTTGGAGCTTGAACATAAAGATCGATTTCTAGTGGTCCCTTGTTTGTCACCTTCTATTGTGATTGGGCATGTAGCTAATTGGTTTGTTGCATCATCATCTTTCATGGACATAAAAAAATTGAGCAATTTCCAGAGGCACACACAATTTGGATTTGGATTCTTGCATCTTCCAATTCATTGGAGTGGCTTCTCCTATCTCCAGTAAATTGGTTTCTTCCAGAGGGGAGAAATATTGTTTGCAAGCAGTGGATCATGTTCTATGTTTAGGAATTCATCATTGGCATAGGAGCTACTTCTTCATTGGGGGGATTCATATCCTCATTTATTATCTCATATGGGGAGGATTTTTGTTGTACCATTGTGACAGAAGTAGAACTTGGGGGTAACATTGCTCACCCTTCTTTCCTTAGTTCTCTAGTGCAATTATTTTATTCTCTCTTTTGGAGAGATTTTTTCTCTCGCTAGGTTTTCTCCTTTTCTCTAGTTGTGAGAGTTGTGCATTACTTTACATTGGTTTGTACATGAGTACCTAATTAGGCCTTTGTTGTCGGGACTCATTCATGCATTCTTTTTGCATTCATCATTATCTTTTTAGAGCTTAACCCTAAGTTAATATCTTAAGTGGGGGTGTTGGAGTAATTAGGAAACTTTATCTAATTATTTAATAATTAGGTCCTTTATTATTTTTTCACTTGAGCTAAACTTAGGTACCTTTTTGTTATCTAGATTTTTCTTTTCTAGCTGTAGTTGAGCTTAATTTAGCTCCTACTTTGCATAGCTTTAGTTCTCCTAATTTTAGCATTAGGGTTTTGCACCTAAGGTTTTGTTCATCCTTTATAAGGACTCCATTCATTGTAATTGTATCCCCAATATTATTTGTGCAATAATACATAATTCTTAGGTTGTTATAGAGCATACAATCTTTGCTTGATCTCTTTTGTGTGACAATTATTTTTCTTGCAAATGATTCATGGCTCCTATGGTTGCATCATCAACTCCTACAATTACTACAATGAAGCCAACTATGTGCCTTTCTATCTATAGTAGACCTCAATTCCTCGATTATGGCTTCTAGCAAAACCCACTTCTTAGATGAATGTATAAGTAAAGACAAACAAGGTATATAGACCCTAAAGGTATAATTTTGCATTAAATAAAACTACATAAGAGGAGAGTTTCCCATTACAATTTTTTTTGTGCAACCTATTCCTAGACATCGAAAGATTTAAAACCTTTTAGTATTAGGTTCCTAATAACATATTGTGTTCTAGTTTCCAAATCATAAGTTTCTATCATAGCATCTTATCTACTCAAAAAGACTAAAATGAATACCACACCAAAATCTAAATAAATATATCCTTTTTTAGTTTTTTTTATCTCAATTACTCATATCTTTATTTACACTTATTATTATTACCAATTCCTTTCAAGAATCTAACATTTGGTCCACTTACCTTTTCATCTTTTATATATATATTTATTAGTTAAGCCTTCAAAATAATCTATCTTATAAGTGAAACTTAAATCACAAATATTATAGTTTATCCTTTAAGCCACCAAAAATATATTCATGAAGCTTGTAAAGATAATAAACTCTAGTTCATAAAAGTGTCTAAAGATAATTATTCATATTTTCTCTATATCAATGGTCCATATCTCTATTTATATTTACCATTCATTCTTTATTTTTTAAGAATATAATGTTTAATCAATTAAAAAGTTTATACTAGTTTCTTTTATATAATTTTTAAATATATAAATAGATTAGGGAAGTTTTCAAAAACAATCTATTTTAGAAATGAACTTTAAACTATAAATATTAAACATTTTTCTTTTAAGTGAATTCAAAATATAGTTAACACTATTTTTTTATAGATGAAAGCTTCTAAAAATAGTTGATCTTAATTGATGAAATTACAAATAAAAGACTTTAAATTTTTTTATAACTCAACCTTCAAATCTAATATATAACTCGCAACAATTTTATCATGATACAAAGAACTTACATAGCTTAAGTTGTCCTTGTGGTGGAGAACTTGTAATTTTGAAAGAGAGGTCACAAGTTCAAATCTCACAAGGGATAAGGTATGTATGTCTCATTTGTAGCATAGTTAGTGGTGGAGAACTTGTGCTCTTCAAAGAGAGATCACAAGTTCATATCCCATGGGGGGCAAGTTATGTATGTCTTGTCTGTAGCATAGTTAGGTGCCTCCTGCAAGGACTACGAGGTAGTCCCATATTGCTATAAATCATCTATAGACTGCCCAACATCATGAACTATTAAAAAATCTTTCTTTCTTTCTTTTTTCATTACTCCAATAACTTAATTTTAGTATAATATCAATTCAATATACAATTAAAAGTGTTAGAATATAACATCTTAAATAGTAATATTTATCTATGATTAATAAAATATACATTGAAAATAATGTATATATACTTCTTTATTTGTCCAACTCCCCCACCTCTTTTGCCCTTTTTGAAAACAAAAGAAAAACAACATAAACGAGTGAGATGGAAAGATGGGAACTATAAAGGAGATGAAATACATGAACCATTCAATGTTCAAAATAGGAAGGCGGAAAACATTTTTAAAAAAAATAGACGGTGGGGCGTTTTTAAAAGTGAGTAGTCGGACTTAATTTGGAAAGAAAAGCATTCATCTCACGAGTTCCATTCAAGGAATTTTATAATATAAAATTAATATTCTTGCACGCGGAAAAAGTTGTTCACCGAAGGGTTTTTGGACCTTTGATTGCCACAGATATTTTGTAAAGTTTTTCTGTCATATACCTATGCAGTGAAGATAAAAGTATATTTTTATTAATTCTATTGAGCGGTATTTTTAATGATAATGTGGAGTTTCATATTTTAATAATGTATGTAAAAACAGTAATTTAAAATTAGAAATAACTTTTATGATAAATGATTAATATTTAATAATAAATTAAAATTAAAATTTGAGTAATATATGTCAAAGATCTAGTTTAATTGATTGAGTACAATTGATGATGGTGATGGTGATGGTAAATGGTCTGTTCATTAATTACATTTATCTTGAAGATGCAATAAATAAAAAATAACCCTCTCACAAAAAAAAAAAGAAAAAGTAATATATGAATAATTATCAAAATAACGAATTTGTGATTTTTCCAAAAGTAAAACTAAAACTTACATATAAAAGTAAATAAATCTTCAACTAAAAATCTAATAAATAATGCAATAAAATAATAGAAATTTTAATTTATGTTTAGATGCAATAAATAAAATAGTTTTAAAATAATTAAAATAACTTCAAACTTAAAATATATTTTAAAATATCTATATTGATATTATGAATTTGTTTTAATTTTAATATAGATTACACATTATAATTTATATAGTCAAATTCATTAAATCATTGGTCTTTGGATAGCATTATCATCTAAAATTCGTATGAAAAAGATTGATCAATAAATCTTAAATATTAAAAACATTGTAAAATTTGAAAGAAAGGTGTAAAGGACTTGAAATAATTTGAAAGATCATTTGTTTTATAATAAAATATTATGTTTAATATTTTTTATTTTATGATGAATAGTTACTTTTTCAAAAATGATATTAAAATTTACATACAAAAATAAAATAATTTTTTAAATAATTATCGATTTTTTTAGTAATGTTTCTATTTTTATGAATAGAAAATATTTTTAAAATAATTATTTTATCTTTTTTGCAATGGAAAATTATTTAAATTTTTTTTTTATATTTTAAATATTTTTTATTTTTTTCATATAAATAAATCTTATATATTATAAATATTAGACATTACAAAACCTTACACAATATTTATATAATATTAATATTCATATCTTTGACATACAAGACATCTTACATAAGTTGAAATAAAACATGCCTACAAATAGCTCCTCAATTATGTAGGATGGCATGCTATATGTAGAGAGGCTACATACATAGAGGAAGAAAGACTTTTAGATAAGATGATTAAAAAATTAAAATGGTTCCATATAAATTAGACATTTAATAGGTATGAAAAAGGTACAAAATGATTTATCAGTGCTTATAGGTATGATGTTCAATGCTTAAAAGATAAATTATATCAAGATTCAAATATATGAGAGAGAATATTTTGAGCTTGTAAGAAATTATGATAGAGTAAATATACACAATGAGATCAAATGTAGATTGGCATTTCATTCTTTTCATAATGTTGTAATCAAATACATTGTCAAGTATGAAAAAAAAAAAAAAATAGTAGAAAATTCTTAAAATTATCAACAATTTTTTTATGTAAATAATAAATAGTGAAAATCTTGATTAATTAGTACTAAGTGAATATATTACTTTTAAATAAATTGAAAGAAATAACGCAACACATGTCAAATATTCTTGGAACTTTCATTAGTATAGAGAAGTAGAGTATTTGTCAATTTGAATTTTTTGTATGGGGTATTTTAATGTATAGCAAAAAAAGATAAAAATAACCATGATAAAAATATAGATTTTATTAGTGAATTCAAAAATATATTTTCCCAAGGAAAGTGTTTGAGTTATTGATGCATCTAAATCATGGACTTATAATTCGAGGTAAAAAAATTATAAATGGAACATGTTGAGTATCAAATCTTTTGTGAGAGTATTCTTTATTAGAATTAAGGTTTCATCAACATTGCAATATTATGTGTATTTTATGTATCTTCAACACTCTTGGAAAAGTATCCTTGGGTACCTAGGGTGCAATTAAAGATTACTTTATAATTAATGTTTTTGGCAATCTTTTCAAATAGTTGGTATATGCACTCGTGAAGGAGTTAGAGTTGACAAAAGTGGTTACAACTTGATATTTTTAGTATATTTATCAACTTGGGTATGAGAATTGAGTAGTGAAACATCTTGCATGTTATTTCTAGTTACTTTGGGAGTTGGGTGATAATTTTGAGTGCCGACCTTGAGATAAGGTCCATTATAGAGAAGTTACAAGTCAAAGATATCGTCTATTATAAGTATGGAGGTTATTTTTCTATTTGGACAACTCATTGAAAAGTACATTTACTATTTTCAAAAGAACCTCTTCATTTTGGGTGTAGAAATATTTTTATTTTACCATTATTTGTTGGTATATTATTTAGGAAATCATTTACAATATTCCTCTCCCATTTCCATATAAATTTAAGAAAATAGGTAATAGTTTCATAAGTTTATTTTATAGGTACATAGGTGTTGTTGGAGTGCTACTAGAGTAAAGAGAGAATTAGTATATTAGAGTGAAGAGAGTGCTAGTTTGTTGGATGTGAAGATAGATATTGAATTGGAAGAAGAGATTAAATGCAAATTATTATAATTTTCTATTTATCCAATATACGATCAAGTACAATTGTTGTAGTTAGTCTAGTAGCATTGTAGAGATAAATATATATAATCTTATTGTTACTTTGATTTTAAAGGAGAGGATAATGAAATCCATGAATTAAGGCTCAACGAATGTGAAAGGTCCAAGGAAAAAAGAATAGACTCAAGGGTATAAGGAAAAAGATAGACAAAATTTTAAAGGGCATTCTATACTGTTGAACATAAGATGCCATTGAGGAGGGGGGGGGGGGCAGAAGGGGTGAAATGGTGATTTCCAAACTTAACCCTTTTCTATGCTAAGTGTGTATACCAGTTAACTGGCCTAACATAAAGCAAGCATACCGGTTAGATAGGAGGATAGTACAAATGCAACCACACATAAAAGGGACATCACATAACACCATATGTACGAGGAAAACCCAAGATGGGAAAAACCTCAGTGAGAAGTGTTGTTGGAGTCTACTGCTCCAATCTAGCCTCACAATGAAAACCTCAGTTACAATATTTAGGGCACCAACCCCTGCACCGAGCTCCAACTCAATGATCTATCATGAACATAATCAATTAAAAAAGTAATAGCCTTGTTACAAAAGAACTTGGTAACTCTCATGCAAGTCTCTCCATCGGTTCCCCTCTATTCAATTCTTTGCCGATTCTCTACTTTGCTCACTACTCTCTCATCACACTATTGCTAGCCACCACTGGTCTTCTTCTCTCAGACAATTTTTTGCTATCTGATTGTTGTTGGTTCTCAGGTTACCTTCTTTGCAATCTTTTGTGACTCTTCTCTATCAGTTCAATCACCATCGGTATACTCCTTTGTCAGATTTAATGGGAGACTACCAGTTGCCTCACTCTTGCCGGTTGTGCTCTTCAAACCGATTGTTTCTCACACACTCGGTCTCTTCTCTGATTGTCATTGAGCACTTGACTGATTTTTCTCTCTCATGTAGTAGCACCATCTACTTCTTTGGCTCATAGTCTTATGGCTAGACTTTCCTGCCTAAATGTGAGATCAAAAATTTATGTGCTAGGGTTTTCGCCATGCACTAAATCTGCATCCAATCTGATTCCTGATCATCGTGACATATCATATCCAATCTGATATCATGTCCTTGATTGATGATCTACACCCCATCAATGAGCATTGCCATTCTATTTACCTTGTGAATCACGTCTTCTATCTTTAGCCATCTGTAGCATGATTTTTGACCTTTTGTCTAATCAATCATGTCCGTGATGCAGTTTCCTTTACCCTCTTCAATCTGCAAGATCAGTCTATTCTGGATCTCTGTTGTTTTCTTTATCTTGAGCTGCAATCTCCTTCCATGCTTCCTCAAGCTTCACAGTCACCATTTAATGTTGGACCAGTCGCCAAAAACCTCACCGACACACCACACCGACCTGTGCATGTACGCCCCTTCACCTTCACGTGGAATATTTGTCAACATCCACCTTGGCTCACTATGTCAGTCTGACTCGATCACCGACCAGTAGCACACAACCAGGTTCATCTACCAGTTCACAAACCCTGCTCGTTATACCCTAACCGGTACGTCTCCACCCTTACACTTTGCTTTTCTTTTGGTGGAACACCTAAACTGGTCAGTACACATGCCAACTGGTCAATAGATGGGAGCCTTTTGCATCTACACTTTGTCAGCTTTACCGGTGGACATACTTACTGATAACCACCTTGATGACACCATGTCATCAACCTTCAACAATCTCCATCTATCTACATCTGTGGTAACACCTTTCTCCTTCTTTAATCCAATTGTACTCTCTATCTACAACTACTCAGCTATGCCTTCTTCATCATTTGACTGGTTTTCCTATCAGCTGGTTTGTCAAAGTGACAAATATATCATTGGATCTCTTTACCGGCTACTCATCATGTCTACCCGGATGATCCGGTGCATATCGCTGATCTCATGCACCTAAGGTAACTTAAGTGTTTCACCGGTTGATCTAGTGTGATCCTTCAATCACTTGCCTTTAATTATTTTGTCTTATCTCAGAGAGATATGTTGCATTCCATGCATATTGGGAGATAAGCTCAGTATTACCACTTATCGGTGGGAGTGGATCCTTGTCATCTGCATCCAACATTGCACCAATACGGCTTCCCTATTTGAGCATGCATATCTTCAAAAAGGCACATGTGATCCAGTTGGGCATACTCACTATCAATCATCTCTTCATTTGGTGACTGCAACTTTATCTAGTGGGAGTCCTATTGTTTCACATACACACAGCATACCGATGGCCTACACATACTTCACCTCTGGTCTTGATGTGATTTTTGTAAAATTCTACCTCTTCATCACAATCAATAGCCCAACATCTTGCTCTCTTGTCGATTGGCAACAATATACTACCAACATGTCACTTACTTGTCTGCAGTCCTTATATCTTCAACACAAGTCAATACTAACCTGTGTATCGATGACCTGCTAGGCTAGGTGACATCAAAGACATCACATCTTGTATGTATCAATGACAACATTGCACATACATCTCCCATACCAGTTGCCATCCTATACCAGTTGACATGAATGACAACGCAATGCCAACATATACCTCCAAGGAATAATAGAGTAAAATGTTGGAACTATTGAAAGAGAAAACATGCAAAGAAGGAATACAAGAATTAAGAATAATATTTTAGATTCCTCCATAAAAAAAGACTTCCAATGATAATGAAAATTATTTTTTATATATTTTCACTAACCTTATTGGTGATGATGTGCAGGTTATTGATTATAATAATGACATGATAAAAAATACACATATGATGAAATAAAATTTATAAGCATCATGTAAGATGATGCGTTTCTAATAGATAATGATATAACACTAAATATGAATTATGGAATCTTAAGTACTAAATAAACATTAGCATTTGATATAATTGTGATTCTTTATTATCAAAGTTAAAATGCTAAATAAAATTTTAATATAAATGTAGATTTTTATTGTATTGCAAAAATTAAATTATTGGTATGTGATGACTGATCATGCTACTAGACTTCAATTTTGGTGAAATTTTTAGCCATGTTTTCCCTCCAAATTAATTAATGAGGGATTTCAAGGGGTTAGCACCCCTCTTTCAGGGCCTACGGGGAGGATCTCCAAGTGAGGGTCAAGGGTAGGACCCACAATAGGGTTTTGGGGCAATGCACTTAGTGGGTGCTACTAGGGGCAACATCCTTGAAGCAAAAATTGTCTATTATTTCATAAAGGGATAGGCTATTATTTTAGTATATAGTCCAACCTTTGTAAACTACCTTAAAGGCTTGATAAAGTGGTTGTGTAATGTGAAATATCATCAAATTGTAATTTTCTCTTCACTTGATAATAAAAGAAAAGTGGACGACTATTTCTCTTTGGGTATAGCTCGCATTGGGTGAACCACATTAAATCTGTGTGTTATTATTATTATTTTAATTCTCTTTTATTCTACATTATATTTAATATTATTTATTGCTCTGAACTATCAAAACCCAAACACAAATTTCCAATCCCATGGAAACTAAATAATAATAGACCTAACAATCCTATGAAAATTAATATCCAAAAGTAACTTGGTTTATTATTAGAAAAAATTAAATAGAAGTAAAATATAGAAGAAAAATCCCCTCAAAACTACACATAATACATATTTGGTCTAAACCTATGTTCATGAAAAAGAATTATGTATTGATAGAATGTATAATCTTAAACACTTAATTTGATATAGTCAGATCTAGACTTTAATTCTTTTATCTTTATAAGAAAAAATATTATGAATAAGGTAGGATTATTATTGAATAATGTTGGCTATAATTTTGATTTGGTAGTTCAGTTTTTTTATGTGAAAATAAAGTAAACAATGTTTAGATATCTCTTAACATATGTATTTAAGATACCTATTTTAGTATTATGACATTGGCATTAATTTTGTTTTAAATTTAATAAATATTAAAAATTATAATTCATATAATTAGATTTAAAAAAAATTATAAATACTATTTTTTTTGAAATAACATTTTCATTTAAAATATATAATTCATGTGAAGAAAGTTCATAAATTTATTAAAATATCTTAAATACATAAACTTATAAAATCGAGTTAAAAATTTGTAAAATATAATATATATTATAATTTGTTTTAGAATATATATATTTTTTTTCATATTTTTAATTTTATATTAAATATTATATGTGAATAGATTTTAAAATTTTCAATACAACTAATAAATTTGGACTTTCAATTCAAAGTCATACATTATTATTATTTTTTAATTGAAAAACTTATAAATTATAAGATAACAACATATAAGCTCTTTCTGTCAACCTACATTAATTGATAATAGAATATAATAGTTGATATTAACAAATTAAAAAATAAAATCGAAAGAGTATCTGCTCCCATGGTATATTGATACCTTAATGAAGATCAGCATTACGACAAAATATACAGACAGCTTCCAGTTGTCAGGCCATGTTGGTTTTATTTTATTTTCCTCTGATCTCAAAGATTTGGTAATCTCCCATGATTTGTAATAAAACTCTTTCTTAATCATTTAACTTTACCAACAGATAAAAAAAAGCATTGAACAGCATAACCCATATTTAAATTAGACCATTTCTTTCTATTTAATTTGCTACAATCTACAGACCCTGTTTTCATTAACACCTGAAATTCCATCTACAAAAGCTATGAGTATATAATCCCTGGTTACAGATAGAACTTTCATGAGAATTCTGTATCTGCACAAAGAACATAGACGATCGAAACCACCCTATCATAAATACAGAGGAGAAGAGGAAATCAGTTGGTACAAATGTTTACATGCCTTTCCTTATTTGACTCCTAAATTTAGCAATGAAATCATCTGCTCTCCTCTGGAGTTCTTCGTCGCTTTCTTCCACAGTTGTGCTCATTGTATTACCATCGCTCTCTACTTCGGCCGGACAAACTGATTTCACGACAGGCACACTTTCTATCGACTCTGTCGAAATAACTTCGACGGCCGGAATATTCTCTCCACAACAACAATCCTCCTCAGGCTTGTTTGTTCGACTACAAAGGTTGTCGACTGCTTGGTCGCCGGAAAATTCAGTGGCTTGAGGAGAAAGCTTGTCTTCAATCTCTTTCACAGCTCTCAATCTGGGTTTGTTCTTCTCCACCAAATCATCGTACAAATCATGCAGCTCGTTTCTTGTGTTGGGCTGAGCAGTCAGTAATCTCGATTTGGTGGTTAGTGTAACGATTGTAATGTTCAAGAGCAAGATAAGAAACCTTGAATTGGAAAGCCATGACCAATTCCCAAGATTAACAAAAACAAACCAGAGGCCTTCTGCAAGGGCTTTGAAATTCAACAAAAATGAGAAGATCATAGCAATGAAAGAATAGGCTATGAGTTTCTTCAGTGTTTGAAGTCTATTGAACTTGGCCATGGCTTCCAATTTCTCTAGACTAGTCATTTCGACCGAAGTTCTTCGACCTTGGTCGAAGAGAATGAATGGAAGGCCTAGGCATTTATATACTAGAAGAATTACACTGCCGGCCTTGAAAAACAACACGGGGTAAATTTTTAAGACTGAAATTATTTGTTATATGGGCAAGGCAGCTTCGTGGAAGGTCACAAAAGTATAGAGAAAAGTCACTGGTTTACTAATTTACAGTGCACTTTGTGAACAATGTGCACTTGGGTATATAAAATTTATTATTTGGGTGCTCGATTCAGCTGGAATCACATGTTAAAAATTACCCGCAGATTGGCTGCCGCTCAAGGTTTTAGAGTGTGTGTGCTTTGCTTTTTAACGACAGGGACAATACATGAATATTCAATCACTTGAAATCGACATTTCCTTAATCATGGAGGACCACAAGATTCCCGTTATTAATGGACAAACTCAACGGTGGAAATCAGATACCAGTATTTCTGGTCTACATAATTAAACATCTTTTCTACTTTAAAAAGAAAAGTGATGCCCCACTTCTGGCACCACTAAATCATGTTGTAGATCTATTCAAACTCAGTCTGTCATCATCGGATCCCATCGTATATATATTTAAAAAAAAGTAGCGATTCGATTCTTAGACAAATGGGGTTTGGTTTCCTGTAGATACTAAATTAAGCTTACTTAAGGTACTTGTGTATGCTTCCCACTAAAATTTAGTGAACTTTTAGAGGAAAATATCACGGGCTTGGCAAGGCATGGAGGGACGATTGCAGAAACGACAAGCACATTGTGCTAGTTTAGCTAATGCTTGAACAAAAGCCAAGCACTAAAGGGGACATGCAGCAATATTATATAGAGTAAATATCTCACTATGATGGCATTCAAACTAGAAAGCAATAGAATAACTTTAGCAGTCTTTTTCCTTTCATCCGTTTAATTGATTGTTTTAGTTGATATGTGGGGGTGTAAGGGTGATAGAGTAAGTGGTTATAATTTGTTGTTATTCGTATGCAATTTAGAAATTTGATTTAGTGTATACATGTAGTATGATTGGTAAAAGATTTTGGGTTTTTTTCATATAGGTCTCGAGATTCGTTCTTGGATTCATCTTTGAGGGTTCGTCTTGTCTCAACTCGCTTCACGAGCTTCTCAAAATTTTGACAAAATGATGTAAGAGAAAAGCAAGGACTCGTGGGAATCACCTCAACTCACCCCATTGGCTCCTTAAAACATGGCAAAATGATGTAAGCCCAAGGTAAGAACTCGTGGGAATTGGGTTGAGACGCAAGGATACCTTGACATAACAAAAAAGAAGTTAGAAGTTTGATTTTAGTATTTAATATTCTTTTATGAAAGATTTTAAATATCAAGTTTATATCATTTTTGGAAATTGATTTGGAGAACGAATCTAAATCAATACCACTTCATTTAAGAACCAAAGATGAAAGGATATCTATTCTATCAAGATCTGATTTTAATCTCATCTTTTATGATATTAGAGACGTTCTAATGAATCAAACTTGATTCTTAATAAACTTGTCCATAACCACTTAACTTCACCAACATTAAAAATCCTTTCATATACAACTAACATTTTCATTGTTTGATGCATTAACATTTCAATATACTAAATATTTTATTCTAATTAAAAATCAGTTTAAATCTATTTTTCCTCAATAAAATCGAGTCGAAATAAACGAGGCCTCAAAAATATAAAATTCGAATCCGTGACGTTTAACTAACACGCGCGAAATTATTGTGAATCTAAACCTATTAACTGCGCCTACTTATAAAGGTAATTTATACCTTAAGATGAAAAGTATAAATATTTTGTAGGTTGGACAAAACTTTTTCTTACCGTCCATAGGCTTTGCGTGCTCTAAGAACTAAAGGCGTCTGACATTCAACTATTTCCTTTTTGAAAAACACACAGATAGAACCTCTTTATAAATGTGCAGATGAGTTTGCCTTTAACTGTTTATAATAGGATGCTAAATCAGACTTCAAGTGGGTAGGGTATCCGTACGAATGATGGTCGCTATCATTTTCACCAACCAATTATATACTTAATATTCAATTTTAAAATGACCATTTTCACCAACCAATTATATACTTAATATTCAACTTTAAAATTTAATTTTAAAATTGAAGGGAAAAATAAATATTAAAAAATTTATAAAGATTAGGTTATATGAATTACAATTATTTAAAATTAATACAATTTAAAGTTGATTAGGTTATATGAATTGCAATTGATTTTATGAGACCAAAAATTAATAGGATATCTATACAAATGATGTCAATATCATTTTCACCAACCAACCTATTATGTAAATATTCAACTTTAATTTTAAAATTAAGGAAAAAATAACTTTATAAAGTTTAGGTTATATGAATTACAATTATTCAAATTAATATGATTTAAGGTTGATTAGGTTATATGAATTACAGTTGATTTTAGATTATCCAAATTAATATAATTGAAGGTTGATTTTCATAATTAGAGATAGATTGAATAATGTGGAATAAAAAATTATAGTATAATATGATACTTAGTGTAATGTTTGTTTTGAATATCTTGTTTCATTAACCGATCAAAAAAAAAAAAAATCTTGTTTCATTAAATTATTGTTTCTTCTATTGGGCTAAGTAGTTAGTAATCTCGACTTGGTCATTAGAGTGACGATTGTAATGTTCAAGAGAAAGATAAGAAAACTTCAATTGGAAAGCCACGACCAATTTCCAAGATTAAAAATTATGGTTTGATTTGATAATTAGTCTGTTTTGAATATCTTGTCTCATTAAAATGATAATGTAAAGAGATTAGAAATTTGTATTAGATTATTGATAGGAGACTTGTGACAAATGAATCTTGAGTTTTTTTGGATGTTGAGATAAGGTTGCATTTGCAATCTAGTTTTTAGATACTTTTTTGTGGTGTGATTCTATCCATTACAAAATATTATCTTTGGTGCTAGTAAAACATGTTAACTATCGTGTGTATTAATCGTTGAGAAATTATAGTGTTAAGAGCACCATTAGAGTCTATCATCTATGAAGGGAAGAGCATTCAATGTTCTTGATGAAAATAAGACCCTAGGCTAATTTATTAAAAAAATAAAAAATATTAAAAAAGTTGAAAATGAAAGATGTCGACTATTGATTATTATTCCCAATGCAAACTAAGATTGAGTTGTGAATTGAATCTTTGTGATGTGTTCAATTGATATTATGATTACAACAATTTGATTTTCCTAGTTTGTTGTAGGAGCATTCATGGTGGATAGGAGATTCAAATTTGAAATTAGCATATTCAACCTCAAATTTGGAATATTCCTTTTTGGGTGTGGGAAATCAGGGTTGTGAGCATTCACAAATTCACTACGAAAAGTAGTTGTTCAAATAGGCACCCAAGAAAGAGTTATTGAGTGGTTTATATTTTTGGGTTCCTATTGAGTGGAGTTGATGGCATAGTGGACTAATATTATTGGTAAGATTGGAGGTAGAGTTGATTGAGCATCCAAAAGATTTGAAGGCAATTTCTAAGTTAGGGAAATTCCTTGATATAACATAACAATATAAAGATGCAAAAACCTAAGTCCATTCAATGTAGACTTGCTAAGGAAAATTAGAAGAGTATCTAAGTGACACTGGTCAATTTTGATCTCATTCTTTGCATTAAAGCAAAGATAAAGAGATAAGAAGAGAAGAAGGTTTTCAAGAGCTTCTGTGTGGAAACCCTTATGTTTATATTTTTAGATATTTTTAGTTTGATTGCAAACCTGATGCAGGAGAATCCCTGGTTCTTAGCAATCTTGTATGAACCAAAAACATTTTCTTTTTGTTTGCAGTTTCAACTTTTCTTTCTCTGTGCCCTAGTTTTGTCTCACCGGATCTTGTGGAGTTAGATTCTACTTGAAGACTTGATCATCTTTCTTATTTCCATATCGCATCGCATTTGGATCATTTTTCGGCAAGATATCGCTATCGGTTTCCTTAATAGTTTCCTGTTACCAGTTGCCTGGACCTATTTTGGTGATCTATCAAAACCCCATCTGAAGCTTGTGTAGCCTTGGGCGTTGATTCTGATGTTCTTTGGCGTGTGGCCGACCTTTTCCTGCGATCTACATTTCATCCTTTGGATTTTCTAGAGGAATCTTTTGGTGGAGGCTAGCCTTGTTTATTTTACACGTTAGGTCTTGTTCTTCGGGTTTTGATCCCTTTTGGGCCTACTGGATCCTTTGGATTGTATATATAATTGTACTTGAGCATTAGAATGTAATCAATTGAAGAATCAAGTAGCGAGACCATCCATAGAAGATAGATCTTAATATTCAAGGTCCCGGTTGTGACCTATTATGTATGTTCTACCAGTCTTGTGAGATGGTTATGTTGTAACCCGGTTGTTACTAGTTGGTTGTAATCAATTTTCATGAAATAAAATAATCCGTTATGCATTGACTCCATCATATCTTTGTGTTTTCATTGTGTTTACTCTTGCTGACCAATCTAGATTGATCTCTTTGAGGTCCCTCCTCACCGATGACTGCTTCAAAACCCTAATTTTTTGAAGGATAAGCATGGCTATACCTAGGGTAATCAAAATTCTAGAGAAGTCAAGGCCTATATCAAGAAGCATCCTTACAAATCTATTGAGACTAACAAATACAAAACATTTTCCTATGTTTCCATCATGATACACACTGAAGATGTCTGCATATAAATTCATTCACCTCTGAATTAATACATCATGTGAAGATGGAAGAGTTTAGGAACAAACAACTTCTTGGTGATAATTTTATGCTTAAACCATACTATACTAGTGTAGAGGCAAATAAATTAGATGTTTGGAAGGGTTTTTTGGTGTTTTTATGTAGAAGAATGGATCAAAATTATGTTGAACTAGATTCATGAGGAGTTCATTTATCTTGATAATCCCTACAAGATAACAAAAGAAGCCATAAGAGAAGTGACTAGGTTATGTTCCACCAAAACTGTACTAGTATTAAATTCAGTGAAGAATGATGAGGTCACAAGACTTACCTGAGCTAAGTTTGATAAGAGAACACTTATAGTGGATGGGGTAAAAGTACGGATCTGTGTTGCACTTAGAGCTAATAGGTGTGATCTAGCTAGAAGCATTCCAACCGAACCAATGTGGTAGTCATGTGGCGCTGACGCGGCAAAGGGGTTCCAGCCAGAACGACTTTGCTATATAAGCTACGAAAAAGTGTATTCCCATCATTTTGCATTGACTGGCTTAGAGTTTAGTAGTTGTGGAGAAGAAGGGGGCAAAGAAGCTTGGCTGAAAACGTTTCCCAAGTAGGTTTTTTTTTTTTCATACAACAACTAGTATTAATATATTAATGTTTTAGTTTTTTTCATAATTTTGTATATTTTATTAGCTTTTATTATTTTTTAATGCTTAATAATATATTAATTTTAAATAAATTTAAAGCCTAATAATATATTAGTTTTAAAAAAATTTAATGGTTAATTATTTATAAATTTTGTACACATATATAGTTAGATGTTAAAATGTTATCCTACGACCCCTTAGCACATACTAGGACCTCTTAAGACACCTAGGGCCCCTTAAGACAATTGTGATCCCTTAAGACAACTAGGACAACTTAGTACATCTTTTGATCTCTTAAGACACTTATTAGAACATAGTACATCCTAGGACCTTTTAAGACATCATAAAACCCCTTAGTACATCCTAGAAGCTATTAAGACATGAACGACCCTATACGACACCATAAGACTTCTTATGACTGTAATGACCCCTTATGACCTCTAATGATCCCTTAAGACCCTTTTGTGACCCCTAATGACCCCTACTGACCCCATAATAGGATCATATAGTGTCATAAGGGCTCATATGGTGTCGTAAGGGGTTATATGGGGTCCTAAGGGGCCACACATGTGTTCCCCTTAGGATCCCATATGACCTCTAATGGCACCATATGGCCCCTTAGGACACCATATGACCCCATATGATCATATAGTGTCCTAAGGAGTCATATGGGGTCCTAAGGGGCCACACATGTGTGACCCCTTAGGACCCCATATGACCCCTTTTAACGTCCTAATAGGTACAACATACCCCTTAGGACACCATATGACCCTATAGGATCATATAGTGTCCTATGGGGTCAAATGTGGTCCTAAGGGGCCACACATGTGTTCTAACGCATGTGTGGCTCCTTAGGACTCCATATGACCCCTAACGACACCATATGACCCCTTAGGATACCATATGATCCCATATGATCATATAGTGTCCTAAGGGGTCATATGGGGTCCTAAGGGGCCACACATGTGTTAGAACACATGTGTGACCCCTTAGGACCCCATATGACCTTGAGAAAAAAAACATGGAGCTATGTCACACTTTGGGCCAACTGAGGGTTGTCCGGTCGGACTGAGTTTGGTCGGACTACCCCAGGCCACGTGGTGCCATGTGACACCAAAATGTCGTCAGAAGTCCGATCGGACTCCCTTAATTCAAATGCTTCCATTAAAAAAAAATTCATATTATTTTTATTGTTAAAACTAAGGTTAGTCTGGTCAGGCTGAGTTCGGACGAACTAGCCTATGTGTCATGTGATGTGACACAAAAAAGGTGAATAATTATGTATTTCTGAAACTTTTCCCTTCTGCTCAATTTTTCTTCAAGTAGAATTTTTTCTTACAGAAATCAAAAAATACCCTTTTGTAGAGCTCAAAGTCACAAATCTAAACATATAATTTTTAAGTATTTTGATTAATTTTAATATTTTTTATTAATTAAACATTGCGAGTAGCTTTTTAAAGTTTAAAAAGAGGTTGATTAGAAATTAATAAAAAAATATTAAATGATATTAGAAAAAAATTTAAAAATATATATTTTTCACTAGATGAGAGAATATTCTCAAAAAAGGGTTTTTTTTTTTGTTAATGATAAATTTAGTTGTCAAAAGGTGACGCCGAATGAAAACTATCAAATTTAGCTATGTTGGACTTCAAAATATTATAACAAGAGAAATATACATCAATTTATTTTATTTTATTTTTTTGAACACTGCATATATATGTTCTTTATTTGGAAAAAAATTAGAAAAAATAAAGTCTGTTTTCATTTTTTTTGGTGACGCTGACTAAAACCACTGATTTTCAGCATCTTTCAGCAATGAAAAATCTATCTTTGAATTTATAAAAAAAAAAAATCAATTTTTTTTCAAAAAAATTTAAACAATAAAAGACCTAAATTTATTTCTACATTTGATCAGTTTACATCATTTCAAAATTCAATTTAGAAATGTCACTTTTATGCAGTCGAAGCTAAACAATTTTAGTTGTGTTGTTTGGTTCCTTTATAAAAGTGTGACACAGGTTTGTGCTTTTACCCCCCTTTTAAAGTCCTAGTAGGTACAACATACCCCCTCGGACACCATATGACCCTATATGATCATATAGTGTCCTGAGGGGTCATATGGGGCCCTAAGGGGCCACATGTGTGACCCCTTAGGACCCCATATGACCCCTTTTAAAGTCCTAGTAGGTACAACATACCCTCTAGGACACCATATGACCCCATATGATGATATAGTGTCCTAAGGGGCCATATGGGGTCCTAAGGATCCCTTATGACCCCTTATGACCCCTAATGACACCTACTAACCCTATATGATCATGTAGGGTCATGAAATTGTGACCCTTACAATTGTCGACCACATTAGGGTCTTCACGCACCCGATTCGAATCCCTAAGCCAGATCGAAGACCAGAGACTTGCTCGACACCTGAGAACTGCATCTTGCTTGCCCTCTGCATTGCCTAAACTACATCCCGTCCTGGAAAAAGGGAAGGACAGTGGTGCGGTGCCCCTGTCCCTTGCCTCATTTTGGGGAAGGACCCTTTTCAATTCTGCTTTTGAGGTTGTGCATTGAGCAGGAAAACTCCCCCAATGTCTGCCTCTGATATCACTGACCTAGGAGTCAAATATACAACTATGGGAGTTGCATACAAGATTTATTTCACCAATGAGGAAGGTTCTACTTCTGCCACCACAATTCATATTAGATATCAAATAGTGAAGAAAGAAAAATACTTCGATCATTGTCAGCTCTTACAACAGAAGTTGATGGATAATTTACAAAAGAAAAAGGAGACTAGACACAACTTCTAGTATGGCTTAGTCATTATCATTTTAATATTGTATTTTATAAAGGAATTGCCTAGATTGAAAAATGTGGTCTAGAGAAGGGATATTCCTATAGCATTTCAGATTAGGGAACATATACATAGATTTTCAAATAGTAAAACTTGTGATGCAACATACTAGGGATTATTTGAAACGTTTCTGAGTGAATTGCAATTGAGGTATAGAATAACATATCAAAAGTTGTAGAGAGGTATAAATATGTTCTCAATTTTATCATAGATAAAGACAATTGTTACACAGAGGCAGTTGAACCTAGGACTACAAGGATACCTAAGTTTCCTTATGAGGTCTCTGGATCTAAATGGATAACATATCTTGACATCTTGGTTAGTAAACCTAAGGATTCCAATGCTAAGAGAATTGGTAATATGAAGAGATAACAAATGATTTAACAAAAGGAAGGTAAATGAAAGATTTGAGAAGACAAAGGTAGGGCTAGAGAAGAAGTTAGGGATACCATCTAAGAGTACCATTGAAACAAAGAAGACTAGGAGGGAAGCACCTGAACATTAGCCTCTACAATTTGAGGCTACCTTCAATGCAATTGTAGAGCATGGAACACTAAAGGGGACAATATCTAGAACTATTTTAAGATATGTCTCCTATTAATAAAGCTACAATTGAAAAACCTATATAGTGATGCATATGATGACTTTTAATGTGGCTCTAACTGATATCATTGATCAATTCCAGCAAGTCTTGTAGATGTACTAGTTGTTGAGAGATAAGAAGAATAACTAAAAGAATCTAAGATAAGGCAACAAGAATTATACAAATCTAAAGCATCCCTTACTCATTAAGAACGAGATAAACTATCCCAAATGCAAGAACAAGACTTCCAAACAAAACAAAGGGTGAATACCATAATGGGGAAGGAGAAAGATGAGATAGAAAAGATGGAGAGATAAACATAAGAGAAGACAACCAAAATTATTGAAGAAATAAAGAGGGTTGAAGTGGCTTCAAGTGATTATGATTTGGACAATACACTAGATGTGTCTATAGTGGATGCAAAGAAAACGAGGTTAGAGGGTTCAAATGCATACAATAATCAAGAACTCAAAAGAAAGCACAAACATACTGTAGAAAATAAATCTATCCACTTAATTAAATGAATATTTAGTATTTATTTGATTATTTAACCATTAATCAATAATATTTAATTAATTAATCTTAACCCTCTTCTCCTATTAATTAAATAAATTATACAATTTATTTGATTTAATTCACTTAACCAAATACAGACCATTAATTAAATAAATAAATTATATTTGTTTAATTAAATCTTTCCTCACATTTAATATTTATTTAAATCCCCCAAAATCCCATCTCTTACATTTAAATAAATTAACATTGATTTAAATCACTTTTATCCTCCACCCACTTGCATTTTCCTACAAATGCAAGTTGCACAACTATTTTAAATAAATAAATTATTTATTTAAAATCCTAATTATCCTCACCCACTTGAAACCTTTAATGGCTTCCCTTAAAGTCTTCAAACTTAATGACTTCCTTCTAGAGTCTTCTCAAGCCTTTAATGGTTTCCCTTAAAGTCTTCAAACTCAATGGCTTCCTTCTAGAGTCTTCTTAAACCTTTAAAGGTTCCCTTAAAGTCTTCAAGCATTTAAATGTTTTATCTTCCCTTTTCTCATGTAAATAAATTAATATTTATTTAAATAAAATCCAAAATTTACTTTCATATTTAAATAAATTAATATTTATTTAAATATCTATCCAAATGCAAATTACACCATTTAATTGAAATAAATGATTTTATTTTAATTGAAAATCCCAAAAATTCCTCCCACTTGCATTGTCCTACAAGATTCTTCTAACTCTTCTAATTAGCCTAATCCTATCCTAATCATTGTCACATTCCTAAATAAAAGGAAGTCACTTCTCAAAAACCTCCAAAGTCTTCAATAACTATTAAAGGATTTATGTCTTCAAATGGTTAACCTCTAAAGTCTTCCAAACCATTAAAGGCTCTTACATAACCATTTATGGTTAACTTACATTTTACCTTTGGTTAGAGACTTTCCTCTAACTTAACCATCCTTTTGACTCATGGGTCTCTTCAAAGCATTTATTTCTTTGACTAAGGTAACCATTTAACCCTTGCACATTCATTTATCCCTTGGATAAAAGGAATATCCATTAACCTAACCCTAACCCAACCCCCCAGGGTAACCATCATGTCCCCTCAAGCATTTAATGCTCCTTATCTCTCCTCTCAAGCCTCCTCATAGTGACACTTATCAAGATGGGATTGGGTTGAAACTCTCACATGGATTGAATATCTTTCAATCCTAACCCTTATTAAGATTGCTCAATCTTAACCCTTCATTTCTCCATTTCTTCTATAAATAGAACCCTTATCCTCAAGCAATGGAGGAAGCATTAGAGTATTGTTACTATATTGGTATTAGCATAGAGCTTTTTCATAGCATCACTATCTACACTTGCATAGCATTTGTTTATCATATCCAACCATCTTGAATCTCCATATGGCATCCATGGTTAGTGCTAAAAGATGAGAGCTACACTCATTTGGGACTTGGAGAGGGGAGAAACAAGGGAGAAGCATCAAAAGGCATCATGGAAGCATATTAGGGAGGCTCTTCTCCTTTCTTTTGTTTTGTTAAACTTATTTCATGATTTTTGAAATCTCTTTTGATATGTTTGGAATGGTTTTTAGTTCTTTGTTTTGGTTTTATGGTTGAAACTAACTTATTAACATTGAACTTTGTTGTTGCCTTGTCCCCATTTCCATGGCATCATTTGGTGAACCTGACGTGAATCAAACACTTGTGTAACTTCCAAGAAATTTTTTTAGGCTTGTGAGCCCACCATGTGCACTAACTTTTTTTTTGAAAGTTTTAGTTGCAGATTTTCTAGTTTTTTTTGTGTAGGTTTTGGAAGGAGTTAGTTTAAACATTTTAATTTCTTTGGTTTAAAACTTCATCTTTCTTGTTTTTCACAAAGGGATAAAAATAACTTCACATTTTTTATTTGGTGCATAAAAAAAGAACTTCATCTTTCTTGTTTTTCACAAAGGGATAAAAAGAACTTCACATTTTCTATTTGGTGCAATTAAAACAAACTCAACTTTTTCATTTGGTGCATAACAAAGAACTTCATCTTTCTTGTTTTTCACCAATGGATAAAAATAACTTCACATTTTCTATTTGGTGCATAAAAATAACCTCACATTTACCTTTTTGCTACAAAGGATACACGACTTTATTTTTGTTGACCAGGTTTTCTTTCCAAAAGTTTGTCAAGTGTCAAAAATTTTGATATCTTGGTTAAAAAAACACCATTTTTGTTGGAGCAACATCTCCAAATAGTTAGATCACATTGCAATGAAAATTAGTTAAAAAGAACAAGTGTTTTAAGTGATTGGCACACTTGTGCAAAGTTTGTCAAGTGGTCTCACTTCTAACACACACTATCCTCTCCCTTGGCTTTCGTGTTCCTAGGTGCAAGAGAAAAGTGTTAGTAACACTCAAAATTTTATCTTTTTAAGAGAGGCATGCCAAGAGACACGTCACTCTTAGGAATGACCTCGTGCGGTAAATCCTTCGAGCCGCTATAGAAATTAGGTGTGAGCGAAAGTTGTAGCCTTGGGTATAGTTGTTCCTATAGTGTAACTTTTTGAAAGGACAAATGGGCCCCACCACAAGTTACAAGGCTCTTAAGTGAGTCACTACAGAATGAAATTATGTCCAAAAACATCGAACATTACTAGACACCTTTTTATATAGAAACCCACCCGTTCTATTGATTGATGATATTTGTGATAAATTCAGTGCAAGAGAATAGATGGTTTTGCTTCCAAGATACTCACCATACATATTTACTTGAGTAGAAACAAGGCTTTTTGAAAGGCTACTTGTAGCTTGATAAAAGTGGTGACTCCCCCATCATAGGGATCATCTATCTGTTATGTTTGTGCAAGACTTAGTATATCACATCCTTACCTACTATGGCGGGATTCATAAGGTATATAGTACCAAAGTTGAAGAAATATCAAGATGTGGCCTGAAATTATCGCAACTGGCCATTTGACCTTAGGGATAAAGTGTGTTTGAAGTGTCTTCGTTTTGTGATAGACCAGTGATAAATTGAGCTGACTTCAAGATTTTTGGAAAAACATACAAAAACATTTGAAAAAGGGGTCAAAGAGTTCAAAGATTGGGTTGATTTAGACCCAAACTTATTTGTGCCTTTTGAGGCAACAATATTGTGTTTGTGTGCTTGCTCTGTTTTCTTGTCAAAGAAAATCAAAACCAATTCAAAAAAAAGTATTCATCCAACACAAAATTTCCAAAACCAATATTTGGCAAAAATCAAAACAAAGTGAAAAACCAGATATCAAATTATATGACCATCCTCCACATTTTAAGAAACAGGAATCTTCATCAACATATCAATTTGAAGAAAAGACCATTGAGCTCAAAGGCTTTCATCAAAAGAATGATTTTTTTCTATCTCAATAGACAATTTTTTGTCTCACATAGAGCCTTCTTGCATCATATGTGTCTATATCTTCAAGGAAAATCCAACGAGTTTGATCAAGAGTCTTTAAACAACAGAGCTTTTACTCAATATAGAGATTTGAGTTATCATAAAAACAAAGGAGGCAAAATCAATCCTACCTTCTTTCCAGACCTCTGCATTACATATAACATAGCTCGGGAAGAACCACCAACCCCCGAGAGAGAAGAGGAAGAATTTTTCCCATATGTAAGACAAAGTTTTTATTGAAGTTAACATTCCATCCATTCTCACATTCATACATCATCACTCCATTCCAGCTCTCGAAACATAAAAAGGTCTTGTCCTAAGTTCTTTTCAGATATTGCTTGAATCAAAACAACATATCACTCTTTAGAGTGTCTCTACATCTAGGATAAACTCATCCTAAGAGGCATTTCTACGTAGGTTAAAACTAGTTTATGAGTGCATCCTCTCATTACTAGGTAGCTTGGTCTGTAACACATCTCAGACCTTGCTATACCTTATCATATCAAACATTGTTGATAGCATAAAATTCAATTTATAAAAGGACTTTGGTAACATCAAACCTTTAGTGTTAGAGATCCATATGCTAAACACTTCACCAAACATTTATCTTTCATTCCATCACCAACTCATAATCACTTGCACCAAACTTCAAAAACAACTTTCAAACAAAATGGCTCAAACCAAATCGAGAACTAGACAACTAGAGATCGAAGAAGAGGAGGATGAAAATATCAATGAATTTCAAGAAGCCATTGGAGGAATGAAAATGATGAAAAATCCTAGTACTCCCACTCCTGAAGCAATAGAAAGGGCACAACACAACCCCCTCTTCAATCGACTTTTTGATGAAATCCTCAAAAATAACGCAGATGCTCATTTTTTGAGACTTGCTCAAGAGGGAGCCAAACTACCCTTTGATTTTGATACCGCATAAATATGGTAAACATCGAAACACAATAGCCATAATGAGGGTGGAAGAGGTCGAGATAACTTCAGATATAACCTTAATCAAGGAAATCCCCCACCTCCTCCTTCTCCTAATGACATTGACATGTTGAGGAAACAAGTCGAGAATCTATCCCAACAACTCCACAGTGGTGTGAAAACTATCCGGTTTCACTCAATGATATTTGTCCCTATCCCTTTGATAGGAATCTACATATGCCACCTTTTCCGCGAGGGTTTGAAACACCTAAGTTTGAAAAGTATTGGGGAAAAGGAGACCCTAGAGATCATGTTAGGGAATTTCACTCAGCTTGCCTAGAAGTGGCATATGAAGACACATATCTAATGCACCTCTTTCCTCAGAGTTTGGGAGGGACAACCACGCAATGGTTTTCCTGACTAATAGGCGGCATTAGGAAATTTGAGGAACTTATCCAAAATTTTGTCGCACATTATTCACACAACATAGAACACGATGTTACCATGGCAGATCTGTGTAATACCAAGCAAAAATGAGGGGAGCTATTTTCAGCTTTCCTGCAACGGTGGTGACAACTATCTAGTAGGCGTTCTCTTCATCTACCTGAATGAGAGCTAGTGGAAATATTTATTTCCAACTTGAACAATTAAATGGAATTCCACCTAGACATGAAGGGCACAAAATCATTTGCTGACATGGTCACCCAGGGGTTAAAATGTGAACGGGCCCTCATTAAAAAGGGACTTATCAAGATATACAATGAATAAAAAGATGGCCCTCGCCCATGCTTCAACAATGATAAACCCAACTTCTGGAATAAAAACAAAAACATCGTCAATGACGGGGTTGTAGATGCAAGGACTATAAAGAGTGCACAACCTGTGGTCCGATTTGCAGGGAAAAATCCCCTCCTAAAAAAAACATGGTTACTCCTCCACAAAATCAAGGACGCAATGCACCGCAAGAGGAACCGAGGCAACGACAGCAAAATTATAAGCCAAAATGTCAATACACACCCTTAGGGGAACCTATTGAAACAATGTTACGTCAATTGGTCTCTTCAAATCTGGCGACCTTACCAGAGACATCTAATTATGAACCTCAGGTCAAACCTCCATGGTGGAGAGATAATGAACATTGTGAATTCCATCAAGGAAAAGGGTATAAAACAAGTAACTGTCATAGATTGAAAGATCTTGTTCAAGATCTTATTGACTGAGGAGAGATTAAAATTGAAGGACACAACCCAAAGACCTCAAATAATGATCATCTCATGTTCAAGAATCTGCTTCCATCACAAGATCAAAGGGGCCCTTCCACTTTAGGGTGAAACACAGATGCAACTAATTATATGCGAGCCGCCTATAATTACACTGTGAATCATCTATATGATGCCAATGAAAAAATTGCAACCATTACAATCAAAGATCCAAACCATACCTGCAATTTTGTTACATGTCATAGCAAGATCACCATTAAAGCAGCTCCACAAGGCACAACATCCATCCCAAAGCAGTATAACCTTGTGGAACAGTTAGATAAGATGCCCACACTTATATCCATCTTAAAGCTTTTGCGCCTATCTGCGTCTCATAAAACAATCTTGGATCAAGCTCTCCAAGAGGCGTCAGTCCCTACCAATCTAAATATAGATCAATTTCAAGCTATGGTTGGTAATCTAAGGTCATCACCATGTCTCACTTTCTCTAAAAGTGACAATACATCCTTCCAACAACCCCATAATGCCTTTATCATCCAACACATGATCAAGCGAGTCTTGATTGACAATGGAGTAGGCCTAAATATATGTACATTACAATTGGTCATAGAATTGGGATATGTAGTTGAATTGGTGGACCCTGCAAAAAGATAACCATAAAAGCCTATGATGATGTGGAGCATTCTTCAAAAGGAGCAGTTGTGTTACCAATCCGAGTGGGCCTAGTGGTGAAGCACATCGTATGTCAAGTTCTGGACCTTCCTCTGTTGTATAATTTGTTGTTAGGAAGACCTTGGATACATGCCATGCAAGTCATTCCATCCACCTATCACCAGTGTATCAAGTTCCCTCATAACGGTGTAGAAATTACAATCCTTGGTGATGCAAATCCATTTGCATATTGTAACAATATCAACCATCAGCCAAAGATTACCGTTCCCAAAAATAGAGAAGCTATCCCATCCACATCATATGTTAGTCCAGCCTCTCTTTCCAGTTCAAACACCACTATACCCAAGCAAGAGAAGCTAAAAATGAAAATAGCAGAGGAAGGTCATGGGGAATACAATCTAAGCCAACTCTTTTGTGTTGGGCAACTACCCACTTCCCCTAGAACTCATGGTAAGCCTCAAAGGTTGCTTCAAGCACCACTGGTCAAGTCAGCATGCACTTTGGCATCTTTTATCCTTGGAAAGAGTCAGGAAGAGGAGACCAGAGATGAGGACTTAGCATAATGGATCTATAAAGACCCTATCACCACGAAAATCCCACAAGATAAGCTTCCCATAGATCAATATGGAAAAGGCCTTACCATTATGCAAATAATGGGTTATGATGGTCAAAGTGCTTTAGGACCTTGCAAGCAAGGATGACACAAGTCGTTGCAGCCTAAATTAAAGCCTAAAGATAACACTAGATTAGGATTTCAAAAGGAGACTCTTCCTAAGCTCAGATTCAAGGGGAGGCCCAACAAACCTCTATATCAGCCTAATACTCTAAAGAGGCCACCCTTGATTATATCAGCAACACCAAGAACCACACCAATTGCCCCAATGAGGCTGAGAATCCCAACAATACCATCCACAACACCAATCATCCCACCAATCAAACCAGAAACCCCATCCATAGTAGCAACCACATCAACAACATCATTAGTAGTATCAGAACCCCTAACAGTATCGAGAATACTGATAACTCCATCAGAAGCGGCAGATTCAACAATGCGGATACTCCCAGTATTGGATTCACTGGCCCCAATAATCCTCCCCGTGGCACCAACCATTCCATTTCGAAAGGCACATCAGTCGATTACACCTGCAGTGTTCAACTCAAAAGATATCCTGCTTTGGTATAGTAATCGGATGTTGGAAAGTGACTCAGAGACTAATTCACATGAGTGGGAATTTGATTCCATACATCTTAACACTTCAGATGAGGAAGACACATCTCCACCTCCACCTCGCAAAGAAATCCCTGTTTATGGAGAAGCACAAATTAAAATCTCTTGGGTTCCTGAACTAGAAACACCTTCCACAGACCCTACGTCACATCCTGTGCCTGATTCTGACAGGGAGAGTACCATCAACTACCTTCACCACAATGTCTTAACCCTCACTGACACATCTTATGAACTTAACCTGCTCGATGAGGTAATGCCCATTATCCATCCTAAACTCATCAAATGGAACCAACCAAATCCCCCATGCCTTGACCAATTCCAAAATGATGAGATGATCATTGACTTTTTGGAACTACAGGATAACATACCAAGTGGGGATCACAAAGCTGGATTTGCCATCGAACTTAATAGTGCAACATACTTTGGGGCGGATGCCAAACCTTTCAGCTGCAAAAATATTACAATAAAACATGGATCTTCCAGTGAAAACCACACTGTGGCACTGTTTGATCCCCAAAAAGTAAAAAGAAAGAGCATATCCAATGGTGAAAATCTCTTTGAGGCGCCTAAGGATGAAAGGTTTGACATCCTCCCCTCTAGTACAAATTAGGAACGATCAACGATCCTTATTGAGGAACCAAAAGAATTCAACGTGGGGACCCCTTAGACTCCTCACCATATACATCTAGCATCTCTTTTAACTTCAGAGGAACAAACTAAGTTTGTATAATTCTTCCAGAAGTGTTAGATCAACTTCACATGGTCATATGCAGACATGCCTACTCTAGATCTTGATTTGGTCATGCATCACCTCATAGTGGTAAAAGGAGCTAAACTGGTAAAACAGAAGCTTTGCAAGATGCACCCATAGATTGTTGTGCTTGTCAAAGTAGAACTCAAGAAACTCCTGGATGTTGGTTTCATCTGACCAATCGATTATGTAGATTGGATCTCCAACATTGTACCTATCGACAAACCAAATGGGGCCATCCGTATCTGCACAAATTTCAAAAATCTAAACAAGGCATGTCCTAAGGACAACTTCCCCCTACCAAACATTGACATGATCGTGGACCTAACAACAGGACATGCCATGCTTTCTCTTATGGATGGCTTTTCAGGGTACAACCAAATAAAGATCACTCTAGAAGATCAACATAAAACTACCTTCACATGTCCACGGGGAACATACTATTGGAATGTGATGCCTTTTGGTCTAAAAAATGCAGGGGTGACTTATCAAAGAGCTATGACCACCATCTTTCATGATATGATGCATACCATAATGGAGGATTATGTTGACGATTTACTAGCTAAATCATTAACAAGAGAAGGTCATCTGGAAATCTTAGATTAAATCTTTGATAGACTAGAACAATATCATGTTCGACTCAACCCAAAGAAATGTGTCTTTGGAGTAACCTTAGGGAAGCTTCTAGGATACATTTTCTCAAAAAAAGGCATTGAGGTCGACCCGACAAAGGTCAAAGCAATCATGGACATGCCACCTCCAAGGAACATCAATCAGCTAAGGACATTACAAGGGCGGCTACAATCCATTTGAAGATTCATTGCACAACTAGCAGATAAGTGTCACCCTTTACACACCTGTTACACAAAAACATCCACTTTCAATGGGATGCCAAATGCCAGCAAACATTCCAGATGCTTAAGGATTATCTCATGAATACACCATTGTTGATCCTAGCAGATCCAAGTAGGCCTCTATTGCTCTATATTTTAGCAACTAAGACAACATTAGGAGTATTGTTGGCACAACACAATGTAGAAGGGAAAGAGTGTGTTGTATACTATATCTCTCGCACACTAGTCGGGTATGAACTCAATTACATAGAGGCACTACTTGTTAACACATAAAGTATAAATCATTGCAAAGATTGATCTACTAAAGTACTTACTTAGCAAAGCAGCATTAATAGACCGCTTGGCCAAATGGGTGATGATTCTGAGTGAATTTGACATCAAGTATGTGGAGTGTAAGGCTATCAAGGGCCAAGTTATTGCAGATCAATTGGCTGATGCACCCCTCATAGGTGATCATCCTCTTGTTTCCAATTTTCCAGTTGAAGAGATATTTATGATCACAACAGCACAACCATGGAAACTATACTTTGACAGTTCCTATACTAGACATGGCTTGGGGGCAGGCATTCTATTTATGACACCTGAATGTGACAGCATCCCGAAGTCTTACAGACTAACTTTTCCATGTATAAACAACATAGCAGAATATGAGGCCTTGATCACAGGACTCAGACTAGCCATACAATGGAAACTGAAAGAGCTACAGATATATGGCGACTCCCAACTAGTCATTCAACAAGTCACAGACAAATATCAGACCAAGGATGATAAACTCATGTTGTACAAGCAAATGGTGGATAGTTTAAAAGTATCATTTACTACTATCACCTTTGAGCAGATACCCAGAGATCAAAATTGAGCTGCTGACGCCATGGTTACCATTGGATCTCTCCTAGATCTTCCACAAAATTCAACATGCTATGAGTTCTTGGTAGAACACCTTTGGATTCCCGCTTATGATATGCCCAAATCCGAGATGATATGTCGCCTTGTCGGTTCTAAATCCCCATGGTACGATGAGTTCTACACCTACCTACGTGATCACACACTTCCTCCTACCCAATCGAATAACCAACACAAAACCTTCATTCACCAAACCGCTCGATACACCATCATTGTTGAAACCCTATATCGACGTTGTCTTGATGGTACTCTCCTTCAATGTTTGGAATAGGATGAGACACCAAAGGCCTTGGAAGAGGTACATGAAGGAATTTGTGGGACTCACTCAAGTGGTCCTTCACTAGCAAAGAAGATCATGCGTGCTCGATACTATTGGCCATCCATGGAAAAATACTCCTACTATTTTGTCAGAAAATGCAAGAAATGCCAAGTTCATCGAGACTTGATACATGCACCAGCACAAGAATTGCAACCAATCACAACACCATGGCCCTTTTGTCAATGGGGACTTGACCTTGTAGGTAAATTTCATCCATCTTCATCCAACGGCTACAAATTCATCATTACCACCATCGAATACTTCACAAAGTGGATCAAAATTGCTCCACTTACCCAAGTCACTAGCAAGTAGATCACCTCATTCATCCTTAATTACATCATCTGCTGATATGGTGTATCCATGTTCATCATCATAGATAACGGGCTTCCTTTCAAAAATCAAGATGCTCGTGAGCTCTGTGAGAAGTTTCACATCCAACACCACTTTTCCACTCCCTATTACCCACAAGGAAATGGTCAAGCTAAAACATCGAACAAGAACATATTAAGAATCCTCAAGAAGACAGTCAATGATGTCGGTCATGATTGGCATGTTCAATTAAATCCAACACTATGGGTGTATCAAACTAGGATTCAAACCCCTACAGGCACAACTCCCTACTCACTAGTCTATGGTGCAGAAGCCATCCTTCCTATTGAGGTCGAGATACCATCTCTACAGGTTTCCTTGCATAATCTAATAGATGATGAAGCATACCGAGTCTCCCGTCTTCAAGACGTGGAACTACTTGATGAAAGGCAACAAGATGCATACAACCACCTCAAAGCCTATCAACAACACATGAGAAGAAGCTATAATCATTGAGTTAGACCTCATACATTTGAGGTAGGCGATCTTGTTCTTAGAGAGAATCCTCATAACCAACCACATAGAGAACATCAGGGAAATTTTGAATCAAATTGGCTGGGTCCATATGTTATCACTGCTGTATTTGGGTCTGGGGCATATTAGCTGGCCACTTTAGAGGGAGAACCACTAGTAGATCCGATCAACAACATGCACCTCAAACGGTTTTATACATAAGCTATACAGAGCATCAAGCTCCATCCTATATCAGAAAAACACCAAAAACATTCAGATAAATGTCCTGAAGAAAATACACAAAAACAAAAAAAGTAGAGAAAGGCTCATGCATCCAAACGGTGAACAACCACTTTGGTGGCACCTTGGGTAAGTACGATGGTGAAAACCTGGCAAACAGGCGCCACTCGTAAAGGCTATGGCTCCATTGTCTTTCAGACTTGTTGCAATCACATTCATTACATCCACTCATCCATCATTCAAACCATGGCTTGTTATTGATCTGCAATCAAGGATAGTACTTCATGCGTCTTGCATCCCGCTTTTTCATAGTCATGTCTAAATTGGGGGCAATTCTCTTAAACCTATTGATGGAAGTGGATTATACATTACTTATGATTCATTGAGTTCTTCATTAAAAATTGTCTCACAAAATACCAAAAATATTAAAAACTATCTCACAAAATACCAAAAACATTCAAAAACACTCACAAAATCCAAAAACATCATAAAACATCAAAAATCAATCAAAAACATGGCAACACATAAAAAATCCACTGTACATACGCATCGAAATAGACATCAAGAAAACATTTTGAGTTACTCAAATGATGACCACTTATCAAATCAACCAAACAATCAACATCGACACACAACTGTCTTAACAAGGATGCATCCTTCCTTACCAAAACAAAGACAAAGATAACATTTTCTTTGACAAGAAAATTTTGTTTAAGCTATCAAGTACTTGGTCGGTTTGTTAAGTTCTTTATTCATTTATATTAGGTTCCTACGCTACTCTGGGATATCCACAAGTGATTAGAGTAGCCGAGATGGTTCCTAAGTATTGTTTGTTTATCATTTGCGAATTGTTCCAATGAAGTTCTGGGCCATGTACTAATGGCGTCTACATGGGAAGTTCACTAAGCTATGTGATCCTATGCAAAATACAATCATGGATCATTATGGCTTGCTGACTACAATGTATACCTCGACCATATGAGCATGAATCATTATGGAGGGTCCATATTCTTTATCTATGCTCCTTGCTTATAGGTACAATGCTCCAAACTTGGTGCCTACTACCTCGTCCAAGATTGATACTACCATTACTCGATGATGAAAATTATGCACTGGGAATAAGCCATGGATTGCCATTTCATCTCATATGTTTATATTGCATTTCGTTACATATCACCCATCCATATCACTGCATATCATTCATACATAGTAATGACAATGGATGCATACTCTATTTTTTTTTTAATCTTCTTCCATAGGAATGAGTCCTAGGTCCTCCATATCTTCTATCTAACATTGAATCCCCCCCACCCTCCCTGTCTTGATAATCAACATCATCATAATCCCTTCATCGTTTCCCATCCATCCTATAAGCAAGCCAGTTACTCTGTCTACACAAGCACATTGACTCACACACACCTAGACTATCAACATATACTCTGATCAAGTATCTTCAGGTCTCAACAGGTAATCGATCATGGTAATCCTAAACTACAACAAGCATTTATCATAATGACCTAGTCTCAATGGGGTTGCTATGATTCACCACAGCCATCGATCACAATGCACACACTATCAATTGATCAACCAATCAAACACAATCCAAATGGATAATTATATCAATTGTCTAAGTCTCAATGAGTATTTTGCTTCATATTCCTTGACTTCATCAAACAACTACATCAATTGTCTAAGTCACTAATAGGTCACTTTATCCTATCCAAGCGAATGACTGACATCAACTATCACACTTTGACTCAACTGGGGCAATTAAACTGATTGAACCAGATTGTCCAACCAATTTTGATCAATTGTACAGTATCAATCAAAAGCAAAAAAACTACATTTGCACCGTGACCCTCGTGTACTTTCGAGTCTTTCCATTTACCCATAGTCACTCCTTCTTTTCCCATTCTTTCACCCTAACTTCTAAATTCTTCTATTCTATCTCTCCCCAACTTCTTTCTCTTTTTTCGAGAGATTGCCCGATTTTTCAAAAAAAAAATTCGGCCCATCTCTCGAGGGGGCATACCACCCACTAAATTAACATTTCTGGGGCATATTTCTCATACCTATCTTTCTTTTCTTGAAATGACATGATAAAATCACACCGTCTCAAAGAGGAGCAAATGTAGACACATAAATATATCCACTTAATTAAATGAATATTTAGTATTTATTTGATTATTTAACCATCAATCAATAATATTTAATTAATTCATCTTAACCCTCTTCTCCTATTAATTAAAAAAATTATTCAATTTATTTGATTTAATTCACTTAACCAAATTCAGACCATTAATTAAATAAATAAATCATATTTATTTAATTAAATCTTCTCTCACATTGAAATAAATTAATATTTATTTAAATCCCCCAAAATCTCATCTCTCACATTTAAATAAATTAACATTTATTTAAATCACCTTTATCCTCCACCCACTTGCATTTTCCTACAAATGCAAATTGAACAACTATTTTAAATAAATAAATAATTTATTTAAAATCTTTTTTATCGTCACCCACTTGAAACCTTTAATGGCTTCCCTTAAAGTCTTCAAACTTAATGGCTTCCTTCTAGAGTCTTCTCAAGCCTTTAATGATTTCCCTTAAAGTCTTCAAACTCAATGGCTTCCTTCTAGAGTCTTCTCAACTCAGTGAGGCTAACCAGACAATATTCTCAACTGGTCACTGGCATGTAGCACTAATGGCAGGCAGAGTAAATGAAATATCAGAAGAAACTACAGACAAGTGGGATATATTCTTTGTTGAAAAAGAGAAACAAGAAGAGCTTAAGAAACCAAAGACTTTTAAAGTCTATCAAAAAGAAAAGGACAAGGATAAGAGGAAAGGCAAGGTAGGTGGACCTCTGAGCATAAAGGTGACAGATAACTTACCCCCACCTTCCTTTGATACTCCACTAGCACCTCCTTCTGATACTCCACCAACAACAAAGAGTATGGAGACAACACATGAAGATATAAATCCTGATTCAAAAGTGTTGTACACAATGAATATCGACACATAGGAAGTAAACATTGTGGTTGATAAGGAATCAAGTGAGAAAAGAGATGTGGAAACTGAGCCACTGATAGAAGACACAACAATTGAAACAAATGCTGAAGATACAGTTGAAGACATTAAAATTGGGAGTGAGCAACAAACTAAACAGACAACGGATATAGGAAAGGCAGATACCACAGGTGTACATACTGATGTATCTACTGGGCATCCAAAAAATAATGAGACTGAAAAACCTACCAAGTCACTGGTAGTAGACAATACAGAGGCACCATCAGAAAAACCATCATTAGAGAGCACAAAGAACCCGATAAAGACACACACAGAGAAACAGGCAGAGAAACAAGATTCATAGGTACATACACAGACAGTTCTGATAAACCTAAACCTTTGGTAGTGGAAATGCAGAGACAAACTGACCTCCAGAGAAAGAGGAAAGTAAAGCTATTACTACCACCGGTGGATTACAAATTGTAAAGGTAGTTGGACAGTCATCTAGAAACTATATGACTGAATTTAGACCAACCAATGTGACAGAGGTATTACTAGATTCTATCAAGAAAATAACAGACTATAATGCACTAGCATATAAGGCTATAGATGACACTTTATCAATTTTGAAATTGATAGCACCTAAGTGTAATATAGAGAATAAAGATTCATTGACCCAATTAGACACATTGTCTAAGTACATAACCGACAACCTACTAACAATTGATCAAATCAATGAGGAGACATTCAAAGAGAAAATGAACAAAGAGAAGGAAAAATTCTTTGAGGAGACAGTCAAGAAAAATAAGGAACATATGGATACCTTATTACCGGTACTAGGCAAGACAATTTTGGACTTCAAGAAACTATACAGAGATACATGCAAAACAAACATTTTAACAAAAGATATAGATAAAGAGATCAACATAGCTCAAAAAGAAATCAATGATATTGCTGACAACTTGATAGGTTCATTGGATTCAATATCAGTAGTAGAACACGAAATTACCGGATTTGAAGCAAAAATAGAAAAACTTGAAAAAGATAAGGAAAGATTAAGGTTTAAGGCAAAAGAACTGAAGTGCAAACTAATTCCTAAACTGGATATCTTCATCTCTTTGAAAAAATAGATTTCTGAGGCTCTTGTTCCAGGACTTAAGACACCAGAAGAGAAATTGCACTTTCTCACTGGTACAATTCAGAGGACTGAAGCATCACTGAAAGATAGTGAGAGATTCTACAACAGTCTGAATGTTGCCTTAGCAAATTTATATCAAATCATAACAACCAGTTATAGGGATCATGATAGGAACTACAATTGACATTCAATGACAACCTTTGTCATTGATTCCAAAAGGGAGTAGTAGAGGATGAGAAAAAGAAATAAGGATAAGAAAAATGTATGACAAAAGAGATCATCTACTCAGGGGGAGCACACAGTTTTGACCATTTTGGACAACATTTTTGGATGCACATTTTGGCTTTTTCTCATGAGTGTTGCCATCAATGCCAAAGGGGGAGATTGTTGGAAAATGAACACTCCAATGAGAAATTGTAGGTGATTGAAAGTATTGTCATTGATGACAACCTTACAATCCTATGGCACCAACATTGATAGACTCTACATCGACATACAGTTCACCGGCAGTGAAAAGATGTTCACTGGCACCCTGGCCGACAAGATTTTGTTTATTGTATTTTGTATTTATTTGTAAAATCTTTTTGAAATCTGACAAGGCATATAGTAATAAGGCTCATATATAAGTATGAGATCTTAGAGAAAATTTGTAATGAGGAATATGCAAGATGGATAATTTGTGCGAATATTAAGGCAGATTGTGGAATAAGGTTTATGATTGTTGCATGAGCTTAAATCGGTACTGAACCTGGCATAGCAGATGCTGATCCAAAGTAGTACATGATATTGGATTTACTTAATCCATTTTTTCTAAGTTAGTGAGACTTCTCTTTTGTATTTAAGCAGTGAGCTTTAGGCAGTTGGCCTTCCTGCATGTGTAGGCCCCTATTGTATCAGTAATATTCACTTATTGGCCAGTAAGAGAATATTGTGGGTCACAAATCCCACCGAGGTTTTTCTCACATCGGGTTTCCTCATTAAAAATATTGTGTTATGGTGTGCTTTCCATGTTGTGGTTGTTTTTCTTATTTACTGCATTAATTCTTGTTTACCGGTATACTGTTTTGAGATGCAATTCATTTAATAAGTTAAGAAAATCCATTAACTGGCAAGATACTGATTCACCCACCCCCCCCCCCTCTCAGTATCTTTGGGAATCCTAACATAAAGCTCAGTGTGATGTGGATCATAAATGGATTGGATAATATGGGAGGGGGATTAATGATTGAATAGGATTGGATGTGATGAGGAATATGATTGGGTTGGATTGGATGAGATGGGAAAACTAATTGAATATAATAGGATTGGATTATGGAAATGAGATAAATGGATTATAACCAATGACAAGGGAGAACCAAAGTTTGGTAAAAGGATGGATGAATGGAGGGATATATTGTTTGGATAGGAGATATATGTATTGAGTGGATGGATATGGATAGGATATGGAGGAATAACTGATGGAGGGTAGGATGGTGGAGACCCAAGGACTATGTTGCAAAGGAGTGGCCTGCCCCGTACTAGAGGTAGTGGAATTAAGGATGGAAGGATGGTGGATAAAGATGTATGAGATGGAAGGATAATGTGTAATGTATATAGATGGTAGATGAATTAAGGCTTGTATTTTCCAAAGCATACATGGAGATTACATTTCTTCTAGCTTCATCAAGATCAAAGGTAGGAATGGAGGATGCAGTGGTATAGGTTGGGGAATACAAGATAGAGGATATAGATAGGATAGTCTAGATCAAATATAGGAAAAGAGGATGGACTTAGATAGGATGTGGAATATGAGGTGGAGGATGTGGATAGGATAATCAAAATCAAAGATGGGGAATGAGGATGGAATTTGATAGGATTATAGATAGTGGATGGATGATAAATGGATTATGTGGATGGTAGGATAGCATTGATGAAGCTTTCCCCCAAGTGTAGAGTGCAAGAAGATGAGGGGATTACACATGATGCATGTTTACCAAGTTTTCATCATGGTACTTATCCAAGGTGCCACTAGAAGCGGTTTTCACGATTTTTTCTCTTTACTTTTTTTTTGTTTCTGTTTTTTCATTTAATTGTTTTTTGGAAATAGTTTATATGGATAAGAATGAGGATAAGGATGTGGATAAGTGGATTCGAAGGATATTTGATAGGTGATAGGGAGATGGAGGAAGGACTCGAGCATCTTGTTCCATGGAAGGTATCTCTTAATGATGTGCTACATTGACGCAAGATAATTGGAGGCATGCTCATATATGTTGGTAGAAATAGATGGGGAGATGGAATGGATGGATAAGGATTTATGCAAAATATTGGATCAAAGGGATGGGATTATGAAAAATGGATGTTGGATAATGGATGGGGTGTTGGAAGACTTATGGAAAAATGGATGGAGATGTTAGGAAGATCAACATTTGCACACACCTTGAAGGGTGGTTGAGTTGTGGAGGAGAGGATTTTAAATTATATGGAAGATAAGATGTAGATTTTGGGACATGAGGACCCAAAATAGATGAAGAGGATGATGGACTTAACATAGTTGATTTTAAGACGTAAGGGCCCAAAATGGATTTTGAAAATGGAGGATTGGAGGACTTATGAGGGGAGGGAGATTTTGGATTAACAAGTTTGGATGCCAATTTGGATTTTACTTTGAGATGCATTTCTTCTATGAGTTTCTTGGGAATCCACATAGTTTTTGATTTTTTCTTTCTTTTGGATCATATTTTTCTTTTCTTGAGCATGTCTTTTTGAGGGGACATATTGATCCTTGGATTTTTGTGGACTTTTTTCTCTATGCATTTTAGATTTGGAATCCAAATTGTTTCCAATAGAAATGGTATGGGTGCATGAGGATGGATAACTTGCAGGTTTTCTAGATGGGATGATGGAGGGAGAATGTTGGAAGGAATTCAAAGATGTGTGCCTTTGTTGATATTTCTTAGGGATCATTTGAGGTGATGGAGTGGTGGATGGAGGGATGTAAGGACCCAAGATGGATGGAAGGGATGAAGAGTTTACCTTTTGAACATAAGAAAACAAAATAGATGAGAAAGATGGGGGATGGTGTGATTTTCATTTATAAGAAGTGATTTTGGATTTAGGAGGGATGGAAGAATACCAACATCTTGAACATTAGCTTTGTAGCCAAGGCCATATGAACTCGTATTTTCTTTGACTTGAAGGGGTTCCAATATACCTTGTTCATGGAGGCCTAACCCTTTATCTTGATAATTTATTTTTCAATGGGATACTTATTATTTTAGAAACAAGATGCGAGTCCATTTTGAGGGAGATGGGATACGGGAGGAGTTGTAAGCTCTTGGAGGAAACTAGAGTGGATGAAGGTGAAAGAGCCAAGTTGATAGGTATGGGATTCATGAATAGCTTGGATAGGTGTGATGGTATCTTGTGTAGGATTGGGAAGTTGTGGGGAATTAAGATCATGTGGGGGATTAGGAGGAGTATTAGGATCTGAGATGGATTGGTATTATGACATGGAGATGGAGAAATAATTTGATCTTGACTTGGGATGGGATCATGTGGTGGAGTGGAAGGGGTGATTGGATCTTCAGATGGGAGGGGATTGTGTGATGGAATGGAGGGGATACATGTAGTTTGAGATGGAAGGGGATCATGAGATAGAGTGGAGAGCAGACATGGATTTTGAGATGAAGAGATATCATGAGATGGAGGTATTCCTTGATCTTGAGGGGGAGAGTGATCTAAGCTAGCATGATTCGGAACAAGCTCTTGACATGTTGGGAGTTGGCGAGATGTTGTGATGGAGGAGAAGGTGGATTTTGCAACTTGGATAGATGGAGGGATGAGGGTATCATGAAGCTTAGGGAATTGAGGGTTGACTTGATTTGGAGGGGATGGAGATGGATGTAGGAATTGAGAAGATTGGGAAGATTTGTTTAGAGGTGGGTATTTTTTCTCCTTTGCTAGTATTTCTTGGATAAAATTACAGAGAAAGGACTTGGAGGAAGTGGATGGTGTGGATTTCGAAGGATTAGAATTATGTGAAGGTTTAGAATTAGATGAAAGATTGGATTGGGATGTGGATGGGAGAGAAGATAGAGGTATATATAATGGATAGGAGAGGTATGTGGATGAGGGATAATATGAAGACATGGATGGGGAATAAGATTGATTTCCCTTGTCAAAGGTAGGGGAAGTATAAGAGATGTGAGATGAATTGGGATTGACTTGGTAAGTGGGTTGGGGTGGGAGACATGGATAGGATGAAGTTGGATAAATTTAAGGCATGTATGAGCTCGATGGGAATGGTTGATAGGGTGATCCTTGAACTTCCATAACCATTTCCTCAAACCAACCCATGATGTTTAAATGTGGGTTTTGAATTGCCATCTTTTTCTTTTGGCAATGCCAGGGTAACCTCAACAAGATGAAAATGGGAAGACAATTTGGAATTGGATGGATAGACTTGATTGAGAAAAGTGATGAGATGATGCTAGATGAAGGTGAGGATGAGGAAATAGCCAATTCAGATTGGATTGAGGATTGTTTGGTTTTGATTTGATTTACCTGGATTGGATTTGATTTGATTTGATTTGATTTGATTGGATTGGATTGGATTTGATTTGATTGGATTGGATTTTGTTTGATTGGATTGGTCTTTGGATTAGAAAAAGATTGATTATATTAAAATGACACCTTAGCCTTTGAATTAGGACTTATATGGGAATTCATGATGTTAACCACAAAGCAAGGTGACAACCAAGCTAGATAAAATTTAGACCTTTGCAATTGATCAAGCCCTCTTCTACTTAGGGTAGCCTTATGTTCCTAAGAAAAAGACAGTAAAAGGATTAGGGTTTTTATCAACTTGAAATGATTAAGAAAAGGTACTTGGGGGAGATTTTTTCCTAAGAACAAAAGCTAACTGATTGATTGGTTAAAGATAAAGGTCTAAATTAAACTTTCACAAAGTGTCAACCTTAGGATGAGGTTGATTGATTGATTGGATTGATTAGGATAAATTAAGTTGATGTGATAAGTCCTTGAGGATGGAATGAAAATGATTATGGAAGGATGGATTGATGACAGGTAGAAGAAGGGGAAGGCTACCCAACACTAGATTGATGATTGGCCAAAGATATTGGTTAGGGATTGATGATCATTTGGATGGATGAAAATGGACTGGGGATTTTACTTGAATGGAGATGATGAAAGAGGGGTTTGGTCAAATTTGGGAATGTTTTGGATGTTATATATTCTTGGAAAGAGAAATCAAACAATGACAAGTACATTGGCCAAGTATACCACTCACTGATGAGTGTGCAAGTGATGGGGGGGGCTAGATTAGCCCAAATTGATTTTATAGGTGTAGAACAATTGAAGATACTTGAAGACAACACAACTTAGGCTAGAAAGTGGAAATCACTTGATAGGCCCCTCGCATAAGGAATACCTCACTTAGGTGGACAAATAGAGATTTTGGTAGCATTGGCTCCACTCCACAACACTCACTTCTTGGGCATACCATATTCTCTTACCCCAAAGATCCAAGAATCTATTACATGGGGAATTTATGTCTCATCCTAAGCAGATACATGGGGAGTAACTTTGGGGTACGATTTGCATCCCCTGCACTATCAAATGTAGGATTTTAGCTACTAAAACTGGTGTCTAGTGTAATTTATGAGGGATCACCCATCCAAAGATGGATTCTCAAAGGAAGCTACTTAAGGCTCTAACTGAGATTATCGGTGCAAGGAGGGCCCCCACATACATCAAATTCACTCAACACCTCAGCCGCTTGACCAACTTATTTATATAGAGACTCATAAAACCCACTCAAGATCGCGTTGGGAGAGTCGATATCCCCGATGTGCCCCAACTCGAGATACTCTTGTGGGGTGATGAAATCCCCAATCAAGAAATACCTCTCAACTACTAAAATGAAAAAGAGGGTGTTGTTGATCACTCGTTCTCTTATGCCTAAGATCCGTGAAGGTGAGGGGAGAGGATACTAGAGTGCAATGATTGGTCCACCCAACATTGAGTATCTAAACTAGTGGGAAAATGATTCTTCGACAAGCGTGCTGCAAGAAAAAAGATTAGTAGTTTATGGATTATATCTTTGACACGTGAAACTACCCGCAACCACTCAAAATTTGATCAGTAACTAAATTTTTTTAAGGATACAGCGATGACACTGATCTATACGCAAACGTTCAAGTGAGTTTGCGGCCCTAAGAAATAGAAAGAGTAGGAAATTTGAGTTTTAAACCTTTAAAAAAAAAATTAAACTTGAACTACAGACTCGCTGATTGTTGGTGCAGGCACTGATGTGCGTGCCTTGGCGCTAAATGATATAAAACTAAAATAAATAATTAGCCGAATTTGAAATTTAAATTTTTAAAGTGGTAGGCTTTTCTGGTCCAGCGAATGCACCGAACCAGAGGCACAGGTGTTGATCTGCCTGCGCAGGCATTGATTTGCCTATTTGCCCGATGACTTAATTAATTGCCTAAAAACTGGTGAAAAATATAATTAAAAACCTAATCTAAAACTGTTTTTGTGATTTTTGATTAAAATAAAACAAGATATTAAAAACTAAGCTAAAAATTAAGTGTCTAAAGACACTGAGGCGGATGTGCTATTGTAGGAGCAAACACGTTGTTGCAGGAGTGGATGCGGTGTTGTAGGAGCGGATGCGCTGATCACCAGAACTTGCAAAAAATGACGGTTAGAATTCAAATTTTCAATTCAGAAGCATTATTTCGCTGTAGACATGCTGATTTGCAGGTGGACATGCTGAAGCAGAACTTGCGTGCTAGAAACACAAAATCGACAAAAATATTAGAAATCAGGACTTGGGTCCCACAGAACATGCCAAAATGAAGAGGGGAAAAACATGCAAGGTCGGATTAGATGGTTAGAAATTCAAATAAACATTCAAAATACAAAGGAAACCATTTTATACCTTGCAAGCTACCTTCTCCTTCGGATTGAACTTGATGAAGTGGAATGATGCACCCTTGATGTCCACTTGATTTTCTCCTTGGATGAGGATTGTGGATTTCTGTCCACACACAACAAGTTTAAAATATTTGGATTGGATTTGGATTTTAATGGACATAGATTAGAGAGGAGGAGCTTTGGCTTGGATGAAGGATTATTTTAACATTATGGGGGTATGATGGGGGATTTTCATGCTCAAATGGACAACATTAGAATATGATGGAAGTGGATTTCTTGATTTGTGAGGAAACGAGACTCCAATTTATAGATTAGAGGAGGCCAAAATGAAGGGCCAAGATTGACTTTGGGATGAAGGGTTGAGATCGATTTGAAAGGGAGTACATGGATTGAGAGGAAAAGGTGTGGAGACCAAGAGATTTTCCATAAAGGCATTTCTTGTCTCCACACCTCTCAAGGTTCATGGGGAAGAGCTCCCAAGTACATTGGGAAGAGAAAAAGGAATTAAAAATTCCTTGGAGAAAGGGGAGAGGAATTAAAAATTCTAAAATAAGAGGATGTGTGGGAAGCCTAAATGAGAAAAGGAATTAAAAATTCCTTAGGAAGAGGATGCATGGGGAGATTCAAAGAATTTGAATTTATTTGAAAGGATCAAGGTGATTAGGGATGTGCAAATGACTAAGGAGATTGATTAGGTGGCTTAATGAGGGATTAGAGTGCAAGTGGGAAAGTTAGGAGGATGTGACATGAGGAGAGAGAATGAGTGGATGAATATAAAATTGGGTAATAATGATAAGTATGATTAAGGAAGAATTAATTAGGCTAAATGGAGACTATATAAAGTGATTTGTAGGAATCACCTAGTTAGGTTAATTAATTGAAATTAATTAACTAAGTGGGATTTAGAATAAATAAGGATTGAGATGACTTTAGAAGAATGGAGAAATAATTAATTTATTGATAAATTAATTATTGGGCTATAGGGACAAAATTAATTAAATTAAATTTTAATTAATTTTAGGAAGAAAGGGACCAACACAATTAAATTAATTAATTATGTGGAGAGGCTTAAATTCATTACTATTAATTTAATTAATTTTATATGTCTACATGCACCCCTTCCTTAGTTGATTGGATGTGGGTTGCTCTCAAGCACCACAACCGCAAAAGGTTTGATATGGAATAGATGAATTGACTAGTTAAGTGTGGAATGAAATGGGCATGATAAGGATGCTATGAAGAGAATTCTAAGCATAAAATGACAACATAAGATTTCACAAAGATGACATGAAATGTGAATGGAGGAGACTCCAATTTATAGATTGGAGGAGGCCAAAATGAAGGGCCAAGATTGATTTGGAATGGAGGGCTAGGATTGAGAGAAAGTGGGAGAGAGAATTGAGAGGACACGATGTGGGATTCAAGATATTTTCCATAAGAAAATTTCTTGTCTCCACACACCTCAAGGTACATTGGTAAGAGATCTCCAAATACATGTTAGACATTGTTGCTGCTAGGATATGTGGTTGTCATTGATGTCAACATAATCTTGTGTTTTGGTATTATAGAGAATTCTTTTGGTGATCTGGTGATTGCAATGAGTTGATTTGGTTGGTTTATATATTTATGATACTAGAATACTTCATTTATTATTGGTTTTAGTGATCTATAAGTTTTCTTGATCATATCATTTGATCTGGTTTAAGGTTTGGTCTTTTTGTTCAGTGGCTAACAGAGTTTGGTTTTTGATTCAATGAGCTCTGGTATGGTCATATCTTATGTTGCAGATTTGGGAGAATGTTTTGGATATTCATGTGTATCTTAATTTTTAATGGTTTGTGATTTGGTGCTCCAGAAGATATCTTTCTTATTTGAGTTGCTGATGTTGAGTGTTCTTGAATGTTAGCATGTTGATCGATGGAGATTTGCATAAGTGGTGTTGGTGCAACTATTGTGGATGGTTCTAACATGCTCGTTGGTGTTTCCTAATCATGTCCTATTTTTCTTGGTGGTCCATATTGATTATTGTGCAAGTTCTTGATGATCTTCATGGTCTGGTGATATTCTTCATGTTATGTAATATTTTGGTAGTGTAACGTGTTGCAGTTGATCTTGGTGATATTTTTCAATGGTTGTGTGTGTTTGAGGAGTTAATTTAGGTCCATACTATGTTGTCTATGGCATTATATTGGCTCGATGGTTGATTTATGTATTGTGTGATGTAATTTTGTAATTAGGTGCTATGTGTTTGGTCGACCTTGTAGTCAAGGTTCATGATCTGTATAAATGGGTGTAATATTCATGTAATTTAGAGTCATAGGTGTTGATTCTGCATTATCAAAGAGTGGTGTATGTGTGAACAAGTGAATTTATCTTTCAGTGTGGTGTGTTGAGAAGAGATTAGTGAAGGGAAGATATTTGATCTTAACAAGAAACTATCATCAGGCATTAGCAGATGCTATTTTCATAGTTCATTCTTTCCGGATTGTAGTCTGAATCTTTTTGTAAGGTAGTGAACCTTCCCTAAGGGTTGGAGCCTTCCGGGTCATTTTAATTCGAGCAGTGAGCTCTAGGTAGTGTGCCTGAATGGATGTACATTCCCCATTGTAATATTTACACATACTACTATAGAGTATCATCTCATTGTGGGTAAGTTCCCACTATGATTTTCCCTTAACTAGGTGTTCCATGTCAAAAATATATGTGTTATGTGTGTTGTTGTTATCTTTCTTTTTGCTAGAGTTGATCAAATATGAGATTGTGCTTAATTAACTTAATCCAGTGAAAGTTGATTCACCCCCCTCCCCCCAAGCTCTCAGTTTTCCTTCTTATTGTTGCCAACAAGTGGTATCAGAGCTAGATCCTTTGAAAGAAGCTTAACCACTTGAGCAGATCCAAGATGGAAACCTATTTGTTTAAGAAGGAGAGTCCTAGATTTGATGGAAATAATTATACTATGTGGAAGGACTAGATGGAAGTTCATTTGAAGTGTCTTGGTGAAGATTATTGGAACATTACAAAGAATGTTTACAATGTTCCTCCGAATGAAGTGGTTACTGCTGATGAGATCAAGGAAGCTAAACATAACATAGGGGCTAAGGAAGCATTGCTGAGTGCTTTGACCGATTCAGAGATGACTAATGTGATGGGACTTTATATTGCACATGAGATGTGGAAAAAGATAGAGGTCTTGTATGAAGGAGATGCACAAGTTAAAGTTGCTAAATTATAGAGTTTGAAGGGAAAATATGAAACATTAAAGATGGGAGAAGATGAGAACATAACATCCTTTATGGCTACAGTAAATTTGGAGAATCACATGGTAAATCTGAGACTACATTTAAAGCCTCTATATCCAGGAAGCAACTGTATGATCCAGGAGAGAGTTCATCTAGGGTTTCAAGATATGAAATAGAGATGAGAGAGATGGAAGAATAGGAGAAAGAGTTGTATAAGATTGAAGCACTTATTGCCTAGAGATTGCCTAAGGGAGATGGTAAGTATGATGGAAATTTACCTTTGAAATTTTTTTCTTGTAATAAGATAAGACATTTTTCTTCTAGGTGTCCTAAAAGAATGTTTAGGTATGATAAGCATGAAAGACATGACAGATTTGATAAGCATGATAGATATGAGAAGCATGATAAGCATGATAAGCATGATAAATCCTACAAGCCCTACCAAAAGTAAATAAATTAGAAGAGATGCTATTATGCTACTGATGAAGGTGTGACAGATGAAGAATCAGACAATGGGAATTTAGGGGATGAGTTTGTGTTTATTGCTATCAAAGAAGATGATCTGGCACTAGTTACTCATACAAGTTGCATTGTTGAGGAGAAAGCTTTGGCTGCTAAGATTGAAGAGAAAGATGAATGGGTAATTGACAGTGGTTGTTCACATTATATGATAGGTGATAAAACTAAATTTGTGAATATGGAAAGGTATGATGGTGGTATGGTAAGATATGGAGATGATAAAGCTTGTGTGATTCATGTTAGAGGTTCTATATCTTTTGATGGTAAGAATAACACTGATGATGTCTTATATGTTAAATGATTAAAGCATAATCTTCTAAGTGTTGGACAAATGGTTAACAAGGGATATGATTTGCAATTCAAGAATGGTAAATGCAAGATTCTGAATGCCTCCAGTGTAGATTGCAATAGGGACTAAAACTAAAGGTAATATCTTTTATTTGAATGCTGGTGAGAAAAGTTGTTTGATTGCTCAGAAATATGAAAGTTGGTTGTGGCGTAGGAGGATGTGTCATGTTAACTTTGACTATATGATAAGGATAAGTTCTACTCAAGCTGTTACATATTTTCCTAAGATTGTGAAGCCCTCTAATTCGGTATGTAAAAAATGTCAATTAGGGAAGAAAACAAGAACATCATTTAAAATAAAATTGTATACATTTAATAGAGTATTAGATCTTGTGCATACTGACTTGTGTGGTCCTACTAGAGTGAGAAGCATGCAGGGTGATAGGTATTTCATGTTGTTGATTGATGATTACTCTAGAATGATGTGGGTGACTTTTCTAAGGGAGAAATCAGAAGCATTGGAGAAATTCAAAATATTCAAAGAAAAGGTGGAGACTGAGACAAGCTTGAAGGTGAAGTGTTTGATATTTGACAAAGGAGGAGAATTCATGTCTGGTGGGTTTGATACATTCTGCTAGAGGAATGGAATTAGAAGATGGTTATCTACTCCTAGAACCCCTCAATAGAATGGAGTTGTTGAAAGGAAGAATAGAACAATCTTGGATTCTGCTAGAATGATGTTGATTGAAGCAAATGTTGTGCAAACCTTTTGGAAGGAAGTTGTTAGCACTAATGTTTACACATTCAATCGGGTACATATAAAAGATGATTTTGGTAAGACTCCTTATGAGCTATAGATTGGTCATGTTCCTATTGGAATCTACGAAAACTGAGAAGGGGGGGGGCGTGAATCAATGTTCTACTAGTAAAACTAATTCTGAACTTATTGCTTAAGAACCGGTTAATAGTAAATAAATTTAAAGTGCATAAACCAAATAACAAATAAAGAAGCAACACCGTAACACCAACATTTATACGTGTAAAAACCTGCAAAGGGAAAAACCACGGTGGGGGTGATACCCACAATATCTATATACTTGATCAAGGTATATAAATATTACATTGAGGGGATTGCACATGCAATCATGCCAACTGCCTAGAGCTCACTTCTCAAATAGAAGTCTCACTGACTTACATAGTATTACAAGATGATTACAAACAAAAGTGAACTTATAAATTGCATCTAACAATGCTGGATAAGTTTTGGTTTAAGCTCTATTAACCCTCACTATGTACCGGTTCACTGATGTGTTGAAAACCAATAACACCGAGAGGGGGGGTGAATCAATGTTATATCGAAATAGTAAATTCTAGCCTTATTAAAACATGCATACACCAACCCATATACTAGTATAAACAGAATTGAAAGAAGTAAAGCAACTAATAAGCCAATCACATAAATGAGAATAATAACACACAGATTTATACGTGGAAAACCTCAAAGAGGAAAAACCACGGTGGGATTTGTGACCCACAATATCAATCTACTGGCCATATGAATAGATATTACAAAATATGAGGGGCCTGTACTTGCAGGAAGGCTTACAGCGTAGAGCACACTGCTCAAACACAATAGGAGTTTCACTGACTACATAAAATTCTAGACTACAATCCAGAGAAGTGTGAGTTGCTAAGATAGCATCTTCTATGCCAAAATACAGTTCTAGTTTAAGCTTTGTCTATTTCGGTCTGAATCCCTAAACCCTTTACTGGAATAACCCCTACAATAATATCCTCACATACATGATCTCTCTGATATATCTTGCATCATATTACATTCACATATCCATATATATCTCTTGTATATCTATTGTATATCCCATTCTAAAATGATCTATCAAACTATCCTATATATGCTACAAATTTTGCATGCCTTATGTTGGCTTACAAAGATATATACAATATCAAATTACATGTTTGCTAGATAACATAAAACATAAATATTAAAATCAATTACCAATGTCGGGTCCAAGATATGTCAGCCTTCAATACTAATAACCTTTACTAAACCATGTCGGTCTGCATTGCTGGTGACCAAAGAAATCCTTTTGTACTGTCGGTGTCGGTGTAGAATGTGTGAAGTGTTTGTCGATACACCATAGAATCAAAACATGAAGTCGAAACACAAAATCATGTTGCCATCAATGACAACATAGTACATAGTGAAACCAACCAATAGAGTGTCAATTGCCAACAATCTCCCCCTTTGGCACTGATGGCAACACTCATGTGAAAAATGGTCAAGGTTCATCTGCAGGTTTCATCCTGCCCTGCTCCCCTTGAGCTGAATATGCAAAATTCTCCATATCTCCAAAACTCCAAAACTCCCCCTAATATATACAACTCTTTTATTATTTTTCACATCTATACTACTCCCCCTTTGACATCAATGCCAAAAAAAAAATTCTAAAAAGAATGTCAAAGGATAAGAAATGTACAATGAATATCCCCAAAAATGTATTACCAAAGCTTGACCAACTTCAAAATTTTTGGATAACCCTTCTCTAGTAACTCCACATAAGTATTCCAGACGGTTTTGAATGTGTCGGAAATAGATACAAGTCCACTCAATAAGTATGCAAAAGACTCTTTTTCATTGACCTCTGTCGGTGTGGCCTTTTCCATCATATCCATGCATTCTTTCTTGTGTACATAGACTGAATCCAATTGGGGACTCACCAAGCCTCTCATATTTCTGGCTCTTCTAATTATTTTGTCTCTCTCCTTCTCAGGAGTAGAAATTTGGTTCTGCAAAGTTAAAATTTGACCATCAATTGATGTAGTCAATGAAATCAATCCATCAAAAGAGTTAGCTATACTTGCAATTTTCTCCTGAATCTCCTTTATCTTTTTGTCTACATTAGCTTTAAGTATTTCAGTATTACAATATACCCTATATATGTGTGTACATTGTTTGAAAGAATTTTCTATTAGGATTAGTTTATCCTCAATCTTTTTCTTCTTAGTTTCGATTATTGGATAAAAAGTAGCTCTCTTAGCCTGAGTAAATATTTCTAATGCTTGTCAATTTAAGATTTGTTGTAAGGATTGAAATTCCTTTGAGATATGATCAGTGATTACCTTAAGGTTGTCGAATGGGCTCGCTACATTTTCAATCTTACACTCTGGGACTAGTCTGTGTAAAACAGTGATTGATTGATCTATAATCCCTTTATCTGTGGATCCCTCCTTCATTAGTTTTTGTGCAGTCATCATCATCAGTTCAGTGGGGCTCATCTTTGTGATGTTTTTCTTTTCTACCTGAGAAGTGTCAATTGTCAATAATGATGGACCAACAATGGGTTCCCTGCTGGATTCCCCTATTTTTTCCTCTGATATTTTATCCTTTATAACCTACTCACTTGCATCGGTGGCTTTGCCACTTGGTGCAGTGTATGTAACTGTCAGTTTTTCTATAGGAATAGTAGCCTCAACCTGTGCATTTGTATCTGGAGGACAATTATCCTCAATATTAGTATCCTGTATAATGTTAGCTTTTTCATTCTTTGTATTAGCCTATAACTCAATATTTGTCTATACATCTATATTTACTGGGGGCTTAATTTACACTATCTTAATATTTTTCAAAACTGAGGGTGAAGTACCCATAATCCCCTCTCCTTTTCCTTCAACTGGTGTATCTACAATGTCTGTCTTGGTTTTTGATGAAGTAAAGAATCCTTTGTTTTCTCCCAAAAATTTAAACCATTCTTTTTGAATCTCCTTTATTATTTCATTTACTCTCCCTAGCATCAAACTAGTTATCCTATGTTTGCTATTGAAAACTTTTTTGTCTGCTGCCTCAAGTGTCTTTTCCATTTCATCTAGAGCTATAGTAACACATATAGATAATAACTCTTGAATTTTAATGTGTTTATCCTCTTGCATAGATGACAATCTTCTATAATCTAACATGTTATATAACTCAGTCGGTATTTGATTTTCTATTTTTATTAAGGCTTTCTTATAAATGTCCAAGTATAATAGAATTGCTTCCTCTACCTCTCTCTGTACATTTTTCTCCCACACTACTACTCCCTCTTTGACATCAATGACAAAGGATGTAAAAAAGAATCAAAGAATTCAAAATTCTACCTCAAAACTTGTAACTGGTTATGTACAATATGAAAGATATCCACTACAATCAGATTAAGACTTTGCATAAATTTAGTGTTGTCAGAAATAATGATTTCAGTCTGTCTGATCATCCTGGTCACATAATGCATCTGTTGCTCCGGTGATCTTCCTCCTTGAATGCTTGCTTTAGACAACTCAATCCGTTGTGTTAGAAGGTTGTCGAATCTAGGACCAAGTTCATTTTTCAGCTCTCAGGCCTTCATTCTTATCCTTTCTTTTTCCTTTTCTAATTTTTCAATCTTTTCTTCAAAAACTACCATTTCTTGATCCAAAATTGAAGTAAGTTCTGAAGAACCTATCAGGTTATCTGCTATATCCTCAATCTCCTTTTGTTTTTTCCTTATCTCCTCATCAATATCCTCTATTAGGTGGTGAGGCTTGCATGCTTCCTTATACAATTCTTTATATTCCAAAATAGTGGAATTAAGTACCGGTAATAAAGAATTAATATGCTCTGTATAGTCCTTAAATGTCTTATCAAAGAATTCACCTTTCTCCTTATTCACCCTGTCCTTAACGGTCTCTTTATTAATTTTATCTACAGTTAGAATATTTGAAGCAATGAATTTGGACAATGTGTCCAATTTATCTAGAGATCCAGAAATATGATCTATCTTACAATCTGGTGCAATCCATTTAAAAAAAGGTAAAGTATCATCAATGGCCTTAAATGCTAAGGCATTGCATTTAGTGATCTTCTTTATGGAATCTAAAAGTACATTTGTCACATTAGTAGGTCTCTAATCCATGGTGGAAGTGTTAGGCGGAGTGTGAGGTTCTGCACTTAGTTTCCTCTCATCTTTGGATTCCTTAACCACTTCTGCTATCTTTCTTCCATCTTTAACCTCTTCTTTATTCATTGTTTCTTCTTTATGCTCACTCTATTTTTCAACTTTATTTTCATCCTTACTGTCTACCTTGCTGACTGTCGGTTCAGCTACACTCTGTTCTTGTCCCTTTTCTGCTACTGCTTCTACTGATTTCTCAATATTAAGCTGAGTATCATCAGGGATGGTTTTAGATTTCTTAACCTCTGTATTTTCCTTATCCAATACAATATTAAAGTCCTGAGTGTCCACATTCATAGTAAAAATAATGTTAGACTCTAGATCTTTGTTATCTTTTGTCATTTTCTCTGCCTTTTCTTCTGGTTGATTATCTATTTGTATCGATGTCTCTGCAGTTATTGGTGGGGTGTCCTGTGCTAGTGGAGGAAGGTTATCCTTGACCGTGATATCAGGTACACTTCCAATTTTCCCTTTACTTATATCTTTCTGATATACTTTGGTAAATGACTTGTCCATTTTCTGTCTATCCTTCTCTTCTTTCTTCTCTCTTTCAACAAAAAATATATCCCACTTATCCGCCATCTCATCTGCAATTTCCTTAACTCTGCCTACCATAAGGCTAACCTGTTGGTGACCACTCACAAAAACTATTTTATTTGCCTCTGATATTAAATCATCAACAGGATGCATCGCAAGTGGAGTTTCTACCTTTAATTTCTTGTCTAACTCCATTACAAACATTCTCATAGCCTCTAATCTTAAGTATAAATCATTTGGTAGATAATCTACAACTTCAATAAGAACTTTCTTATAGATATCAAGATATAAAATAATAATTTCTTCTATAGTATCCTTATCCGAATCCTTGAAAGAATGATAGAATTTATTTACATTACTAAGGTTACCATCTTGGGTGATTTCATTGATCAACTCTTCCAGTGTAAGAGTATCTGGTGCCTTAGGTTTAGTTTTCTTCTTTGGAGTCACTTTCTTCCTCAGACTACTGGGCTCTCTTATTGCCTATTGTTTCTTTCTCTATGTCCTTGACTTCTTGGGAGATGGAGCAAGTGCCGGTGAGGGTTTTTTTTTCTTCCTGTCCACTCTCTTGAATTCAGCTACCCTATCATTGTCAAAATCAGATGAAGTAGCCACAAGGGAAATGTGAGCTACCGGTTTTTGCTTTGATTGACTTACATTCTCACTAGTAGAAATACCACCAAGATTCATCAATCCTTCTGTAACATCCTTTACCATTTTAGAAGCATCTTTCATAAATTTATCTCTTTTCTTCCTCTGCTTCATCATAGCAACACCACATTCAATGGTTTCAGCATTATCAAATATTTCCTTTGTTGGTTCCGGTGGAGCATCTAGGAGTATTTTAGCATATGAATCTAAGATGTGACAATCCACCTCATATCTCATTTTAGTAATCCAAACAGTTTTGGGTCTTAGTGCTTCCATCAAATTTCATCTCTTTTCACTACAAAGCATATTTGTTTATCATATTTATCCACAACGCTTTGGGGAATCCTTTCCCTTTGTCTCATTTTATCTTGGAAATTCTTGAAATAGTCTTTCACCAACTTATCACCATCAGATCCCATACCGGTAATTGCCTCCTTTATCTATTTTCCAACAGAAATATCATAGGCAAAGTTCTTGTGTTCTATATCAGGAATTTCTTTTGAAAAGTAAAGCATTAAATACACTATCAGACTTCCAAATTTGAAGGTTCCTTTCTTATCACCTTTGGTTTTGTGCAAATTCTCTAACAGTTCATCCTTTAACCATTCACAAATATCAATCTTTGCATTGTTCAATATCATCTCATGTGCACTATGAATGCATGAACTAGATACAAAATTCAACCTATTAGTATGACCAACTTTATAGCCAATAACCATGCTAGCAAATTTAACATTTTTATCCTTTATATCATTGACCCTAAGTGACCAATTGTCATAAGTAGCTCTGGTTAAGCTCATAACCTCTTTGTTAGGGATTTTCTTCTTCTTGTCGGGTCTAGAAACGGTGGAGGATAAACCAGTAATATCCCTTATAGCTTCCTTGGTAATCTTAAATACTGAGTCCAACCACACAAATTCATCGTGAATCCTGCTAAGGACATAGCATACGACTTCATCTGAGAATTTTGGCATAGGGAGGATATCTATGAAACCTAAATCCTCAACTACCTTGTGTTCCGGTTTCACTACCCCATTCTTGTCAGTGATTACATTCATGTGCATGTTCATCAAATATTTGGACCCTAAACTTTCTATGTAACAATGTATGTATCCTAGGGTCTTTAGCAAACGTGACTCCCTTCGGGATTCTAGAAAATGCACCAATAGAGTCATCCAGATTTTCCATCTTAGGAATAATCTTAAAAATGGGTCTAGGTCATTTTATGTTCTCCACAATGGTAGGGTTTGCTACGAATTAGGGAACATAAGATGAAGATGCCATTGCGAAAGATAAATACCTTTTAACTGAGAAATACTTGAATGTTCTAAAAGACCTTTGTTGCTTCACCTTTAGAATGCCTTTTCTCAATTTCTCTCTCTTCAAATGCTTGGATGCTTGGTGAATTGAAATGAGAAGTTACTGAACCTTTATAACCAAAAGTTAACTTACGACTGCAACAAATGCTTCATCGGTGAAGTGAAAACTCCACATATCTGCTGGTAAAGAAGAGATATAACTTCTTACCACCAACCAAGGGTAAATGCATGATTTTCAATTTATTGCCTTACCCCTAAGAATTATTCCTTAGTTAGATGAAGAATCTCCTGCCAGTGCAGGATTACCCTGTTCTGTCGGTTTAGAGACAGATTCATAACTTCTCTGATCTTTCTTCCTAATCCATTGTTTAGAAAATTCTTGCTTGATTTCAATCACTTTTTCTTTGCCTTTGTTATTGGATCCTTTAATGTTCAGCGGTATAGTCTTACTTCTACAAAATTTTGCAATATGCCTAATCTTGTTACATGCATAACAAGTTACATTGTTTCTCTAGATAACCTTTCCATAACCTTGACCAATTTGAGTTCTGTATTGATTAGATAAATGTCCAAATCTACCACAAACATAGCATTTCACATTCATTCTGCAATTGTTTGAGTTATGAACATTTTTATTACATTTGGAACATTGACCAGTGGGTAAGTTTGTATTCTGATTATTGCTAAATCTGCACTAATTTTCTCTATGACCAAATTTGTTGCAATTAAAACATTTCCCATTAAATTTATAAGCATTAGGTTGCCTTACTGGTTTGTTGTGGTCATGATTGTTTGCAGTCCCGACACTTTCTCCATGTTCAAATCCAAGTCCAACTATTTCTCCATTAGGTTTCTGACTATTCAGCATATCATCAAGATTATCTGAACTTTTCTTGAATTTGTCTTTGTATTCATTTGCAGTGACCAACTCACTTTCCAAAGTGCTAACTTGTCTCAAAAGTTCCTATTTGTCATATTACATGTGAATCAAATCAATTTTAAGAATATCATTTTCATAACTAAGCCTTAGAGATTCATCTGAACTTTCATCAAGTCTTCAGGTCAAATCTTCCTCATTCCTCTTTCTATCTTCAATATCCTTGCATAGTCTCATGGTTAAATCTTGCATCTCATTCTTTATGTTACTGTTCTCTTGTCTCAATTTTTCTGCAATATCTCTAAGAGTTTCCTTTTCTTCATCATCTTGATTTTGCAATTGCACATGTAATTATTTTCTCTTATTCTTTGCTATAACCAGGTTATCTTGAAGTGATTTGATGAATTCCCAAGCAGTTCTGAGTTCATCTTCCAGTTTGATATTCTTCAATTTTTCTGCATCAAAATCTTCAAGAGCTCCTTCCAACTGTTGTCTCAAACTTTCCATTGGTATCGGTTTTAGAATCTTCCTCGAGCTATTAGGCTTCTACAAATAGAGGACTAGGCTTGGATACCAATTGTTAGATACTTGATCAGTCCCAGAGACAGTGAGAGGGGGCAATGAATCAATGTCTAATTGGTAAACAAAAGATTTAAATTAATATACTGGTAAACAAGTAATAATGCAATAAAGAGAAATAATAGTATAACCATCAATGCACACCATAACACAGATATTTTTGGTGAGGAAACCCGGTAGGGGAAAATCCTCAGTGGGATTTGTCACCCACAATATTTACTTACTGGCCAATATGAATAAATATTACTTATATAATAGGGGCATGCACATGCAGGAAGGCCAACATCCTAGAGCTCACTATTCAACAATAAAAATGGAGTCCCACTGACTACAATTGGATGTTTAAATCCAATGACAATGTACTGCTCAAAATAGCATCTGCAATGCTGGATTCAGTACTAGTTTAAGCTCTATCAGATACCTCTTCCATAAACCTTGCTTCTCTTTTCTCTACTCTTATTCGCTCATAAAATAATTACATCATAATGCATATACAGTTATTCGCTCTGATATATTACTTGCATTTATTACCTGATTACATATTCTTACTTCTTACAAAATGACTTACAAGATCTCATTCATATATGAGTCTTTACAATACATCATGTCGGCTATAGAAATAATATTACAATACAAAACAATATAATTTCCATGTCATCTAGGAGTGCCAGTAAGATCTTTTATCGATGTAGGTTGGATGCCGGTGAGAATAGACTTGTAGTGCCTGCCGGTGCTGGTAGATGATGTCTGTTGCCGGTGTAACCTGTGAACCATGTTACCAGTTGGTTGCCATCAATGACAACATCAACTATTCTCATTTAAGTGCATAATTCTAACAAATAGGTCCCCATTAAGGAATTAGTTATGTACACAACTTTATTCACACTAATACATGTAAAACCCCTATATAGTTGATACAACTATGCAAACATAACCCACATAAAATAGTTTCATTTAATGTCACTCAAGATGATTCATTGGTTATATCTATGATCATCAATGCATATGAAGGACTAATTAATTTCTAAACTACTAATTAATATTTTGATTTGTTTGAATGATTTAATATTTTGGTTAGGTGGACCATAGATCAATTCCTATCAAATTAGGCTTTAAATTTGTAGATAGAAGGAAGGAAAACATCCAAAGGAGACAAAGAAAATTTGTTCACAAACATCATATGTATATAGAACATACGTTGTAATCCAAATTAAAGTACATGAATCAATAAAAATAAATAAATAATTAAATTACTATTCTTGTAATACTTTATAATATTGTCACATTGTCAAATATTCATTACATTTGTGTTAGTAAGTATGATAACATGGAGCCACAAATGTAATCTTTATTCCTAGAAAGAAATAAATTAAAAGAGTTAGGACATAATGCCTACATAATATCCATATCATTTTACCATGTGCATGTTTCATTACTTGATTAATTTTGTGCATCTAGACACGGTGTGATTGGAACCCTACACAAATATTGTACCACGTAGGCTCTAATCACCACCAAAAGAGCCAACCAATGAAAATGAATTAAAAAAATCATTTAACAGGCATAGGGTGAAACCCTAATTGTAGCACTACTTCATAAATGGTATATGATCATTCCTACCTAAATTGGGCATTCTAGATCAAAAGTATAATATTTAATAAATTCTTGTAGGATTAGCACTAAATTTGGGTGGATGATTGACCATTCAACAATAATGATGAACTAAAACCAAATATACGACATGAAGTTTTAGTGCCTGTAGCGTCGTAAATTGTACGCACTTGCTAGGGTGGTACAATTTCACACCTAGTTTAGCACCCGCCTTGGTGCATTTTGCATTTTGCATTGCATTTCCCCTTTAGCACTTAATTAATCAAATTAATTAGGTCTAAGGTCCTATTTTATCATCTCCCACATCATAAAGTTGGGCCCTTTCATTAAAGTGTGCCCTTTTCATTTTATTCCTCCTATACATTAGTTAATCAAAAACCCTAATTAGGTCATATTTTGAACTTGGGGGCTTGATTTTGGGGGTCAAAACATCTCGAAATCAGCTGTAACTTCGGGATTCTCTCTAAAATCATCATATCTGACGGCCCTGAAAATTTGGTGAAAAGTTGTCAGGACCATGGAGCCCGGAGTGCAACATGGTCCCGGACATTTTTCCCGAAATTTTAGGAGCGCGATCCAATCATAAAATAAAGCTTAACCCCAAGAAATTGGCGGGATATTCAATCTCTAGGTCGGCTAAAAGTCGAAATTACGACCTAGGGTTTCATATATAAGAGCTCTCTTTCTTCATTAGAAAGGGGGGGAATTTTTGGTTTTCAGGACCTCATATGCAGCGAAAGAGAAGATCTTTGAAGACTTCAACAACACTCAACATCCATCTATCAAGCATTCATTCAATTTCATTCATCCATTTTAGGGCTTGGAAGACATTGAAGAACAATAGGAGATTACCGACTGAAGATTGGCTTGTACTCCTCCCTTGAGGGTTGGGTATGATTTCATGTTGTTTTCATGTCTTTGCATAAGCTTCAATATATCACTTATTCATGCTTTAGATCACTTTGCATCTTGATTTAGAGCATTTATCTTATCATTTACAAGCAATTAGGGTTTACTTTCTAGGTTGCTCTAGTTTGCTTTCTTGCATTTTAGGACCTTGCACACACACTAGGTCTGCACACAGAATACATTTTACAATACAACTTGGCTATTCGTGGAGGTGGAAATCACCGAAGCGGGGGTTTGACTAAGGCAAAACCCTATATAGCCGCCCAAAACACCTTTTCAGATATAAGTGCAGGTTTCGGGACTCGGACGACCCCGCAGGGTACAGATCCGGGAAGAGCAGACTGAGACAGAACTCCACACCAAATTGCAGAGCAGAAACCTAGGACAGGGGCGTGGGGTGCCCTGGTCCTACCAGGACAGGGGCGCTGGGCGCCTTGGTCCCTGGGACAGGGGCGTTGGGCGCCTTGGTCCTTCTGACAGCAGTTTTCAGCATTTTTGACAGCTCTGCAAAACAACAGTTTTCGGAGCAGTTTCAGGGGCAGAATCAGGACAGTGGTTCCCGCGCCCCCATCCCAAACATTTTCACTCAGATTTTAACACCAGGTACGCATTTACATTCTTGTCTTGTCCTTGTGTTTACAGCTTTCCATTATTTAAGTTCAATTCTGCAAATCTTGTTATTAGTTCATACTTGCACTTTGGGGTTTGGGATTGAACTTGCATCATTTTATCTTTCAATTACAACAAAGGAATAGAAATCCTAATAGGGAGCCCATGGCTCTCTCTTCCACAAAAAGAAGTAGCCAATTGTGTGATACCTCTAGGCTCTTTCGTATTCCGTAATGTGTGTCAAAAGGTGAGATTAGGGCATGTTTGCTTAGTGTCACTTTTTCTCCCACACATTTTTTGGTGAACCCGACGTGAACTCCAATCTTCTCTAATTCTGATTTATGTTTTCAAATTTGGGTGTTTATGCTAATTCAAATTTGTATTTACAAGTCTCAATTTCTTGCAAGATTCAAAAAAAAAAAATTTAGAGGAAATTTTTTTTTTTTTGCTAAAACCCTAATTTTTCAATTCAAAGTTGAACTTGTGGATAGCTTATTTGGGATCAATAATTTCAAATCTGATTTAGGAACTCATTTGAATCATAAATTTCATTTTCTAAATCTACATTCTAAGTGCTTGCATTGGTTAAAATTAAACATTTCCTTCTATTTTGCATGTGTTATCATTGTTGTCATGATGCATTCATTTCATAGATGTGATAATGGGTTAGCTTCCCTTGTTTCAATTTTTCCTTCTCCTAAAGAACCTCCCTCCATCTATAACAACATTTTAGTGCCTAAAAGAGTTGCTAACAATCCCTTTGAGACTCTCCCATGCTCTAAGGATGAAGACTTTAAGAGTGATCTTAACAACTCTCCTAAAATGTGCCCTTCCTATTTAGCTATCCTAGAGGAAGAGAATGATATCATAAACACCTTTCTTAATGTTACTTCACCTTCCCTCCATGATTCCTTTGTAAGTGAAAATTTATTGATGGACATTGAATTATTTTCTCCTAAAGTTGGTCCTTCCAATGGGGGCATGTTAGTGCAACAAGAGGTTATGAACACTTCTTTCAAAGATCTCCTTCCTAAGCATGAATCTTTGGAGAAATATGTTCATGTTCCTCCTAAAAAACACTCCCTTCATGAGGATCCTTTTGTGCAAGAAGATGACATGATCCCTACATTTCCTAGTGATGGCATTTCCTTTTCCAACAAAATTCCCACTAGAGATGATGAATTAATGATAAATGCTTACCCTTCTCCTAAAGTTTGTTTTACTCATAAGCATCCCTTAGAGAAAGAAGATGAAATAATAAGTAATTTCCTTAATTCTCTCTCCCCTAAAGATCATATTGAACATATTTTGAGGAAAGAGGATGAGTTTAACACATCTATTGATGCTCTCCCTTCTAAGGATGAGGAATTAATAAACAATGTTATCTCCTCTCCTGAAATTGACAATACTTCAAACATTCCTTTCAACAACTTCACTATTTGGGATGAACCATTGGAAGAAGGTGTAGATTATTCTCTACCCCGTGAGAGAACCCTAGCCAAAGGGGATGAAATCAAGATTGAAAACTCCCTTGATAATTTCTCACCTTCCTTGAATCTCAATTATTCTCCCTCTAAAAATAAAGCATCTCCCTCTCCTCAACTTGGTTCTACTCATAAGGATACCCTATTTCAAAGCAAGATGGTTAACATCTCTTTCAAAGATCTCCCTCTCAAAAGTGAGACTTTAGAGAGAAATGTTGATCTTTCTCCTAGAGAGTTTATTCCCCATGTAGATCCTTTGATGATAAAGGATGATATGACCTTTCCTAGTATTACTTTTTCTACTAGAACATCAGTGCCTACTCCTTGTCTCTCTTCTAAAATTGATTTAATCCATGATGAGATTTTAGTGCAAGAGAAGACTATCAATAATTCTTTCAACACTTTTGTTCATTCCTCTAAACCATCCTTAATCAATTTGATACATGTGAATGAGACACCTAACAAACCTCTCTTCACTGTCCAAGGTGCTTGTCCTTCTCAAAATTCTCAACCTTTAAATAAGCCTATCTTAGTGGTTCAAGGTGGTTATGCTAATGATTCTTTTTGCACTCCTAAGAAACCTATTATTACTGTGCAAGGAGGTTATTCTTCTAAGAGCCCTTATGAGTATGCTAAGCAACTGACTAGAGAGAGTTATCATGCGGTTTCTCATACCTATAATACTAGAAATAATAGGCAGCCTAATCCTCCTCCTGTTATCCCAACTTCACTTCCTCCTTCTCAACCAATTCTTCCGCAAGCTCCACATATTTCACAAGTTCTTGGTAAGGAATATGATCTCATAGAACAACTTAAAGCTACCCCTGCTAAGATATCCCTTTGGGATTTGATCCAAACTTCTTCCGCTCATCATGGAATGTTACAAGATGCCTTGAAAGATTTGAATGTTCCTCCATCGAATACATCTAGTAATATAGCATCTTTAGTTAACTCTGTGATGAATCCTAAAGCTCAAATTGTGTTTACCCAAGATGAGTTGCCTACTAGTGAAATTCAACAACAATATGATCCCTTGATGATTGTGGTTATCATAAATGACACTGCTATAAGACGAACACTGGTAGATAATGGTTCTGGCCTTAATGTGTGTAGCATCAATCTATTGCATAAGATGAATGTGGATACATCCCTTATTGAGCCTGACTCTCATCCCATTCGAGGCTTTGATAATGTGGCTAAGTCTTCATTAGGTATTATCACCTTACCCATCACAGTGGGAACTGTTACTTTGCCTACTCCTATCCATGTTATGTCAGGAAATCTAACATACAACTTGTTATTAGGGAGACCTTGGATTCACAGTATGCAAGCTGTCCCCTCTACATTGCATAGACAAGTTAAATTCATTTATAACAATAAGACATATACCTTGATAGGTGATACTAATTTTCAATCTTGTTTGCAAACATCTACTTCCAAAGGGAGTTCTTCTAAGCCTTCCTCTTCTAGTGATGACTCTTTGAACAAGATACCTATGGATGAATCATCATCCTCTGATAATCAAAATTCTTTGGATGAAAATTCTTCTCAACTCATGAAGAGGCTTTTGATCTTGAGAAGGTTCTCACAGAAGACAATTGGGGATCTCTTGACTTTAATCCCACCTTTGTAGGTGAATATAGGGTTCCTCCTAGAGATCTTAAAGGTAAAAAGAAGGAAGAAACTAGAAATCAATCAATCTTACCCGAACCTATGAGCAATAATTTTGTGGCCGCTTCTCAAACTTCTTCTCCTCACATCTCTAATTATGAAGAGTTTGATTCTTTGTCTTATGAAAAACCACCTTCTCTTCCTGAAATGGCTGATCGTTATGGTCGTGGTTTTTGCATTTTTGCTAAGCATGGGTATCATGGGAATGGTTGTGGCGCTCATGAACAAGGGATAAAAGTTCCTCTAGAGACTAATTTTCACAATTATGCCTTTGGACTTGGCTATAATCCCTGCAAACGTACCAAAGCATCTAAAAGACCATCTCTCAATGTGAATGCTATATTTAGTAGTGATGATGATCTCACTTCAACTAAATCATCTTCTACTTCTATCAACTCTCATTCCCCTCATAAGGAAATCTTGGCAATGAACAAATCTCTTTATGAATCCCCTCAAATTTCTAAATCCACTTATGAATCTTTATCTCCTATTCATCATAAAGTCCTTTCCTCTAGGGATAAGGCTCTAATAAATTACACTCATCCCTCTTCTAAGATTTCATGTGACTTTTCTTCTTCAATCTTTATCATTTTATACATGTTCTTGATCTCACTTATAGTTGAGCATTTAACATGTCATATTCAAATACCTCATTTAGTCTATCATGTCTTTAAATAACATTAATGGCTATTATGTTGCTCATCATTATGTGACATTGGTAGCTCATTTACTGGGGGCTCATTGTCATTCATGATGGTACAATTTCAAGTGCAATCATATTTTTTGAAGCAACATAATAGCCTAATTTTCTTGTTCCTATGGGGACAAGAATGATTTCATACATCTCTTCTTTTGCTTATGTCCAAATCTCTCCCTAGAAGATTGTGTAAGTCCTTCTCATTGTCCTTATCCTTGGGAGGCAATGATCTTTCCTTATTTTTATCTAAGGATCCACTTTTTCCTATTTTGTGGATGCTGTGGACTTTATTACTTGATGTTATGCCTTGTACGCATTTGTTGTTTTTTGTTCAAGGATTCTCTCTTACAAGAGGTGTAAGTCCTTGACTACAACCTCTTTTTCACTTGGTAAAATACATCCATAATGAATTCACTCTCCCAATTGGGTTAAAAAGAGCATCATCCTTCATTAAGAATCACTTTCACCTCGCAAAAGAAGGAAGTATTGCATTCTTATTCTCTTCTTTGTCTTATTCTAGAAGATGTTATATTTGTCTAAGACAATTCCTCTCGGGGATAGGTGTCTTTTGTACAAAGATCTCTTCTTCTCTAATGATCTCCTTTACACATACTACAGGATATCCCTTCTCAACTATCTTATCCTTGCTTAAAGAGTGCAAAACTCTCTTGTTGGGATCTATGACATTGTTGCATTTTTGGGGTATCTTCCTTTGTGATGAAGGTAGGTATCCTTGTTCTACTTTACTTATGACATAAACATTACACTTTTTGAGCAATGGGTCATTCTCGGAACTAGAGCACAGACGCTTAGAGCGAGATGTCTCCATTTTTCTTTTATGCAAGGTGATTATTCTCGGAACCAGAGCACAGACTCTTAGAGCGAGATGTCACGCTTTTTGTACTATACATATACGGGTTGTAGCATACTCGGGCATAGACTCCTATGAGGTGCTTCTAACCTCCCTTACACACACATGCACGAGGTTGAGTGGAACTAGTGGCATAAGGCTAGACTTTCTCACTCTCCTCCCTTACATGGATCACCTGGACAGACTCTAGGGGCTAGTTTTCCATGTCCTTTTTCCCATGGATCACCTAGACAAGATCTAGGGGCAAGAAGTCCATGTTTTCTCTCTCACTATTCTTCTCATGGATCACCAATGTGTGTATTCATGCTTTTTTCCTTTCTTTTCTTCTCTTTGCATTTTGTTTCCATTTACATCCTTCATCTTGTGTTAGAGAACTCTCAAATCCTCACACTCTTTGTTGTGTTGGAATTGAGATTTAGTCCTCTTTCTTACCAAATGATTCTCCGTTAGTTTTTGATCTCATATCAAATCTTCTTGTGAGAATTTGTCATCAATTTTCTTTAACAATTCGAAGTGGTAAACATGATACCCTGTTTAAACTCACTAAAATTAGCAAGCCGAAACAGGGGGGGGCATATAGCTACCCTCAAATTTTCATCACCTTCCTTAGTAAGCATTAGGTGATTTTGTTATCTAACGTGTGTTTTGTAGGGTGCGGTTCCTAACTGTGTACTGCAGATACCGCTGGGGGCTTCGTTCGACAAACTTATGGATATATCCTTTTTCAAATAATGTTTACTTTTCTGTACTTTAGCTTGCATATGCACATAGTGTTCATATGACCACTAAAGTGGGGGCTAAATGTAGCGTCGTAAATTGTACGCACTTGCTAGGGTGGTACAATTTCACACCTAGTTTAGCACCCACCTTGGCGCATTTTGCATTTTGCATTGCATTTCCCCTTTAGCACTTAATTAATCAAATTAATTAGGTCTAAGGTCCTATTTTATCATCTCCCACATCATAAAGTTGGGCCCTTTCATTAAAGTGTGCCCTTTTCATTTTATTCCTCCTATACATCAGTTAATCAAAAACCCTAATTAGGTCCTATTTTGAACTTGGGGGCTTGATTTCGGGGGTCAAAACATCTCGAAATCAGCTGTAACTTCGGGATTCTCTCTAAAATCATCATATCTGACGGCCCTGAAAATTTGGTGAAAAGTTGTCGGGACCATGGCGCCCAGAGTGCAACATGGTCCTGGACATTTTTCCCGAAATTTTAGGAGCGCGATCCAATCATAAAATAAAGCTTAACCCCAAGAAATTGGCGGGATATTCAATCTCTAGGTCGGCTAAAAGTCGAAATTATGACCTAGGGTTTCATATATAAGAGCTCTCTTTCTTCATTAGAAAGGGGGGGAATTTTTGGTTTTCAGGACCTCATATGCAGCGAAAGAGAAGATCTTTGAAGACTTCAACAACACTCAACATCCATCTATCAAGCATTCATTCAATTTCATTCATCCATTTTAGGGCTTGGAAGACATTGAAGAACAATAGGAGATTACCGACTGAAGATTGGCTTGTACTCCTCCCTTGAGGGTTGGGTATGATTTCATGTTGTTTTCATGTCTTTGCATAAGCTTCAATATATCACTTATTCATGCTTTAGATCACTTTACATCTTGATTTAGAGCATTTATCTTATCATTTACAAGCAATTAGGGTTTACTTTCTAGGTTGCTCTAGTTTGCTTTCTTGCATTTTAGGACCTTGCACACACACTAGGTCTGCACACAGAATACATTTTACAATACAACTTGGCTATTCGTGGAGGTGGAAATCACCGAAGCGGGGGTTTGACTAAGGCAAAACCCTATATAGCCACCCAAAACACCTTTTCAGATATAAGTGCAGGTTTCGGGACTCGGACGACGCCGCAGGGTACAGATCCGGGAAGAGCAGACTAAGACAGAAGTCCACACCAAATTGCAGAGCAGAAACCCAGGACAGGGGCGTGGGGCGCCCTGGTCCTGCCGGGACAGGGGCACTGGGCGCCTTGGTCCCTGGGACAGGGGCGCTGGGCGCCCTGGTCCTTCTGACAGCAGTTTTCAGCATTTTTGACAGCTCTGCAAAACAACAGTTTCCGGAGCAGTTTCAGGGGCAGAATCAGGACAGTGGCGCCCGCGCCCCCGTCCCGAACATTTTCACTTAGATTTTAACACCAGGTATGCATTTACATTCTTTTCTTGTCCTTGTGTTTACAGCTTTCCATTATTTAAGTTCAATTCTGCAAATCTTGTTATTAGTTCATACTTGCACTTTGGGGTTTGGGATTGAACTTGCATCATTTTATCTTTCAATTACAACAAAGGAATAGAAATCCTAATAGGTAGCCCGTGGCTCTCTCTTCCACAAAAAGAAGTAGCCAATTGTGTGATACCTCTAGGCTCTTTCGTATTCCGTAATGTGTGTCAAAAGGTGAGATTAGGGCATGTTTGCTTAGTGTCACTTTTTCTCCCACACAGTGCCCAACTTTTTTAAGAATTATGCATGTCTTAAGGTCTCAAGAGGGCGGTAAGTGCATTAATGAAAAAAATTAGATATTTTGGCACTATTAGGATTATTTCTCATGTCAAAATGAATGTTCACAAGGTTTAATAACACAAACATACCTTTTGTGGGAGACAACAGGTGATTTCTATTTATAGAGAAATCCCTTATAACTACTCTTATGGGGAAGTCCAACTAAATGAGTCAAATTCATAATTTTTCATTGTCAACTTTGGATGTTTTTCTTAAGACATCTTTAAAATAATGCTAGGGTGACATCATCATTGACTAGGTTGGCTCTAGATGGGATGGCATCAACAAGGTGAGATGATGATAGTAAAAGGATATCTTGACATCAACATGGCATGATATTGGTAAAAGGATATCTTGACATCAACATGATATGGCATGTGGAGAAATACATCTAGATTGGTTGGAAACACAATTTTTAAAATATCTAATTTCGATGGGAAGGGAATCACCACAAAAGGGGCTAATGATAAAATGATACTATTGAGATTATTTGATTTAAGTAGGGTTTGTAAAAAGTTCAAAATGAACTTTCCATATGAAAATGGGAAGGATTTGGTTAAAATGGACCTATAACTTTAGTAATCATTTAAAATTAGCTATATAAGACTGGATGTGAAAATGGTGACCTACATACTTCACTTTCAAATGCGAAGTTTTAGATAGTAGACAATCTAGCGCAAAAGGTCTTCTTGCAAAAGAATGTTAGGTGAATTAGATGTGTAAAAAAAGTGAAGTTGACCAGGCTTTTGAATTAAAAAGTTTAGATGGCCACTAGGATCCTATAAAAGCTCAAGTATATGGAAAATATCAACCAAATTAGACAGGCAAGAGAAAGAAACTAAACTAAACATGATAAATGAAAAAGGGGAAGATATCTTGGGAGTTAAGATGCCAAAAATTTACTACTTTTTAATCAAATAGGACCATTCAGGGAAACCTTACACAACTATCCATGGTTTGGATGGACATGAAAACACTTACAAGAATTATTTTTTTGACCTTTTTTCACTTATTTTCATAAACTTTATTGGAATTACGTATCTGTCTTGAATGACACTTCAACATAGGGATCTAGTTTACAATATTTCTCAAAATAATTTTTAATGAAGGGTCATAAAAGACATAAAAAAACACAAGCAAAATGAAGGGACCCAAGAATAAAAAGGATGCTTAAAAGATTTAAGTCTGAATAATTAACATGAGAACTGTGATTAGAAGGTTCTTCTTGTTTAAAAGGAAAAAAGAAATAGTTTGAAGATTATGCTTTCTTAGTGGAGATCGCATGATTCATGCTAAAGAGACTAATGTTATGTATGAAGTATTTAGAATGGTTTATTCTCTATAAATAACTTGATTTCTTATTTAGTTTTAAAATTATCTTTAATTTTAGTTTCATGGTCTATAGCTTCAATGAACTATGATAATTCTTAGAAACAAGTGTTTTTCTAATTTTATCAAGTATATAATTACATATACTTGTTCTTGGGAAATTAAAATTATAGGAAATTTTCTCCATATACTCCTAATATTTATTTTACTAGGTCTACCTTCAACCTAGCCATTACTATAAATTCTATATGTGGCCTAGGCCTACAAAGTAAAGTTTAAAGTTTCAAAGTATTCTTCATATGCTTGTTGAAATTTTTTTTTTTAATGTATTAAAGTTTAAGATTTGTTTCAAAATTGAAATGATTGTATGTTTGAATGATTGAATGTCTAGCTAAATTTAAAGCATTATTTGATTGAATGAATAAAAAATATATGAATTTGATGATATTTTTACATTTTTGTATGTTTTGAAATTGTTTTGTATTCTTGATTTACAAATCTTTACAACAGTTAAAGAAACTTAATAGAGAAGTGATTGCAAAAATTGAAATAACCTAAGGTGGGAAATGGCGAAACTCTGCATCAGGATTCTGGGCTAGGGAACTCATGCCCTAGCCATTTTTCTAGTTGTAGGGTGTGTGTATGGTTTCATTGGGGAATTTGAAAGGAGTGCATGGAGGGTGCACAGGAGCTAAGGCCCTTTTCTCTTGTTCTTGGGCCCTGCTTTTCATCTGTACCCTTTTTTTTCTGTTTATGTGGGTTTGTTTGGGAGGTGTGGTGTCTAGTAATTGCAAATTTTGGTGGGGCTTTGGTAGTCCTATGGAGTTTAGGTTGTGGTTTTCACCCAAAGTGGTGTCTTTGGTTGGGTTTTTTTTCTGTCACCTTCTCTCTCTTTTTCTTCGTCTGACCTTACATGGCTATGCAGGGAGGTTTGCCTAGAAGGACGAACATGCATTACAAGGATGCAATGATTAGAAGTGGATCCTCACCAATCATGCATGAGAATCCATTTTTTGGTGCTAGTGGTTCTAGTATGGAAGAAATTCCTTCCCAAATCAAGGGTTTTAAGCCTTAAAAGGTGAATGGTTTCCTTGCAAAGAGTGGCAATAGACCCATTCTCGTGATTAATCCAGACTCTATTGTGGAGGATATTGATTATCTTTCTAATCATTCTTTTATATGTAAGTTTATGGAGATTCAAGTGTCCTTACCTTTCTTGGAATCATGGGATCGTCACACATGGAATCCAAAAGGGTAGTTGGAGGTGATGTTGGTGGCTAATAGCTACTTTATGGCGGTTTTCTCATGCATGTTGGACATAAATAAGGCATTCAAAGAGGGCCCTTATTTTTATAATTAGGTTAGTTTATTCATTAATCCATGTCATGTTAGATTCAATCCTTCAGAAGAGCTTTTGTCATGGGTTCCAATATGGGTGAGGCTTCCTTGGTTCCCTTTGGAATTTTGGAGAAATGATATCTTCAATTTGGTTGTAGCTCAACTTGGTAAGCTAGTGGATTCTTCAAGACAAACTATGGAGGAAAAGGTAATCACTTATGTCTATGTTTTTGTACAAATCGATTTGAGTAACTCTTTACTTGATTCTATGGAAATTCAGCTGGGTCCAAACTCATGGATTCTATAGTTGGATTATGAAACTTTACCATTTAGATGTTGAATTTGCCATGAATACGAACATCTACAATGGATGTGTCCTAAATATAAGCCTGCAAGGAATTATAGAAATGGATCGGTTATTTCAGCTCCTAAGTAGGATAAAGGAAAGGCTCATATGATGGAAGACAAGGAGGGATTCATTCCAATTAAAACATGTAATCATGGAAGAGGTCAAAAGAGAACCCTACATGATAGACAATCTGATGAAGTGTTCAATAGGTTTGATGCTCTGGATGATATAGATCAATTAGATGGGGCTAATATAAATATGCCTAGTGCCCAAGAAATTTTGGATGTAGCCATTCCTAATGAGAAATAGGGGATTGATACTTAAGGGGATCCATTGGTAGAAGGTTTAGGTGTGCAAATGGACACTGATATTCCTATTGGAGTAACAAGAGAATTGGAGAAAAGTGGAGGTATTGAAATCAATGAGGGTCCTAACCTAATTTGCTCTAGATCCAAGGTGGAAAATTCTCTACAAGAGGGTAGTAAAACCAAGGCTACCTCACATGTGTTTGGAATTCATCAAAAAAAAATTAAAAAGGGGCCTCATGATAGGACTCTAAAGGTGGGGAGGAAGAAGGATCAAGAGAAGGTGAAGTTAGTTGGCGAGATATTAGTGGAGTCTGGTTCCATAAAGACCATAAACTCACATTTCTCTCTATCCTAGAAATGATTTTTCTCTCAATGAATGTAATTTGGTTGAATAGCATCCCCCCAAAAAAGGTTATTCATGAATTGATTGGTTCTTACTCTTCTGATGTGGTCTGTATTCAAGATACCAATTTATCTATTCATGGTATTCTCAACAAGGCACCTTAGCTTTGGGTTAGAAGTAATTGTCAATGCATTGTGGCTCAGGGTAGTTCTAGGGGTATGGCTCTCTTATGGGACCCATGTAAGCTTGTCCGACTTTGGTGGATATATAGCCGGTCTTCTATTTATTTGGTGGCCATGAGCTACGAATTCGGTGAGAACCTCCTTTAAACTAATGTTTATGCTCCAATTGATTTTATGGGAAAATCCCTGCTTTGGTCACATATAAGATTTGTTCGCTCTCTTGCCCCCCTTTTTCCCTAGATCTTGGCAGGCGATTTTAATGTACTTTCAAGTTTGGAGGAGAAGAGAGGACGTACTACTAGGCTTGACCCTTTCATAGGGATTTTGAGGATTAATATATTAAATTTATAAAGGCAGTGGATGTTAAACCCACCGATGAACTATTTACCTAGAATAATAGAAAATATGAAATGGAGGCTATAACTAAGAGGCTAAATAGGTTCCTAGTTTCTTTCTTTTTGATGGGGAATAATTGGACTACCAGTTTAGAGATTTTAGACTAGAGGGGTTCAGACCACTAGCCAATCATTTTGTCTACTAGTAAGTTTTGAGTGACAAATAATCTCTCTTTTAGGTTTCAACTTATGTGGTTGAGGGATTCTTCTCTTCATTATCATATTTTAGCCTAGTGGAATGAAGGAAATCTTGCTTACAACACAACAATGTATTCCTTTGTTAAACAATTATAGTTACTTTGGTAACCTCTTTTTAGGTAAAAGGAATGCACAATCATGTGTTGATTTCATTACCCACCAAATTAGGGATCAGGGCTTATCTGATGCTTTACATAGGGAGGAAGCTACTACGTTGAAGGATTTGGAAGGATAGGAGCTTCGGGAAGAGATTTTCTAGATTAAAGGCTCAGGTTGATTGGCTCCAAGAAGGCGACAGAAACACAGTTTTTTCATAATACAGTGAAGGACAAAAAACATGAGAGTGCTATTACTTCTCTCATTTCCTCAAAGGGAACTCTTTTATCCTCCTATGGGGAGATTACCTATGAAGCCATTGGTTTCTTTGTGAATTTGTTTACAAAGGGCTCTACTCATGCTAGTATGGATGCAGGGATTTTGCTAAATTGCATTCCTACCATAGTCACCAATAAAATTAATGAGTCCCTCATCAAGCCTGTTTCATAATTGAAGATTAAAGAAATAGTGTTTGGAATGAAGAAAGGTAAACCTTGAGGGCCAAATGGTTTTCCAATAGTTTTTTTCAAGAATTTTGGGAGATAATTAAGATGGATCTCTTTGAGGTTGTTTGTGAGTCTTTTAGAAACAAATAATTTATTAAAGCCCTGAATACTACATTTCTTCCACTAATTCAAAAAAAGGAAGGGGCCAATTCACTTGATTCCTTTAGACCTATAGCTCTGTGCAATATGACTTATAAAATAATCACAAAGTTTATTGTTGAAAGACTCATGCCATGTCTAAATAAATTAATTTCTAAGGATAAAGGAGGTTTTGTTCCTGGAAGAAAAATCTTGGATGAGATTATTATAGATGCAAAAGCTATGCATTCTATGGCTATTTCTAAGGAGAAGGCAATGTTCATAAATTTGGACATCACTAAAGCATATGATAGGGTTAAGTGGAGTTTTTTGCACAAAGTGCTTACTGCCTTTGGTTTTGGAAGTGGTTGGATTAGTTGGGTTATGAGTTGTATTCCCACATCTTCCTTTGTGATCCTTATTAATAGCAAGCCCACAAATTTATTTGGTGCTTCTAGAGGCCTTTGGAAAGGTGATCCCCACTCCCCTTATTTTTTATTTTAATGGTTAAAGGATTGGGGAGATTTATCAAGTCTTAGGTTAGGCAAGGATTGATCTAGGGTTGGAAGTGGGGGCATGATCTTCCTCCTTTTTCTTGTCTTCAATTTGTGGATGACATTGCCTTGATGGGTGTTGCAAGAATCAATGAAGCAAATAATTTCAAAAAAGCTTTGGGTATCTATTTGACAGCTTCTGGACAAAAGATTAATGAAGGTAAGTCTCATATCTTTTTCTTTAATACTCCTATTCTCATTCAAGCCAGGATTGTGAGGATTTTAAGATTTGAAATTGGAGTTCTTCCTTTTGTCTACCTTGGAATTCCTCTTTTAGCTCGTAGATTTCCTAGGGGGTTTGACAGGAAATTTTGGATAACTTCCAAAGTAAGGTTAGTCATTGGATAAATTGATGGCTCTTAGATTTTGGAATAATGACTCTCTTAAAGTCAGTGGTATAGGCACTCCCTACTTATTAGGTGCTTTTTACAGACTGTCGTGACAAGCTTTATTAGGGACTTTGAAGCTCTTTCTAGGCAGTTCTTATGGACAAGAAATTTACTTTCCTCTAAGTAGAGTTTGGTCAAATAGGACTTCATGCATAGGTCTAAGCAAGGTGGTGATATTGGTTTATGATAGGTAAGATTTAAAGGTAAGACTTTGGCTACTAAGCTCTTTTGGAGATGGTGCATTAATCAAGATCAATATTGGGCTTAAATTCTCAATGTTAAGTATCTTGGGGAAGTGTAAGGAAAGGATGTTCCTTGTTATAATTTGATAGGAAGTGGGTCAATGATTTGGAATACTCTGAAGATGAGCGCATTGTTGGCCATTTGGTGGAATTGATTATGTGTTGCATTCATGTTTTGTCATTAATGTCAACACTAGCTATTTGGATGCTTTACCAACACCCTTTTGGTTAACTTGGATCCGGCATGGTCCAGTACTGGTGATGGAATTGGCTTGTTCATGATACTTATACTCATATTTGGTTAGTTGGTTTTGGTCCGGAAATTGGATGCTATCCTTCTTGCTTAGAATATTGGTTTCTGGTTTCGGTGATGGTTTCATCGATAGAGCTTTTGATGGAGATCTTTGATGAACCGCATAAGTGGTGTTGGTGCAGCGTCTGATGGAGTTCTAGGATGTTGTTAGTGATCATGTTCGAGACTTGGTAGTTGGAGATTATTGTTGTGGCGTGTGGACCTATACTTCATCCCGACTAATCTAGGTTATGGACCAAATTTGATGTAATGTGTGGATAGGACCTATTGATGTATTTCTGGGATGTCTTATGTGCTGATATTATTTGTTTGGTCCAAGGCTGACATGTTTTATATTTATGTAATTAGTTTATTGTCTGGTGGCTGACCTAATTGTTTATGGTCAAGGGTTTGTATAAATAAATGTAATATCTCATTGTAGATCATCATGGTTATATGTAAGAGGTCATGGTCAAGGAATGTAATGTGTGAATAATGTAATATCATTCAGGTAGAGGAGATGGTAGATCATTGGAGATTGAATTGGGTTTATGTAAGAGGATTTAGTCATCTGGTATTAAGCTTAACTGAAATTGTACTCAGGCATAGGAGATGTTATCTTTTGCAGTTAAACACTTCTCTAGATTGTAGTATGGATTTTTATGTAGTCAGTGAGACTCCTTTTGTGATGAGCAGTGCGCTCTAGGCTATTGGCCTTCCTACAAGTGCAAACCCTTTCATTGTAATTCACATATTTACTGCAAAATTATTATCTGACTGTGGGTAGGCTTCCCAACGTGGTTTTTCCCTTTACTGGGTTTTCCATGTATAAATCTTGGTGTTATGTGGATGCTTTTTATTCTATGATTACTATTTATGCTTAATTGATTAACTGTTATTTTGGTATTAATGTTTTGGGTTTCAGTATTAAAGTTTTAATTGTTGAATGTTCTTGTAATCTATGACAAGTGATTCACCCCCCCCCCCCCCTCAATTGTCTTCTAGTTATCTAAACTGTCTAACAATTGTTATCAAAGCTTTGGTCCTCGTTGTAGAAAGCTTAACTGCTTGAGGAAGATCCTATGGTGACTAACAGTTCAAGTTCATCCAGTTCTTCTAAAGCTATCTTTTGAAGGGATATTTCGAGGCTTGATGGAACAAAATACACAGTATGGAAGATTCAGATGGAGACTCATCTGAGATGTGTTGGCAAGGAGATTTGGGAGATCACACAGAATGGTGTCACACCCTATAATCCAGGATCTGGCAATCCTCCTTCAGCAAACTGGGACAAGGAGCTTGAGAATGATTGTAGAGCACGAGAAACCCTCTTGTGTGCACTTTCTGATCAACAAATAATGGGATTAACAAACAAATCATCTAGAAAGGCTATATGGGATAAGTTGGAGACTCTTAGTGAAGGTGACCCTACAATGAAGATTGCTAAACTTGATGGTTACTGGGTGAGATATGAAAACCTAAAGATGGGAGAAGATGAAAGGATTACTACATTCATGGAAAGGGTAAATGAGATTGTTATGGGAATTCAATGTTGTGGTGGAACTCTGAGCGAAGATGAAATTGTTTCTAAAGTACTTAGAGCCCTACCTCTGGCTTACACAATGAATACTATTGCTATTAATGAGTTGAGAACAATAGCTAATACATTTCTCAACAAAAATACCTTAGATGGGAAACCATCTGCTTTTGAGCTTGAGGAATTTGGACCTTCTGGAGCTATGAAGACCGAACCTACTTTTCATGCATCTACATCTGCAACCGGTAAGCAAGAATGGAAATATTTATATGCAAAAGAATTAGAAGATATGAAGAGAGAAGATGATGAGTTTGAGCAGCTTGAAGCATTTTTTTCTAGAAGAGTACCGAAAGGACTGGTAGGAAGTAAGTATGAAGGAAAAGCACCTTTTAAATGTTTGCATGTAATAAGATTGGTCATTTTGCATCTAGATGTTCTGAAAGGAATTCAAGATTTGAAGAAAGAGTTAAAAGATCATCTAAGCCTAACCCTATATATCAGACTAGTTATAAATACAAGAAAAACAAAGACAAATCATGCTACATAGCGGATGAGGAAGGCATTACTGATTCAGATGATGAATGGGCAGAAGACTCTACTAGTGGATCTGGCAATAGGAAGGAATGCATATTCCTGGCTATCAAGGAAGATGATCTGGCACTTGAAGAGAATGGACGTGAAGAGAAGGCACTTACTGCTAAAATTGAGGACAAGGATGAATGGGTAATTGATAGTGGTTGTTCACATCATATGACTGGAGATAAAGGGAAGTTTTTGTCTTTGCAAGAATTTAATGGTGGACTAGTTAGATTTGGAGATGACAAGGCATGTATGATCAAAGGAAAATGAACTATATCATTGGATGGTAAGAATAATACTGACAATGTTTATTATGTTGAAGGTTTGAAGCATAATATTTTGAGTGTAGGACAATTGGTAGACAAGGGATTTCAATTACAGTTCAAGGATGGAAAATGCAAAATCATTAACAGATCTAGCTTGGAGATTGCAACCGGTACATAGACAAAAGGTAATATATTTCATTTGAACTCCGATGAGAAGACATGTTTGATTACATAGATTGATGAGAGTTGGCTATGGCATAAAAGGTTGTGTCTTGTGAATTTTGATTGCATTATGAAGACTAGTCAAACTAAGGTAGTTAGGGATATACCTAAGATTATGAAGCCCTATAATCCGGTATGTAAAGAATGTCAAATGGGTAAATAGGTCAGAACCTCTTTTAGGAGTATACAATATAAATCAAATGATATTCTTGATCTTATTCATACTGATTTGTGTGGCTCTGCTAAAGTTAAAAAAATTCATGGTGATAGATATTTCATGCTATCCATTGATGATTATTCTAGAATGATGTGGGTTAGTTTTTTGAGAGAAAAATCTGAAGCATTTGAAAATTTTAAAATCTTTAAGGCTAAAGTGGAAACTAAGATAGGATTGAAGTTTAAATGTTTGAGATTAGATCATGGTGGAGAGTTCACATCCGGTGAGTTTATTAACTTTTGTGACAAGCATGGTATAAGAAGATAATTTTTTGCTCCCCGAACACCTCAACGGAATGGAGTTGTGGAAAGGAAAAATAGAACTATCTCGGATGCTATTAGAAAAATGATGATGGAAGCTAATCTACCTCATATCTATTGGAGATAAGCAGCGAGTATAGTGGTTTATACATTCAACAAAGTACATATCAAAGGAGAAACTGGTAAGACACCTTATGAATTATGATTTGGCAATACAACTATAGTTAAGTATTTCAAAATTTTTGGTAGCAAATGTTATATCAGAAGAGATGATACTATTGGGAAATTTGATCCTAGATGTGATGAAGGCATATTTATTGGTTATTCTAATGAAAGCAAAGCATATAGATGTTATAACAAGATATTGCAAAGAATTGTGGAGACATCTAATGTCAAAGTAGATGAACTGAACAAAAGTAAAATCAAAATTTATGAGAAGGAACCGGTAGTGAAAATGATTATATCTGAACTGGTAGCACCTTTACCGGAACAGAGAGTTGAACCAGTTACTCTGGCAACATCAGAGAATTCTACAGTAATTGAAGAATAGGGAAGAGGAACAGAGAGTCAGAAGACACCTAGGTATGTGAGATTGAATCATTCTGAAGATCAAATCATTAGAGATAATAGCAATGGAGTGATGACAAGAAGAAGATTGGCAAATAATGAGGTATGTTTAATTTCACAAGCTGAATCGGTATCAGTAATTGAAGCATGTAAAGATGAACATTGGTTAAAAGCTATGGAAGAAGAATTAGATCAGATTGAGAAAAATAACACATGGACTTTGGTTCCCCAGCCTAAAAATAAAAATGTTATTGGAACTAAATGGGATTTTAGGAATAAATTGAAAGAGGATGGTCAAGTTATAATGAATAAGGCTAGATTGGTCTGTAAAGGATATTCTCATAAGGAAGGAATTGATTATGGAGAGACTTTTGCACCTGTAGCTAGGATTGAAGCTATAAGATTATTTCTTGCCTATGATGCTTATAAAAACTACAAGGTTTATCAGATGGATGTTAAATGTGCATTCTTGAATGGGGGTCTTGATGAGGAAGTTTATATTGAGCAACCTGATGGTTTTTTACTATTAGCTAATATAGATATGGTTTGTAGGTTAAGGAAAGCTTTATATGGACTAAAACAAGCACCTAGAGCTTGGTATTCAAGGTTGGATAAATATATTTTGAAGCTTGGTTTTACTAAGGGCAGTGCTAACAGTAATTTATATTATAAAATCACTGATGATGATATACTGATTGTTGAAGTATTTGTTGATGATATTATTTTTGGAGATGAAGACAAGTTATACATAGAATTTTCTAAGAATATGGAGAAAGAATTTGAGATGTCTATGATTGATGAGATGAAATTTTTCTTAGGCTTGCAGATTACTTAGACTGACAAAGGTATTTTCATCTGTCAAACTAAATATGCTAAGGAATTGTTGAAGAAATTTGGTATGTGAGATTCTAAATTGGTAAGTATGTTGGCAAATGCACACTCCAATGAGAAATTGTAGGTGATTGAAGGTTTTGTCATTGATGGCAACCTTGCAATCATATGATACCGACAAGATAGGATACCGGCACCGGCAACAAAAAACTCTACACCGGCACACAAAACACCGGCAGTGAAAGGAAGGATACCGACACCCTGGTGGACAGGAATTTTGTTTATAATGTATTTTGTAATTAATTGTAAAATCATTGTAAGCTGACATGGTGAATTGTAATATGACTCATATATGTATGAGATCATTTTGTAATAGAAAAGATGTATGATAGGATGTGATAAGTTGATACTTTGACATGTTTTTTATCAAAACTCTTAGGTTATTGGCATCTTTTGGGTTGCATTTTGATAGTAAAGGATTGTGAATTGACTATATGTAATCCATGTGTTAAACCTAAATTTATGAAATCATGTTTGAACTTTGTCGGTTAATTCCTATAGCCATACCAAGCTTTTCCTGCAGCCAAGTGATTTGTCCCTGTTGATATGCAGATTATTTAGGATAATGTCATATGTGAGTTAATGAATGTATTAATTGAGTAAGATACGTATGCATGCCCTTGTATGTTGTTCTTGTTTAGTACAGATAATAAATGATGCTACGGTGGATGATTTCCTTTCACGCCCAACAACTAAAGAATCACATACAGATAACTGGAGATCAAACTGAAGGGGATCCGAGCAGGCGCAACATATGGCATAATCAGAGTAGTCATACTTCACTATGGGAGTTTAACTCTAGTGTGTATTGAATTCACAAAATATCGCTATGGCATGCAAAGACTGTGGTTTGGTTTAGATCCACTGGTTGTTCCTGTAGCCAAGCTCTAGTTATCTCCTTCATTTGACATTCATCCACCTCTTCTTTTGGGTGTGATTTGAGTTGTCCATTATAGCTTGTCTTTTCTTTATAATAAGCTCTTCCTTTTTCTTAGAGGTTAGACAAGATAGAAAGGAATTGAGCAAAGAGTTTTTAAAAGCATTCTAGAGTTTTCTTTTAGAACATGTAATTGATTTTAGAATAAAATAAAGAAAAGATATGTTGTTCTGATCTGTTAAAAGTATTTTGCTGGAAGTTTGATATCACTCATCCAAGGGGGCCCACTTGGTGAGTGATCCTGTGTTTATGTTCATTGAAGTTTGTTTTTACCTAGTTGCAATAGAAGTTCATGACTGGATTGTTCCTGCAGCCACTGGAAATAGATCCACTAGCTGTTCCTGCAGCCAAGATAGAACGGTGTGATTTCTGTTATTTACATTAGATCATTCCAGCATTGTTTTATAAAGCTTTCATGTAGCCTTTTATGATTTCCATTCTTGCCTTTCCTTTCTGCGTAATGTTAGTTACTGCAGCAATGCAGAATAACCATTTAAGGAGCTTAGTGCATATATATTGCAAACCCATTTCAAGTTTTATGTTCCTGGATTGATAACTAAATGAACACCAGCCATGAAAATAGTAAACTCTACCATATGAATGTCCAAACTTCGGATTGAGATCTCAATTAGAGTAATTATTATCATTATAGTTGGGGTAGACATTTTTTGGTGTCGTTGCCAGGGATGGTGTCAAACTGAGACCCTTTTATGGTTATTATAGTTTTCAGTTAATTGTTTGAAATTTCATGAATCTGCATGCATAGCAGAAGAAGAGATGCTAGAGGTATATTTCTGCCCACTCATCCTAATCATACAGAAGATAATTTCCTAGATATAAATCATTTTGCTGAACTTTATCAAGTCCCATAGAATTTGAATCACTCTGAATCTGAATTTCCAGAAGGTAGTCTTTAGTTCCTTTTTGGTCCACAAGAAGAAGAATTTCCTATAGTAACAACCCCCACAAGTCCAATGCAAGGGAACCCTCCTCCTATTGGCAATAATCCACCACCACCACCAGGTCCAACGTTTGAGTTTCCCATCTCTAACCAGCATGATAATGCTAACCTCAAGAACATTCCAACATCTTCACTTCCTAAATTCTATGGGTTGGTGACAGAGGATCTCGATACATTTCTATTTGAGTTTGATGTTCTCTATAGGAGTTTTGACTATACTACAGATGCCCATAGACTCAAAAATTTTCTTGCCACTTTGAAGGAGTCATCTTTGAGATGGTTTATGAGCTTGGGTAGTAGCATAATCAATACATGGGATGAGATGAAATGGTTGTTTCTTGCAAAATACAAAGACTATTGTAGAGGCACTGATCGTCATGGGGATGATATCTTTAGAATGACACAAACTGAAGATGAGAGTCTTGAGGATTATCTGGAAAGATTTTTGTTTAGTGTCAAGAAGTCCAAGCATAGTACTCTGAATGAATATTCCCTTAAATTGATAGTTTTGAGGGGTATCAGTGATGAATGCACCAATTCCTTAGATCTCATGGGAGGAGGTGACATTACAAAATCTACTTGGGCTGAAATAGGGAAAATTTGCAAAAAGTATTCCAGATCTACATCCAAGAAGAATAGGAGATTTAAGCCAAGGGCACCATTATCAGCATCTGGAACTGGAGTTTCTAGATTGGAACTTAGTCATCTGTTAAAAGACTTCAAGGAGGACATAATAAACAATATGGCTACCCAGTTGGATACATTGGCAGCTAAGAAGAAGCATGAGGAAGCTGATGCATTCCTTGCAGAATTTTGTCCTCATTGTAAACAACGAAAGAAAGATTGCAGATGTAAGATGGTTGCAAATATGGAAGTACCTGACTTCAAACCAGTTCAAGGTGAGGACGAGCAAGTCTTCTATGTTGCTCAAAGAAGACCAAATTTTCAAAGACAAGGTATGCCACCCGATCCACTTTCTTTTTCTAGTTATAGTGGTAATTCTTATGCACCAAACAACCAATGGCAACCACAGTATTCTCAAAATTTTGGTAACTATCCACATTGGTATGGGTCACAAGGCCAAGGGCAGCAATTTGTTAATCAAGTTCCACAGTGGCAACAACCACAGGGGAATTGGTATCCATCTTAGGGTCAAGGGAACCAGTTTCAAGGAAATTGGCAACCTACCTCTCAATGGAGGGGAAACCAAGCATGGCCAGCCCAATCTTCTAGATATCAGACACCTATTCAATAGCCACAACCTCCTACTTTAATGCCTCCTCTTGCAGCTATAGCTGCATCACCTAAGCCAACACAGTTGCCTACTCAACCGGTGCCTAATCCAAATATCAAATCTCAGCAACACTAACAAGCTTATTCAGCTGATGCTAATCAATACCCAGCCTATTATTTATCACTAGATGATATTCACCTCCGATCTGGGACAACTCTACCTAATCCCTCTCATCCAGTTATTACTGAGGTACAGGAAGAGCAGCAAATCTCTGATCTAAAAGATACAATACCTCAGAATCAAATAATACCACCATTTCCCCATAGACTGCAAGACAAAGAAGTTCCCACTGAACAACAGCAAAGCTTTGATATTCTTGATCAACTGAAGCACATTTGTGTTAAAATTCCATTATTGTAAGCAATAAAGGATGTCCCTATATATGGTAAGGCATTAAGAGAGGCATGCCTAAAGAAACCTGGTAGGAAGAAAAAGGATCCACAAACAGTTCATGTTATGGGTCAATTGGATATATCATGTTAGGTAAAATTGCAATTCCAAAGTATGTTGATCCAGGTAGTCCTGTTGTGAGTATAGTCATTAATGGCAGTCAAATAAGGAATCTTTTGATTGATTTAGGAGCAGCCATTAATGTAATGACAAGGGAAGTAATGAAATATCTAGAGATCAATAGTTTAAAGACTACACCCATAGTTCTACAACTTGTTGATGGCTCTATAGTGAGACCCGACGGTATCATAGAGGATGTCATAGTTATTCTAGATTCCTAGGAATATCCTGCAGACTTTATGATTCTATCTCCAAAAGAAACATTGGGAGGATATCCGGTCATTTTGGGTAGACCTTGACTTGCCACAACTGATGCATATATAGGGTGTAGATCAGGAGACATGACTATTTCAGATGAAAGTTCTACAAAAACATTAGCCTTGTATTCTCTAGCACAATCACAGCTTGAGTAGCAACAAGTTGTTTGGCCTATCTTGGGAGAGGAATCTGATGAAATTGACTCTATTAATCAGCTTATGATGATTAATCGAGGACCACTCCAGCAGTTATATGATGAGGAGTCAATTCTTTATAAAATACTGATAAATGAATTTATAGAAGATCAGAAATTGCAAGAATTGGTTCCGAATATTGCAGGTTTGGAATTTCCTGTAGCCACTGATATTTTGCATACTCTATTGCCGCAGGAATTATCTTTTTCTCATTTTTCTGATATGAACTAGATTGATCTTACTATTAAGATAGAGGTGGAATTGAATATATATTTGAATATCAATAGAGATCTATCAGATACTCAAAATGAGGGCCTTGTAGACTTGCTAAAACTCCATAAAAATGCTTTTGCATGGGATTACAAGGATATGAGTGGGATTGATCCAGCAGTTTGTACTCATCGTATTTACATAAAGGATGATTGTTGCCCACTTAGACAACCTCAAAGAAGAGTCAATCCTGCCTTGAAGGAGATAGTTAAAGAAGAATTATAGAAATTGTTAAAAGCAGGGTTTATCTATCCTATCTCTGACAGTCAATGGGTATCACCTTTGGTGATAGTGCCTAAAAAAGGAGGCAAATGGAGAGTATGTGTTGATTATAGAGCTCTGAATTTGGCAACAAGAAAAGACCATTTCCCATTGCCATTTGTGGATCAGGTATTAGATTCTCTTGCTGGTAAGAGATATTTTTCATTCCTTGATGGATTTAGTGGTTACAATCAGATACAGATAGCCCTAGAGGATCAAGAGAAGACAACATTTACTTGCCCATGGGGCACGTATGCATATTTCGTTCTTCCTTTTGGGTTGTGTAATGCTCCAGCCACTTTTCAAAGAGCAGTGAATAGTATTTTTTCTAATATTTCTCAAGATACTATGGAAATTTACATGGATGACTTCACAACTTATGGTTCTGAATTTGGTCAAGCATTGGGTAATTTGAAGAAAGTGTTGCAGCAATGTGAAGATTACTGTAGATCAGGAATTTGATTAACATCAAAGCAAATAGATATTAGCTAACCACAAAGCCTAATTGCAATGAAATAAATCCTAATTACAATCAATAGAAGAATTGAAAACAAGACACTCAAAATAAATGAAAATCCATCACCAATGCCTCTTCCAATTGACCTCCATTGTCCTTCTTTCTCCTCCAAATAGCGGATTTGTGTGGATCTCACCTACAAGTGCAAAAGCATGAAGCAAAATTGATTTTGATAGCGCGAGGATACTAGAAGCGTGGTTGATTGATTGATTCGATCCCTTGATTGAATAAACTCATCCAATTTATAGACAAATTGGAGAGAGGACAAGATTAGCATGAAATTGATATTTTAGGCAATTGATTTCAAAAATGGCAAAATTGAGTTGAAGGAAGAAGGTTATGACACCTTCTATGTCATGAATTATGACATATTGCCAATGCAAAGGTTAGAAGACTAAAAGCATATGACATCTTTCTATGCCAACGGTATGACGCATGATAAATTCATGCTTCCACCGAAGCACAAAAATAGGGAGAGACTAGAGAGGAATTGATTAGGTGGAAATTGAATTTAGCAAATTAGAAAATTAGGTGGAAATTAGGAATTAGGAAAATTAGAAATTGATGAAATTAGAAAATTAGAAATTGATGAAATTAGAAAATTAGGTGAATTAATTAACAATTTTTCATTCATTAATTAATTCACAAAAAGAGAGGGAATTAATTAGCCAATTAAATAAATATTTAATTGTGACAAGAAGACTTAGGATAAATAAATAAATTATTTAACCTAGAGGGAAAATGACAAACAAGATTAAATGAATAAATCATAAAACCCTAGAAGATGAATTAGAAATGCAAGAACGACAATTAAGTCTTGACAAAAGATAATTAATGTCGATTCAATTTGATCATGATTTCTGACTTGATAAATGATTTGACTGATAAACAATTAAGATTGGTTGACAAATTGACCAAGATTGATAAAGAGACCAAATTGATAGGCGCTAATTGACGAGGAACAATAATTGATCCAAATTGCCATGATTAAGAAGGACGAAGATCGATGACAAATCGATCGTAAAATGACAAGATTGAAAATGACAATGATCAATGACAAATCAATCGCAAGATGACGAGGCTAAAAATGACAACGATCGATGACAAATCAATCACAAGATGATGAGATTGAAAAGAGGACAAAACCCTAATTCTATCATCGATTTAGGATTGATGATGTCCAAAATGAAATCAAATTGACGATGTCCAAAAATATGACAATTGAGCACACACATTGATGCAACAGGATAAGATCGACCAAAATCATAACTGAAGATTGTTATCGAGAAGACCAAATTCGAAAGTGAGATAGATGAAAAATGTAGAAGAAGGACTCGATGTTTGCAAATGATAAAGACCAAGTGTGCAACATGGAAGAAATGTTAATGCGACTGAAAAACCCTAAAATAAGGCAATGCGCAAATGTTAAAGTATGACTCCGCAAGCGTTGACCATTTTTAGACGTCTACAATTACAATTTGTCTTTGAACAGTGAGAAGTGTTTTATTATGATGGAAGAAGGAATAGTCCTTGGCCACCATATATTTGTACAAGGCATAAAGGTGGATCCAACAAAGATTGAGGTCAGTCAGCATATTAATGACCCTGTAAAGAAAAAAGATGTGAGAAGTTTTATGGGTCATGCTGGACTACAGAAAGTTTATCAAAGATTTCAGTAAAATTGCAAGTCCCTTATATTCATTGCTTACCAAAGATGCAGAATTTAAATGGACCCCAGCATGCAATGAAGCTTTCTCAAAGCTTAAGCATGCTTTGACTCAAGTACTAGTTCTTAAGGGGCCAAATTGGTCTGTACCATTCCAAATCCATACCTATGCATTTGATTATGCAATAGGAGTAGTGTTGGGACAAAAAGTTGACAAGTTGGAAAATGCAATATATTATATCAGCAAGAATTTGCAGGGACCTGAATTGAATTATATAGTTACTGAAAAGGAAATGCTAGTTGTTATATATGCCCTTAATAAATTTACACACTATATTACAGGGTATCCCATATTTGTGCATACAGATCATACTACAACTAGATATCTCATGAATAAGCCATCAATCACTGGTAGATTAGCTCGCTGGTTATTGTTGATGCAAGAATTTGATATTATAGTTGTTGATAAGCCATGGAAGTCTAATGTGGTTGTAGATTATCTTTTATGTCTTCAATTGCAAGAAGATTCTATAATGATAGACGACACTTTTCCAGATGAACATTTGTTTCTCATACAAGCTCACACTCCATGGTATGCTGATATTGCCAACTATTTAGCTGCAGCTAAGATGGCAATTTCTTTTTCTCCTAAGGAAAGAAGGTTGTTGGTTGAGAAAATTTTTAACTTTTCATGGATTGTTGATTGTCTATTTTATACTGGACCTGACCAAGTCATGTGAAGATGTGTCAGAGAAGATGAAACATATGACATCCTGCATGCATGTCATGATGAGCCATGTGGAGGTCATGTTGTTGCCAAAAGAACAACACTGAAAATACTTAATACAAGATATTATTGGCCCACATTATAAAAGGATACAACTCAGTACACAAGGAAATGTGACAGATGTCAGCGAATGGGCAAACCTACAAAATCTAATGAGATGCCACTATATCCTCAAATATCAGTAACACCATTTGACAAGTGGGGATTAGATTTTGTTGGCCCCATTGATCCACCTTCTAATGGCAAATCTTATATCTTGGTATGTAGAGACTATGTAACAAAATGGGTAGAAGCTAGAGCCATGACACATGCAAGAGATAATAAGGTGGTTGAGTTTCTCTATGAAGAGATATTTACAAGATATGGAGTACCAAGGGAGATTGTCTCAGATCAGGGACCTCAATTTACATCAACCTTGATAAAAGATTTGGTCAATGAATACAATATAAGACATAGGAAATCTACTCCATATCATCTACAGTCTAATGGACAAGTAGAAGTTACAAATAGAGAGCTTGAGGCTATTTTTACAAAAACAGTGTTTGTTCATAGGAAAGATTGGTCTCATCGGCTTTCAGAAGCAATTTGGGCATATAGAACAACTTGGAAAACACCAATTGGTTTCACACCTTTTGAGATGGTTTATGGCAAAACAAAAATGATGCCTATTGAATTTGAACATAAAACCTTGAGAACAAATTTACAACTAATTATGACATTGTCTGAAGCACAAAAAGAATGCATTCAGTAGTTAAATGCTCTTGATGAATGGAGGAAGATAGGTGTTCAACAGATAGAATTGATTCAAAATCAAAGAGCAAGATGGTATGATAAATATATCAGAGAAAAGAAATTCAAAGTTGGTGACTAAGTACTCTTGTATGATTCCAGATATAAAGATGCTATGGGAAAACTTCAAACAAGGTGGTTAGGTCCTTATGAGATAGAAGAAGTTTTTTAGAATGGAGTAGTCTGTTTGTCTACAATAGATCTTGTTTGATTTAAACTCTTAGTGAATGGACACCACCTACGACTATATCACAAACCAGCTACTAGAGAGGAGTTCCTGCAGCTGTTTGCTCCACAAAGTGACATAAAGGTTCTTGCAGCCATTGAAAAGGTTCCTGCAGCAACTCATGAGCTTCCTGTTGCAATTAAGAAGGCTAATAAAGGTAATGTTCTTGCAGCCTTTTCAGTGGACATATTTATCAGTTCATAATAAAATATTTCTATTTTATATGGGAATATTCTTCTCCGTACATAAAATCCCATCCACTTCATTCCATCCCATGTTCTTACCTATCACTTCATTTCATTTCACTTCATTTTCATACAATTGCAGGTACGTGTATATTGTATTTTATTTTAATTATGCATTTATTAGTTCATTATGATTATATCATGTTTAAATCCGCTCCGCTACCCGAAATCTTGTCAGCTTGTGTGGACATGTGCTAGGTTAAGTTGGGGGGGGGGGGGTACTTTATGGTTCATTTTCCAATATGATTAACTATCAGTCCTTTTTGGTACCCCAAATTGATATGCTTCCCATCATTGTCGATTATGTTATCATTTCATGCAAGTGAATGATAAAGTTTGCTGCCAGAACTAAGATGTGTAAAGAGATTTCATTTTTAGCAATACTATCAAATATTCTGGTTCAGCTAGAGAGAGAAAATTATCAGAGTAAAAGATGGGCAATGATCTAATTCGCCATGAGCCAATGGTCCATGAAGGGTTTCTGTAGGATGGTCTTTGTGAATATTATTTCCGAAACCATGGCTGGTTGGATTACTTCTTGAAAATTAGGGATTACAATGAAGAAATTGCTGCAGAATTCATGCATTCCTTTCATGAAGGGGAAGCTATGGTTAAAGGTTTGAGGGTAATTGCTACAAAACAACGAATAGTGGAAGTAACAGGGTTGTTGCAGGAAGGAGAACTCTTTCCAGAATCAAAAGATGCAAGGAGTGCTAGGGCAGAGTTCACAATTCCTATAGATGGACCCTTAATGGTGGCTAGACAAGGAACTAGAAGGGTTTCTTTACCGGAACATTGGCCTCAAGTAGCTTTGTATATCATGAAGTATATTACATGTGAAGGACGGTATTCAAACCTACATTCACCTCATTTTAGGTAGGTTAGTCATCTGCAGCATGGTCAACAAGTTAATGTACCTAATTTTTTATATCATTTCATCTCTACAAGTGCTAAGGAGACGCGAAAAAATGGAAATCGCTCCATTAGCCATTATGGACTAGTTAAGCTACTTGTACAGTAGTCCCTGAGAGATGTTTTGCAAATGGAATGGGGTGTATTTGAGGATATACTGCAATTTCAAATTGAGGATGCCCCTGTTGCAGATAACCCACCGATTGAAGAAGAGAGTGTTGCAGAAGATCCTTCTGATGAAGATGAGGGTTTGCTTGTTGCTAAAGGAGCCGCAGTTATGATAGAAGAAAATATTGAAGTGGAGTCAATTGAATAACAACCCTCTACTTCTCTTCAAAGAGATTCACCCGTTCTGCAAAGGAAAGGAAAGGAGCTAGAAAAGGATGAATCAGATGAAGAACTTGTTATCCGACCACAGGTAACTCAGATTCCTCCTGCAGCCAAGAAGCATAGGACAAAAATAAAAACTCCTGTAGCCATTCCAAAAGTGTATGTAAGAAGAACAAGAAGGAGGACACAAAAGGCTCAACCTATGAGTAATCCCGCAGAGGTGATTGCAGAAGAAACTTCGGAAGAAGAAAATGTTGTGGAGGAAGAAATCCAAGAACACCCAATGGAGGAAGAAATTCAAGAACACCCTACAGAAGAAAAAATTCAAGAAGAGGTTGTTATAGATAAACTAGCAAATCTTGCTTCTATGGCATTGCAATGTGAAGAAATTGTTGAGGATGTTCTACAACAACCTGAAGAAAATATGGGAGATATGCTAGCCCAGAATGAGGAGTTTATCGAAGAAATCCCACAGTCTAAGGTAGGACTTATTAGACCTCCTTCATCCCTAAGTAGTTTATCTATTGCTTTAACATTTTATAGGCAATGGGAAATAGAGAAGGATAGGTTGTAGGGGATAATTATTAAGTAGAAAAAAGAGATTGAAAAGAGAGATAATAGAATTGAGGAATTAGAAGCTAAGGTAGAAGTGATTTATGGTATGGTTCCTAAGTTGATGTAGTGTAGGGCACCCCCAAGAGTTTATGCAGTACATTTGAAAGAGTGGTATCTAAACCTCAGACTAAACCACATTGTTAGGGACCTTAATCCATCCTTGGAAAAACCTGAGGAATTCTAGTATGCTTATCAAATGTCTCCACCTATTGTGAAGAATTTGTTATGTGAATTATACTTACATAACTATTTTGTACCCCAAGACAAGGAATGGAATCCTTTATTGTATATTGGGGACATCCATATCAGAGCTTTAATGTCATGGATCCAAAATGAGATTATCATAGGGCCACAAGCCAGGGAGTATGAAAAATTAGAGCTTGACTGTCCATTACCATTGAGAAGGGAATCAGAAGCACCAAGGGTTCTCTATTATGATTGGCAAAAGTTACTGATAAGAGATGATGTTAGTACGATATTACTTCCAATGAAAGAGGAAGTCTATCAAGCGTATGAGCATTTGGTTCAAGCTGACAGGACAACCGCAATGAAAGGGTTAGCTCAATGCTGGAATAATCTACCAGAACATTTAAAATAGGGAGAACCTTACTCACTTCAGAATTTTCATGCAGCCATACAAAGAGCCCCCAGATACATATAGTTAGGCAGAGAGAAAGCCAACAGCTAGCTTCCATTGATCTTTCAACCTTCGATCCTTATGTGGCCACTTTTGGCATGCCAACCAACAAAACAGAATTATGATGCAGTTGCAGAGGAAACAACTAGATGGTCCAAGTTGGAAAAAATGAAAGGATTTTATTGGAATTTGGCTTCCAAGGGAATAGGACAGGACACTGTTGGTGATTTCAGAGTTTCAGCAAAATTCAGAAATTTTCCTTTTGTTGCAGGAGCAGCAAACCCTTAAAGTTGGGGGGCATGATAAGTTGATACTTTGACATGTTTTTTATCACAAATCTTAGGTTATTGGCATCTTTTGGGTTGCATTTTGATAGTAAAGGATTGTGAATTGACTATATGTAATCCATGTGTTAAACTTGAATTTATGAAATCATGTTTGAACTTTGTCGGTTAATTCCTACAGCCATACCAAGTTATTCCTGCAGCCAGGCGATTTGTCCCTGTTGATATGCGGATTATTTAGGATAATGTCATATGTGAGTTAATGAATGTATTAATTGAGTAAGATATGTATGCATGCCCTTGTATGTTGTTCTTGTTTAGTGTAGATAATAAATGATGTTGCGGTGGATGATTTCGTTTTGTGCCCAAAGACTAAAGAATCACGTACAGATTAAATGGAGATCAAACTAAAGGGGATCTGAGCAGGCGCAACGTATGGCATAATCAGAGCAGTCATAATTCACTATGGGAGTTTAACTCTAGTACGTATTGAATTCACAAAATATCACTATGGCGTGCAAAGATTGTGATTCGGTTTAGATCCACTGGTTGTTCCTGCAACCAAGCTCTAGTTATCTCCTTTATCTGACATTCATCCGCCTCTTCTTCTGGGCATGATTTGAGTTGTCCATTGTAGTTTGTCTTTTCTTTATAATAATCTCTTCCTTTTTCTTAGAGGTTAGACAAGATAGAAAGGAATTGAGCAAAGAGTTTTTAAAAGCATTCTAGAGTTTTCTTTTAGAACATGTAATCGATTTTAGAATCAAATAAAGCAAAGATATGTTGTTCTGATCTGTTAAAAATATTTTGCTGGAAGTTTGATATCACTCATCCAAGGGGGCCCACTTGGTGAGTGATCCTGTGTTTATGTTAATTGAAGTTTGTTTTTACCTAGTTGCAGTAGAAGTTCATGACTGGATTGTTCCTGCAGCCACTGTAAATAGATCCACTGACTATTCCTGCAGCCAAGACAGAACAGTGTGATTTCTGTTATTTACATTAGATCATTCCAACATTGTTTTATAAAGCTTTCATGTAGCTTTTTATGATTTCCATTCTTTCCTTTCCTTTTTGCATAATGTTAGTTACTGTAGCAATACAGAATAACCATTTAAGGAGCTTAGTGCATATATATTGCAGATCCATTTCAAGTTTTACGTTCTTGGATTGATAACTAAATGAACACTAGCCATGAAAATAGTAAACTCTACCATATGAATGTCCAAACTTCAGATTGAGACTTCAATTAGAGTAATTATTATCATTATAGTTGGGGTAGACAGGATGCGAGATAAGCAGACCTAATATGCGAACTATAGGTTAAGGGTTTATGTATGTAGCAGAGCTTAAACTGGTACTGGATCTGGCATAGTAGATACTAATCTGAAGTAGTACAAGACATTGGATTAATATAATCCATTTTTGTAAGTCAGTGTGACTTCTTTTGTAATTGAGCAGCAAGCTCTAGGCACTTGGCCTTACTGCATGTGTAGGCCCCTATTGTAAGAGTAATATTCCCTTATTGGCCAGTAAGCGAATATTGTGGGTCACAAATCCCACCAAGGTTTTTCCCACACTGGGTTTCCTCATTAAAATACTGTGTTATGGTGTGCTTCTCATGGGGTTGTTGTTATTCTTGTTTACTGCATTATTTCTTGTTTATCGGTACACAATTTTAATATGCTTTTCATGTTTTAAGTCAAGTAAATTTACTAACCAGTTAGATACTAATTCACCCCCCCCCCTCTCAGTATCTTTGGGAATCCTAATCCTAACAAAGTACACTTATGGTTACAATTGAGAAATTGACAAGAAAAGATGTTTCTGCACCGATAAATCCTACAAGATACAAATCTATGATTGGAGGTCTGTTTTATTTGACTCGGACTAGGCCTAACATTATGATTGTTGTTTGTATTGTTTCAAGATTTCAGAGTGATCCTAGAGAAAATAATGATATGGTGGTGAAAATGATTTTTAGATACTTGCAGGGTACATTAGAATATGGCTTATGGTATCCTAATAATGATAACTTTACTTTATGTGCATAGATAGATGCTTATTGGGTTGGAGATGTTGATGACCGAAAAAGTACTTCCGGTGGAGCTTTCTTTCTTGGAAAGAAGTTGGTTTCGTGGATAAGCAAGAAACGGTTGTGTACTTATCTATCTACTGCTAAAGCTGAATATGTTGATGCTGCTACTAATTGTACACAAGTTTTATGGATGAAGCAATTGTTGAAGGATATAAAGGTAGATTGTGATGCACCGGTAGTTATTCACTGTGATAACTCTACTGCTATTGATATATCAAAGAATTTGGTATTTCATTCTAAAACAAATGATGCACAACCATTTACACACCCAAAGGATAGGTCCAAAAGGTTTATTTTGACCCCATGTGATAACAAGGATCCTGCAAAAGAGGGACTCCACACCTTAAGGTTTGAACTACTCACACTCTTCTAACCTAGCACCTACTCAAGATGAGTAAATGACCTCAACATTCCCAAAATTCCTCACCATGACTCTTGATCTTAGGGGCCTTGGATTTGGTCCACTCAAGACATCTAAGAACTATTCCAAGCATTGGTTTTGGATTTTGGCATCAATGCCCCATTCTTCCTTTGTAAACCTACCCCTCTAGCTAGTAGCTCTATTTGGTGATTATTTTGTCCTTAACTCCAAAATCTTGCATGCACCCTAGTAAAATGTTTACCATTCTAGATACCCTTTATGGAGTTACAACCATCCCCAAAATGGATTGGCAAGATTTGCAACCAAAGGGTCTGAACCGTTTAGAAGCCTAGAGACCTAATTAGGACAATTAGGCCTAACTTACAAAGAAACACCCATTTCTAGATATCCAACTACAAAACCAACTTCATGAACATGTGGGGGACCTTGAATAACTTCTAATTCCAAGGTGTCATGCTTAGAATCCACTGCTATAAGATTTTAGGGTGGCTGCCCTAATTTTGTGAAAGGTAGTCACATGGAGATGCCTACCTAGGTTCGCTTCAAACTCCTCACAATCAAGCCTTCCCTACAAAAACCCATGGAAATCATAAATTAAACTGACCAATCTTGCATTTCACTAAAGGAAATAATTTTTTAGATGGGTGATATGCAAGATATGGTCAGTTTTGGTCAAAACCCTAGCCAAACCCTTGTTTTCAGGGTTGCAGTCAATAAAACAAAGATTTCTCTCTACTCACAAAAGATCAAATCCTCAAATCACTACCAAAACAAAAAAATTTCAACCCTCCATCTACTCAAAGAGTGATTTTGTCTAATTCAACTCGTACCAGGCCTTACAACCTCTATAAACTCAGAATTTTTGGGAAAAACTCAATTTTTAGTGTCTTATTGCTTTCAAACTCCAATACACATTAACTCTAACCTTTGGAATCATGTCCACAAGGCTTATATCCTTCCCCAATGGTTACCAACTAAATTTTGAAGAGGTTGGAGCCATTGAGAGGCTTACAACAACCAAAAGTGGAAAAGTTGCACATTTTGACAAAGTTGTCAATTCACACCAATTTGGGATCCACACAACTTGGATCAACCAAACATCACCTACACACCCTAAAATCCTATCAAAAATTTTAAAAAATATCAATATACCCCTTATACACCAAATTGTCCAAATTGGCTTATCAGGATGCCTAATTTGTGACAATGGTTTACATAGTGGGGTCCTTATTGAATACATGAAAAGTTCACACACAAAAGACATTCATAATGATCCTAAGGACCTAGTCTTCATCACCAGATCCATGATTTGCTTGTAGAGGAGGTTCCCCTACACCAACAAAGCACATATCTATCAAGTATAAGTTTTTGAAAGAGAAAGTGGAAGCAAATGAAGTTAGACTGGTTTATGTGAACACTAAAGAGAAGATTGCATATATTTTCACTAAACCTTTATCCAAGGAATCATTTGAGTACCTGAGAGACGAATTGGGAGTTTCTTCCCCTCGAGTAGAGACTTGATTGATGTGGCTTGGCATCAGTCCGATATGCACTATCTGAGATACTATTCATTCTAGCACTGATGTGAGATGTTATTGCTCAGGGGGAGTAGTCAGCTTTGTGATTCAGAGGCTTATGTTTTTGCTTTGATAAATCTGTCATATTTCTGGCATTGATGTCAAAGGGGAAGAGATATTGATGTGAAAAAGTTAAAGAAGGAAATAATAAATGTTAAAGACGGAGAGATATTCAGAGCTATATGCGGGTGATTATTGGTTGTCTTCTATAGGGGGAGACTTGTTTGGCATTTCTTGGTACTTAGATGTTTTTCACATCTAGTGTTTTCATCAATGCCAAAGGGGGATATTGTTGGCCCTTTTATGGAATTGATTATGTGTTGTATTGATGTTTTTGTCATTGATGTCAACACTAGTTGTTTGGATGCTTTACCGACACACTTCTGGTCCTGATAAGATGAGTAGTTTCTGGTTAACTTGGATCTGGCATGATCTAGTAGACTCTGGTATAGTCTGGTGATGGAATTGGCTTGTTCATGATACTTATACTCATATTTGGTCAGTTGGTTTTGGTCTGGAAATTGGATGCTATCTTGCTTTCTTAGAAGATTGGTTTCTAGTTCTAGCGAGGGTTTCACCAGCAGAGCTTTTGATGGAGATCTTTGATGAATTGCATAAGTGGTGTTGGTACAACTTTTGATGGAGTTCCAGGATGCTGTTGGTGATCGTGTTCGAGACTTGGCAGTTGGAGATCATTGTTGTGGTGTGTGGACCTATACTTGGTCCCGGTTGGTCTAATTTATGGACCGACTTTGATGTAATGTAAGGATAGGACCTATTGATGTATTTTCGGGATGTCTTCTGTGCTGATATTATTTGTTTGGTCTAAGGTCGACATGTTTAATATTTATGTAATCAGTTTATTGTCTGGTGACCGACCTGATTGTTTATGATTAAGGGTTTGTATAAATAAATGTAAGATCTCATTGTACATCATCATGGTTATATGTAAGAGGTCATGGTCAAGGAATGTAATGTGCAAATAATGTAATATCATTCAGGAAGAGGAGTTGGTCGATCATTGGAGATTGAATTGGGTTTATGTAAGAGGATTTAGTCCTTCGGTATTGAGCTTAACCCAAACTATACTCAGCCATAGGAGATGCTATCTTTTGTAGTTCAACACTTCTCTGGATTGTAGTCTGGATTTATATGTATTCATTGAGACTCCTTTTGTGATGAGCAGTGCGCTCTAGGCTATTGGCCTTTCTGCAAGTGCAGGCCCTTCATTGTAATTCACATACTGCAGAAGTATTATTTGACTGTGGGTAGGCTTCCCATCGTGTTTCTTCCCTTTGCTGGGTTTTTCACGTATAAATCTTGGTGTTATGTGGATGGCTTTTATTCTATGATGATTGTTTATGCTTAATTGATTAACTAATATTCCCGTATTAATGTTTTGGGTTCCGGTATTAAAGTTTTAATTGCTGAATGTTCTTGTAATCTATGACAACTGATTCACCCCTCCCTCTCAGTTGTCTTCCAATTATCTGAACTATCTAACAGGCATTTACTAAAACAAGGTCTTTTTTGGATTTGTAATAGGCATGTTAAAGCTTTGCTTTGGAAGGATTCTTGGGATGGTTTACCTCCTATTCTTTCTCAATTCCCTAATTTGTATCCCCTTTGTAATATTTTTTTTGCTGCTAGCTGGAGTGAAGTTGAGAAATTAAAAGTTTCTTTGAGAGTGGGGAGAGGAGAAGTGGCTAGATGGAAAAAATGACATGAGTGGCCTCCAAGAGGATCAGTGTCGGAGGATAGGGAAGCTCTTACTAGGATTTTAGCAAGTAGAATGTGTAACTCTCTTCAAGGAGCTGACATCCTTGCTTGGAGCCCTAATCCAAACGGCAAGTTCTTGGTGGCCTCAAGATACCAGGAGCTTAAAATAATGGCTTTTGACAAGGTGGAAGTTGCCTAGTGGAAGCTAGTTTGGAATAATTTAGCCTAGCCCAAGTGTAACTTTTTCTTGTGGTTGGTGTAGCACATGTTAAAATTCATCTTAAAATAACAAAGTAATCAATTAGAAACAAGGGAAATCACGAATCCCTATCTAATCAAAGAATCTTAACAAACAGACAATGAAATAACACAATCAAGCAATAGGAATTAAAATAATCAAATCAAATCAAAACTCCCTATCTCAAGATCACGTATTGTTTCCATTACTCTTCTCCTCTCTGTGGTATGATGGCTCTGAGATATTGTGCTGATAACCTGCAAGTGACACAAAGATTCAAAGTTCATGATTATTGAAAATGGAGATTGAATGCTCAATTTATAGAAAATTCGAGAAGATTGATTGAAAGGTGGAATAGAATGATCAAGAGGTGGAACTCAGGTGAGCTCACATGAAAATTGATAGTTGAACTGCTGATTCTAGGAGTGAAACAAAATAGATTGAATAGATTAATTGAGTCAACTAATTGAGAAAAAGCTGACTGAAGGAAGAAAAAGAATGATTGGTGGAAATAAAAAAGATGACAAAGAAAACTTAATTTAGAAAAAGCTAACTGAAAGATGGAAATAGAAGTTGAAGAGATAAATGATTTAATTAATTGATTGATTGAATTAATTAATTTAGCATGTGCTTGCATTTAGATTTAGATTTTCAATTTTAATCTTTGCATGATATTTAATTCAAATAATTGAATTTATTAATTCAATTTAGTATTTGAATATATTTAGAACTTGACTTTGATTTTCAATTTGGTTTTTGAAATCATGCACATGTAATTGAATTTGGAAGAAATTAGAAGAATATGAAATTAAATGAAATTAGAATTTGGGGATTTGGAAATGGAAGAATTAATTAGTTAATTATAAAATTTAAAGAAATTATTTAATTATTTAGAAATGGACTTTAATTTAAATAATAAAGATTACTTAATTTAAAGGATTAAAATCATAATTAATTAAATAATAAATATTTAATTAATATTTAGAAAAGGGTTAAAATGATTAAATGATTAGAGATAGAATAAGAAATAGAATAATTAGTAATTTATTTAAATAATGAAGATTATTTAAATTGGGGAATTAATCATAATTAATTAGCTAATTAAATAATTTAAAGAAACTATTTAATTATTTAGAAATTGAATTTAATTAAATAATATAGATTATTTAATTTAAAGGATTAAATAATAATTAATTAAATAATAAATGTTTAATTAATATTTAGAAAAGGGTTAAATGATTAGATGATTAGAGATAGAAATTGAATAATTCGTAATTTATTTAAATAATAAAGATTATTTAAATTGGGGAATTAATCAAAATCAATTAAATAATAAATATTTAATTAATATTTAGAAAATGGTTAAAATGATTAAATGATTATAGAAATATAAGATAGAATAATTAGTAAGATGACGAAGAAATATGAAATTAGAAGAATAAGATTAATTAAATTAATTAAATAATTAAAGAATTATTTAACTAATTAGAAGAACAATTAGTACATGATCAATGAGACATTTTTAGGTGTCTACATTTTCCCCTCTTTGAGACAATGTCAAAATGACGTTGTTTCAAAGAAAATGAAAAAGTCTGCCCCTGGATGCCTTTGTACTGTTGTATAGTGTAAATATGCCCCCTTGGAAAAGTTGGTCGGAAAATTCCAAAATTGAGACCATGTTTTCGATATCAATTTAATGAGCAAGCGTGTAAAATTTTGTGCGATTTCGAGAATGTTTGAGTAGGCTACAAGGTGTTTGAAGCTGGCAGGGACCACGGGCGTCGAGGTGTCAAAAAACCCTAATTTTAAGCTATAAATAGAGATTTTTAGGTTTTCATTTTCTCATTTGTAATTTGGTAATTCCTTGGTTTTCTCTACAGTTTGTGTGTTTTTTTCTGAATATTTGATCGTCACGGCTGGTTATAGAGCTCGATTGCACTTGTCTGACCGAGTATGTTCATATCAGAGACCTCCTGGGACAGGTGGCATGGTATTTTTCCAATTTTTTGCCTGTTTTATGCCTATTTTTTATGCTATTTTCCAAAAAAAAATCCATGATCAATTTTTGCATGGTGTCATGCAATCGCTTGTCGATTTTTACGCATTCATGTTAACTGTACTGCAAATGCTTTAACTGTTACGCATGCGTCCTTAGTGTTACACATTAGTATTAAACATGCAACATTCGTGTATATCATTACGCATAAGTGTTTATTGTTACGCATTAGCTTTAAACATCACACAAGAGCCATATGTGTACCACATTAGTCATAACTATGACACATTCATTGTAAATGTAATTTTTTTTGTCATGCATTTTGAAATATTTTTGTTTTTCAAGATCCGATATCTGATATTTCAACATTTTCTCATTGCAGGAGAACATTGGAGTGTTATACCGCCGACAAAGCAAACCTAGTGGACTTGATCTTCGAGCTGACTTACTTGATGAGGAGATTGAGCATATCCGACAGCTTGGTCTATATCATGTTTTACACTTGCCATAGGTTATGGCCAACAGGGCCATGATTATAGCTTTGATAGAGCGGTGGCATTCTGAGACTTGTTCTTTTCATCTTCCGACTGGTGAGGCATCCATTACCTTAGAGGATATATGGCATATACTACATATTCCTATTCATGGTGAGAGAGTTGTATATGACCATGATGATGGCATTGCTAGATTATGTGCACTTTTCGAGTGTTAGATTCAGGATTTGCAAATCAGTGGCTATTATGACATCCCTTGGGCCCGATTAGACTATGATGACCTAACTATTGTTTTATATAGTGTTGTTGGTGGTTTACTGATACCTAACAAACGAGGTAATGGGTTTCTAGTTGGATGGGGTAGAGTGCTCCATGATATGATTGTGCATCGTCGACTATATGCTTGGGGTCCTTGTCTACTAGCCATGTTATACTATCAGATGCATGGTATTGTGTATCTTGGATACCATTCTATCAGTTGTGGTGTTAGTTTGCTTCAAACATGGGCATGGAAGCATATTTCTATTTCGAGGCATGTTATTCATGTTGATTTGCAGCCTGGTGAGCCTTATGCTTTCAGGTATATAGCAGGTATCAGACATAGGGGTTCAGAGAACACCTTATACTAGAGACATCAGTTTGACATATTGCAGCATTTTATTCGGAGACCATACTTAGATTGCCCCGGTTGGGAGGATGATGTAGTACACTTGCCTTTCTACCAACAACAAAGATATCTTATTGGTAGGACCTTTGAGACCTAGCAGATTATCGAGATGTATCTTCCAGGGCGGGTTCTGAGACAGTTCGGTGAGGTACAGGTGACACCAATGGTTACTGTTTATTTTGCCCATGTATCACAAGAGGTATTTGATTGGGGTGTTTGCATACAACCACATGTTTCTTCTGTTGATTTTGATTCTCTGCAACCATTACTCTAGGGTTGGGGTAGAGGTGCAGCAGATCCAGGGACGATGATGGAGTATGATGCATGGTTTGCTAGGAATAGGCCAGTGCCTTTGACTGATCCTGTTGTTCTGATTACAACACAATAGATTCACCATCCTAGACAACAGTTGAGAATAGACACAGGGGAGAGATCCAGAGGAGGAGGAGAGGGTGGAGCTGAGAGAGGAGGTGAGGATGATGAGGGAGGAGATGAGGGAGATGAGGGAGATGAGGATGTAGACATTGGTGGAAACACCAAGTCCATTAGCAGTGAGGATAGCAATGATTCTTTCGAGTCATTGAGTAGCGAGGATGGAGGTGATGAGGATATGCCTGAGCTAGAGGGTGTGCCTGGTGTAGAGGGTGGGATATGATAGGTTGGTGAGGGGGATGAGATGCAGACTCTTAGAGCATGGGTCCAGAGTTCGGAGGATGAGGTCGCTAAACGAGATATTGAGCGAGATACTTATCGTGCAGATTATGGTGCCCTTGAGGCTGAGAGAGATTGTCTCCAAAGGGAGAGAGATGAGGTAGTGTGGAAAGGTCATATTACCATGGATTCCTTTGATCAGCTTTTTAGAGCAGGTACCGATGCACGCGACTAGACAGATAGGTATTTCACTGTTGTGCAAGAGGCTATTTATTATAGACAGGCATATGAGCGAGCCATCCCTGAGGGTTAGAGAGAGCCTAGCTTCAGTGCGTTTATGGGGAGGAGATCGAGTAGATCTACTTCACGATGGACTAGCAGTGGTGGTGTTATGGGACCACCTCGACATCCTGGGGCAGGATCTAGTGGATAGGATCCACCTGTTGACGGAGGCAGTGTTGGTTGATCATGTTATCTGAGCCTTCAGGCTTATTTATTGTATTCACACACATTATCATTTTTGAGTTATATATATATGACATGCAGGTTTTAATAGTAATTTATGTATGTTTTGCTTTCCATGTATGCTTATATGATGCTATGAGTTTTATGATGCATATCTATTTGATTCTATATGATTTTGAATGCAATGGTAGTACATGTATGTATTAATGATGGTAATAGATTTTAAAATGAATGCAAATGGAATCTATAATGAATGCAAATGAATCTATAATGAATGTTTTTTGTATGATAATGGTTGAACCAATTTTAACTCAGATACACCTTGAAGAAATGTTAGTTAGATGATAGAAAGAAAAATTGATGGTAGAAAGAATGTTAGAATGCGATTTAGAAAGAAGATGAGAAATCAACAAACTATCAATAAGCAAATGAGATGAGAATGAGAATGAAATTGAATGAATCACGAACCTGTGTCACATATTTTATTGCATCAATATATTCATCATTGAGCCTTATTATTGAACAATGAAGCTTAGCACATCAGGGTATAAGGAACCAAGATGCAAAGATATCTCATTGTAGAAACAAACACGTAGTAGACAAGGAGTGAACCCTCCATTCTGGGAATTATGCTAGGGGTCGAGGTATGTGTGGTGATTTCATCTTGATGTGAAGGCTCTTATCACAGACACCCACTAGAGAAATTTCCCTAGAATTTCATCGGTTCACACCACAAACAGCAAACAAAGAAAAAGATAATGCCCATCATAGCTACTCTAGTCACTTGTAGACATCCTTAAGTAGCATAGGAACAATATATCTCACCAAATGATAAAAGATAAAGACTGACCCGAACAAAATTTAGTAGCTATACTGACCTTGTGCCTTCGTTCTTAGTTGCTTGATGTGATGGTTGATAATGTCTAATCTTAGAAAGTTGCGGACCCCGTTTAAGACTGACCTGTCTGATTTCAAGTGTATCCTCTTCTGTTTAAGACAAGATAATGATCACTTTGATATGGATATGATACGATTGATAAGATAGTTTGATCAGTTGATTACAGATGTTTGACTGGATAGTCATATCCTTTGTTAACTTCGTGTGAAGTGTTTGCTCGATATCTGCTAGGGTATTTGTTTCTCACAAGACATTTTATTGCAAGTTTTTCTGATTGATTGATTTTCGATTTTTAGTTCTTTTCCAAGAGATTTTTTTATGTTTTTGGATTATGTAGATCGATATTTGAATGTTTTTGGTTGATTTTTTCAGGACTTTATCTCATGTTTTTGGTTGATTTTTTCAGGATCGTATTTGAATGTTTTTGATTGATTTTTTTATTTTCACTATTTTTGAATTTTGAGTTTTTTCAGTGTTTTTGAATTTTGAGTTTTTCATTGTTTTTGATTTTTGAGTTTTTCATTGTTTTTGGATTACGTTGAAGGACGTTATATGGATGTTTTTGGTATTTTTCAGGACTTTATATGATTTTTTGGATTTTTTCAGGACTTTATATGTTTTTTTTTGGATTTTTTCAGGACATTATATGATTTTTTGGATTTTTTCAAGACTTTATATTATTTTTTGGATTTTTCAGTTATGCCCCCAGTGTGCAGACTTGTATGACATGATGATTTCCAGAATGTATGTGGAGACAAATGAATTTTTGACATGACCTATGTGAATGCAATATGTAGGATGAAGATGCAATTTATTTGAACAAGGTTGACTATGTTTGTTGTAGCATTTGTAGTACATCAATTGAAATGGAGGTACAAAAATATTTCATAGATAAGTGATCAAGCAATCCCTAAGGCCCTTTGGAACATTCAAATCAACACACTTAGTGACTAGGATTTACAAATGGAGACGAGGAAAACTTTCCCATTGGTTCTTGAAACTTTGATCTTCTTTTGCCCATGTGTGTGCAGATGAGTTAATTCCTACTCTTGTGTTCACTAAATATCCTTAGCATCCTATATGACTAGCTACATGGATTATCCTAACTTCAAAAGCATTCCGAATAGAGCCTCACTGCCAGCAAGCCTTGAGAGCTCCGACGAGGTTATAGACTGTAATTTCTCAAATATTGCTCCATTGCCAGTAGGCATTCATAGCCCTGATGGAGTTACTTGCATGTTACCATAGTCAAGCTTTTTATCACACTTGTATACATGATATTTCAGTTATATATCATTGCTCTTTTGCCTTGAGATGGATATTTGGCATAGCTCTTTTCCTTTTTATTTTCTTGCCTTAACTTGTAAGTAATGAAACCTACTTGGGTGTGACAATTACAGTGGCGCTAAAGTAGAATTTTAGATTTTTCACTTAGTCATATGATCAACTAGGTGTCTAGAATGAATTATAGATCTTCTTAATGTGTGAGATATAGCAATTGATAAATTGTGGGTTAACAAGTCTCAAATAGTGAAATCGCCACCCAACCATAAGTAAAGCGTCGTCACTGGGTAATGTTGAAAATGAATGACCTTAGGACCTCATAGACTTCATGTTAGAATATCTAAGAAAGGAGATGACTCTTGCTTCTATTGGATGGAAACAGATGATAAACTTGGACAGTTGCCTTGTTTTATTGATGCTGCTATATGTAAATGCAGAAACTTTTGAGAATGCAATGCATTTAAAAAAAGAAACTATATGTAATGTAGATGTTTTTAAATGATATGATATGCAATTGTGGAAAATAAAACCTAAACTATACATCCCTTAGGTATAATATCGCTTGAGATGCATGTTGTTCATAGGGTCAGAGAGTGGATCTCCCTCCATGGTAGCCAAATTATATGATCCATTGCCTATGACCCTTGTTATAATGAAAGGACCTAGCTAGTTAGGTTCGAATTTCCCTAGCCTTTCTTGTTCCATTGGGTTCCTTTGATTCTCTTTAAGTACTAGATCTCCCACTTGAAAAGTTCTTGGGTGGACCCGTTTATTATAACTTCATCTTAGTCTATTAATGGTTAAACGATGTTTGTCTTTTTTCATCAAGCATTTCGAGTTCTTGTAACCTTGCCACCCTGTAGACTTCCTCTGATATGATGTTCTATAAGGAGACTCTTAGAGACAATATTTCTATTTCAATGGGAAGTATCGCTTCTATCCCATACACCAAGGAATATGGTGTTGCTCCTATAGGTGTGCGTACTCCTATTCTGTAAGCCCAAAGAGCGGGATTTAACTGGAGATGCCAGTCCCATCCTATGTTAGTGACTACTTTCTTAAGAATTTTCAATATTGTTTTATTTGTAGCCTCTAGATGTCCATTACTTTGTGGATAATATGATGTGGCAAATCTCTGTTGTATATGAAATTTGTCACACAACTCTTTCACTTCCTAATTTTTAAATGGACATCCGTTATCTATAACAAAGCACATTGGAACTTCGTATCTACATATAATGTAGTTGAGCATGAATTTTGATATCTGCTTTCCAGTAGTGTAAGTTAGAGGAATTGCCTCAACCCATTTGGTAAAGTACTCAGTGGCTATCAAGATGAAGTTGTGCCCATTGGAAGAAGTAGGGTTGACTTTACCCACTAGATCCAATCCCCATTGTGAAAATGGCCATGGTGATGTAATGGGTCGAAGATCTTGTGTTGGTGCATGAATGAGGGCTCCATGCATTTGGCATTGTTTACACTTCTGTACATACTTGTAAGCGTCATTTTCCATGGTTGGCCAGTAATAACCTATTCTCAACAATTTCTTTGACGATGGTGGACCACTTTGGTGAGCCCTATAGATTCCATCATGGACTTCTTTTAAAGCAAGGTGTGCCTCATTCTCATCCAAGCATCGAAGAAGAGTTCCATCAAAACCCTTTCTATACAAAGTATCAGATATAATGGTGTACCTAGATGCCTGCAAATAAATGTCTTCTTTTGATTCTTGGACAGATCCAGTTACATGTATTGAGTATGTAAATATGTATATATTTCATTGTACCAAGGTGATTTTGGACCCACAATTGCACATACATAGTCTGATAGGGGAGTCTCATATGCAGGTAGCATCAACTATTCTATGATGAACTCAAACTGAGTTTCGTTAGCAGGCATATTCAAAAGAGATCCTATGGTTGCCATTGCATCTGCTGCCTTGTTTTGTATCCTTGGGATTTGTTCGAAGGTAATTTTTCTGAAGTGCTCCTTGTAATCTTCGACCAACTTGTTATAAGGCATGAGTTTTTCATCCTTCATGTTGTAATCATCATTGACCTAGTTTACAATCAACTATGAATCACCATAGACCTATAACTCTTGTATTTTCCATTGTATAGTTGTATGAAGCCCTATGAGGAGAGCTTCATACTCAGCCATATTGTTGATGTATTGGAAATTGATCCTAAATGACATAGGTATAACGTCCCCTTGAGGAGTAATGAAGAGAATCCATGCTCCAGATCCGTGACTTGTATATGACCCATCAAAGTATAACTTCCACATTACTAAGGCAGTTAATGTAAACACGGATTCCTCTGGAAAGTCTATCAGCAATGAGTGACTATCCTATATAGGAGCCTTTGCTAATTGATCTGCTATAATTTATCCTTTGATGGCTTTTATGTCTATGTATTCTATATCAAACTCGCTCAAGATCATAACTGACTTAGCCAATCGCTCGGTCAATGTTTCTCTGCTCAATAGGTACTTGAGTGGGTCAAAGCATGCAATGAGTTGTACCTTATGACTCAGCATATAATGTCTGAGCTTTTGGGATGCAAAGATTACTGCTAAGCATGCTCACTCTATGGGGCTATAATTAAGCTCATAGCTGATCATAGTCCTACTTATATAATAAATGGATCTTTCTTTTCCATTTTTTTCATGCTATGCTAGTAGAGCTCCTAGAGCTGAGTTTGTTGTTGATATGTATAACAATAGAGGTTGTCCTGGAGTAGGAGATATTAACACTGGTGTGTTTACAAGATAATCTTTTAGAACTTGGAAAGCTTCCTAGTATTGTTTTGTCCATTTAAAAGTAACTCCTATCTTGAGTAAATGCTAGAATGGGTGACACTTATCTACCAACTGTGCTATGAATCTCCTTATGGATAGCAGTCTTCCTTATAACCCTCTGAGTTGTTTAAGTGTTGATGGAGGTTGCATATCAATGATTGCCTTGACCTTGGCAGGTTGTATTTCAATTCCTCTGTTTGACACTATAAACCCTAATAGTTTACCTGTTGTTACGCCAAACACACACTTCTTCGGGTTTAATATGACATTATAATATGCCAACTGATCAAATATCTGTGTAAGAACTGCAAGGTGACTTTCTCTTGTTTGTGATTTAGCCAATATATCATCCACGTAATCTTCCATTATATTGTGGATCATGTCATGAAACAATGTTGTCATGGCTCTTTGGTATGTTGCTCCAAAAATTTTGAGACCAAATGGCTTCACATTCCAACAGTATGCTCCCCATGGGCATGTAAAGGTCATTTTATGTTGATCTTCTGGTGCAATTTTAATCTGGTTGTATCCTGAAAAATCATCCATTAAGGATAGCATCTCATTTCAAGTTGTTAGGTCAACTATCATGTTGATATTAGGTAGCGGGAAGTCATCCTCAGGACAAGCTCTATTTAGATCACAAAAATCAGTACAGATTCTTATGCCTCTTTTGGGCTTAGTCACAGGTACCAGGTTGGATATCCATTCCACATAATCAATAGGTTTAATAAAACCTACATCCAACAACTTTTGTAGTTCTATTTTAACCAGTAATGCGATACTTGGATGCATTTTTCTTAATTTTTGCTTGTAAGGTTTAACTCCTGGTATCAAAGGTAAGTGATGCAACACTAATTCAGATTCTAAGCCTGGCATGTCTGAATAGGACCAAGAAAATTTGATAGTTCTTTGTTTGAAAAAATGAATGAATCTATCTTTTTCTTCTTTGCTTAGTGATTTTGCTAGATGGATGTTATGTACAACCTCCCCTTCTACTATGTTTACTTCTTATGTTTCCTCTGTAAGTAACACTGACCTTTCTCTTTCCATAGGAAGATTACCCAAGTCACTCTTGTCATTATGAGTAGCTTGATCCTTATCTTTTGTTATAGAAGTACTTTCTTCTCCAAAGTATCTCATTCTATTCAGGTCTATAACAAACCCTACTTTATGATCACCTTGTGGAAATCCCTCTCTGACTCCTAGAAATTCTGAAATTGCTTCATCATTTTCAAACCAATCTAGCGTTGGTATTCCTTCTTGACCCCAATCAATCAAGTGTGAATGCACTAGGGGTAAATCATTACTCCCTTCTTTAGTTGACTCTGATAACATGAAGACTTGATTGTTTGATAGACTTTGTGTATCTTCATCCTGTATAAGCTTTATTTGATTCCTTAATATTACACTTTCTGGTGGGCTAGAATCATGGAGTGATAAGAATTCGTAGTCATGAGAGTCTGTCTCACTTTCAATATATGTTTCATCATATGAGCTATCATCACTTATTTCTTCTTGTTCCTACCTCTGATTCTATTGTAGATTGACTCGTCTTCTTTGGACATTAGTTACCCTTCTTAAGCCTGGTATAAGCCTTTGCAATCTTTCTTCATCTATTTCATTAGGTTGAGCCTAAGTTGTTTCTTGTGGTAGAAGTAGTGACAATAACCATGGGTGATATTCAGGTGGTGGTGGTAAACCTACATCTATTGCACCATTATCCTGTACTGTTGTGTCAACAACTGCATCATTTTGTAACTCAGTGGTAGGTTCTTGCAGGAGTTGTCTCATGTCTTCTCCATCTGATTTTGCACTAGGTGATGTAGGTACCTGATTACTTGTTTGAGATGAAGATGGGAGCGCCTGTGCGGACAAATTTCTTTGTGATATGTAGTCTGATGGTTTGCTTGGTCGATTTAGTATATCAAGGGTATGCTGTCTTGATTTGGTTATATGTTGTACATGCTTATATCCCAATCCTTGTTTCCCTGGATTATCATTAGGAGCAATAGGTTCTAGCCTTCCTTGTTTCTATAACCCAAGGCCTTTGGTACTATCATATCCATGTCTTTGGAGTATTTTGAATCCAATTCCATACTGATATATGTGTATTCTGGGTATTGTCATATGATGTTATTCTCTATATATCCAATGGTTAATATCTTCGTTCAAGGATTCTTCTTGTAAGTCACCCCATCTAATGAAAGAGCATGAGTTTGTATATCTAACAATTTCTTTTCCTTTGTCTTATTTTTGTACTGTATTGTGAGGTTTCCCAAAGGACTTAGGAGAAAGAGACAATTGTTTCCCACTTAAAGTATTTGCAATAGAGTACTCTCTACAACCCATATCTTTTATTTGTAAGGAGGATGTTGTAGGCATTTCCTTTTTTGTTTCTGTGATCTTTAATGTTTCCAATTGTGTAGTGAGAGGTGCAGCCTGATTGATAGGTACCTGATTATCCACACTATCTTTCAGATAATTGCAATGTTGGAATGGAATTGGATCAACCTTTATGATGATTTCAATACCATTGTATGGGAATTTGACACATTTATGGAATGTGGATGGTACTGCTTGCATGGTGTGGATCCATGGGCAGCCCAATAACATGTTATATTCTAGCTCTCTATCCAAGACCTGAAAAGCGACCTCTGTTGTTATAGGTCCTACTTGTATAGGTAATGTTACAATGCCTTTAGATGGGCGTTCTTCATCATCGTAAGCCTTGATATTTATCCTCTTGGAAGAATCAATGTGAAGTTCAGAATACCCTAGTGCTTTGACCAGCTTTAAAGTACAAATGTTGAGACCAGCTCCCCCATCTATGAGTACTCTTTTGATTCTTCTCTTATGAATGTAAGCTTCCAGATGTAGAGGGTCATTATGAAGCAGTCTATCACTAGGAATATCTAGTTCTGTGAATGCCATACAGGTGCCTTGTGTCAGATTTCCCACCATAGACTGGAAGGCATTTTCATCTAAATATCTATCCACTACCGAATCTTGAAGTGCTTTGTCCATTATAGCTCTATGAGTGGGTGAAATTTGCAATAGTTCGAATAATGATATTTGTGCTAGAGTTTTCTTAAGTTGCTCAACAACATTGTAAGTCCCTACTGCTAGTGGTTGATTTTGTGGTATTCCTTGTAAAGTTACCTTTGATCTGCAAGTAACTACTACACAGTTTCTATATTTGGGAGTTATGGTGATTGTAGCAACTGTATCATATGACTTACAAGGTTTTTCTATATCATAGGTTGTTTTATCAAGATTTCTGTTAAATCCCTCTTCACAGTCTTTATGTGTATGTTTGACATCCATAATGTGTTCTATGAGTTCATCTTCAATCCAACCTGAGTGAGATGGTTGATCATGCCCCCAGTCTCTGAGACAAAGATTTATATCATCATCTTACTTTGGTGCCTCTAATATCATGCAAATTTGGTTATCATCTGTGTGAGTGTCTTGATATTGGTCCGCTTGATCAAGTGTTTCTTGTCAATCATTGTTTGCTATATCTCCTGACCTAATGGCGTGAATAGTGTAGTCGTATGAGACCTTTGCGTAGTTAGCTGTATTATCTTGGGTACCTGACATGGTAGCTTTCCCTTTGTCATGCTTAACAAAAGGGTGTTTAAAAATTGTATGATTTGTGTTTGCTGAGGTTTTATCGATATCAATTGTGATGTCCCCTTGGTCTATCATATCTTGGACCAAGTTTTTCAATTTATAGCAACTTGTTATTTTGTGACCTTTAGTCCAATGATAATCACATAAATCATTATCATTCCACCATGTGGGTTTGAAAGGACCTGGTTCATACACTCTTACTTCAGGTAAAGTGATCATGTTTATCTGTATTAACTTTTTGAGCGCTGACTCAATAGGTTCTCCTAGAGGTGTGTAATTTCTTCTTGGAGCATTTACCCTAGGGTATCTTTTGTTCATGTTTTGTGTAGCATTTACATTTGTTGAGGTTGTGTTATTCCCTATATGTGGATTAGATGAATGACTCCTTCCCAAAGATAAAATGGGTTGAGTTTTATTTATCATTCTAGCATCTACAATACCATCATTGGTCACATTTTTGTTTTTCGACCAAAACTTAGATTTGCCATTGTTGTTGGTATTGCCATACTTAATAAGACCTTGTTCTACTAGTCCCTTCTCACATTTGAGAGTCTTTTCCATGATTTGTTTGAATGTGGTTAAACATTGCATTTGTATCAGATATTTAATCTTAGGAATCAAATTTTCTGTGAACATATCCACTTGGTCTGTTTCTAGGATAACTGTCTTGCACCTCCTATATAGATCCATCCATCATTGTATGAAGGATGCAAATGTTTCATTCTCATATTATTTAGCAGCACACAAGTCCATCAAAGTAACCGTGGCGTCAATGTTGTGCGAGAAGTTTGCAATAAATTGTTCAGCTAATTCTCCCCATGATGTGATGGTTGGTGGTAAATGTCAAAACCACTCTAAAGTCGGTCCTCCTAGACTTATAGGAAATAGTCTCATTAGATAAGTATCTTTTGAGGAAACCTCTATACATGCCATAAAAAATTCTTTGATATTGATCTCTAGGATCACCCTTCCCTCTATATCTATCAAATTTAGGTGTTTCAAAATATTGTGGAAAAGGTGGCATGTATAATGTGTGATCAAATGGATAAGGACGTAAGTCCTGCATTGTGTAGCTCTTTTTATCATTACCAGTTTGCATGGTCATCATTTGTTGTTGTAAATTCTGTATTTGCTGTGTCAGGATATCTGTTTGTGTCAAAGGTATACCTTGTGTTTGTGTATGTCCCAGAAAAGGATTCGCGGTTGCATAACTAGGAGGTTGTTGGAAGGTACCAAGATTATAACCTTGTGCGTTGTGTGTTCCACTAGGTACTATGAAATAGGTGATATGTGAACCCATGTTTGGTTGAGTTGTACTTGTTCTTTGAATAGGTGTTGAGACACTTGATACTATCAGCATGCTCTGTGATGGTATACTAGCATTGATCATTGAGGATGACACACTTGTTTGAAAGTTTGCATTTGTGTTGACATTTGTTTGGATAGGTATGTTTTGAGGAAAACTAGAGGTTGTTGCTTGTATTTGTGTCACGGGTGGTGTTTGACTGTTATCTTGACCTAAACTTTTTCCTGGTGGTAAAATCTTTGTGACATCAAAATCCTTAGGTAGTTTTGCCCCATTTTGTATTAACAACGAAAGATACTTGTCTCTATCGCTATGTATAAGTGCATCTAGGATCATGAGGACATGTGGGTCTCGCTGAGCAGAATCAATTTCTTCCTTTGTCAAATGTTGTTGTAATTCATTTAGGGTAGACATTGTTTGTGTACCTAAGTGTTGACCTATTGACATGTCCATATTCCAAGTAGGGTTTACAGACTATGTGTTGTTCGGGTCCATTATTCCTTTCGCTTTTTGCGACCTTGTGACGGGCATCTAAAATTGCTTATATGAGGGTGGTTCTATGCAAGATGATGACTTAACACTAGACTGTAGATGTAAATATGAGATATGCAAGGCTATACTAGACTCTCTATTAAGGATTTTGACGTGAGACCTTTTGAGCATTTCTAGATTTCTCTAATGCAAGTCTCTACATTTGTTGATGAAGTTATTCAGCCTCAATCTCTCTATCAATTAAATGGGAAATCCTAGACTCAATGTTTATCTTGTGTATAACTCCTATATATTGAGGTGCACTTCTTCTTAAGTCCCAGGCTAAGTTAGCTAGACCATCAATGATTTCTTGTTGACTGTCGTTTGGAACTAGATTAGGTTGCTCAAAGGGGAGCAAACCATCACCTGGGAGACCCATGAAGGCACATGCTATGAACCTATAATTGACAATGGACTTCGACGTATATGATTCTAGATGGCGATGTATATGGTAATGTAGGATTATGTAACTAATATCGATGATAATGCAAAATACTTAGGACGATAATGAGGATGTACGTAGGATGATAATGAGGACGTAAGTGGGACTATGTAAAAGACTGCCTAGGGTCACAAGTATGTAAGGACTTTTGAGTTTCGGTTTCAAAATGGACTTTGTTTTCTGTAACTTCGTGTGTGGGACAATGCTTTGTATTTTTCCAAATATGAGAACAATTGCTGGTAGGTATGTATAGTTGACTGACTCAATTTTCATACAATCTCAAAAAATTCAGAGATACATGGGATAGGGCCTAAAATAGCCCAAGGGATTGACTTAATACTGGTCTAGCACAATGATACATAAAAAAGCACAGAATACAATCTTAGGCTAGATAGTGGACACCATTCAGTGAGGCCCCTGCAACAAAATACCGAAACAAGATGGACAAATAGAGAGTCTAGCAGCACTGACTCCACTCCACGACACACACTTCTCGGGCATGTCAATCTCTCTTACCCCGAAGATCCAAAGATCTTATCACTGAGGGATTTATGTCTCATAATGCAAGGTACATGAGGGGTATCTATGGGGTATGATCCACACTCCCAGAACCACTGAATGTAGGATTTTTAGCAACTAAATTAGTTCTTAGTATTAGGTTTCGAGGGGTCCCGATCTAATGAAGAATTCTCAAAGCAAGCCACTTAAGGCTTTATTTGAGCTTATCGGTGCAAGGAAGGCCCCCACATACGTCAAATTCACTCAACACTCTAGCCGCCTAACTAGTATATTTATATAGCGGCTCGAAAAACCCACTTAAGAGTACCCTGGGAGAGATGATATCCCCAATGCATCCCAATTCGAATTACCTCTATGGGGTGATGAAATCCCTAGTCAAAGATACCCCTCACTACATAGAATAAAATAAAAATTGGATGTCATTGTCACCTTCCTTCTTTCTCCCAAGACCCCAAAGGCGGGTGGAAAGTCAGTTAGTGCAACAGTAGGTCCACCCCAGACACAATAAAAATTCTTTACCTTAAGAAAAAAGACAAATGATTTAATCTAATGCAGCTTGATTCACGTTCATTTTATAGCCCAAATTTAGGTGTTAGATACGCATGTGCATGTCTATTTTAAACACCAAATTGAAATATGAAGGCATACATGTCAATTTTAACCATTTGTTGATTTTAAGCACCAAAAACCAAGTGTGAGATACATGCATGTCAATTTTATCCCATGTTCATTTTAAACACCAACAACGAAGTGTGAGATTATCCATGCATGTCAATTTTAGTCCATGTTCATTTTAAGCACCAACAATGAAGTGTGAGATTATCCATGCATGTCAATTTTAACTGTTGTTGATTTTAAGCACAAAAAATGAAGTGTAAAGTGTGCATGCAAAAATAATAATCTAATCCTCTCTGCAAATCCGCCACAGGCTATAAACAAAAGATTAGTAGTAAAACCAAACTAATAGAAAATAGAAACTCAAAACTTGACAGAGGCAAATGCGTAATTAAACATGTACGATTGTGTGATGTTTACAAACCAAATGCGTGAACCTGACAGAGCAAATGCGTAAATCTGACAGACCAAATGCGTGATGAAGACTGACCAATTGCATAGCACTAACAGGGCGATTATGTGACAGAAGGAAGACAACAATAAAAGTTAAAAACTAACAAAGAAAACTAAACCCGATCAGGAACTTGTAAAACCAATTGCGAAGCCCAAGCCAAATCTCTCATTATCCATTCAATATTTGATTAGATCATATTTAATTGTATAAGAAAGAACTAGGCTATTATATCTATCTAAGGCCAGTTGTTCTTCCAAATCCTGTATCAATTTATCTAAGGCCAGTTGTTCTTCTGAATCTTGTATCAATTTTTTTACCTAGAGAACCTTTTGATAGCGTTTGGCTTCTCTCCTTTGTTGTTTCGTCCTTCTTGCACTTGAAATCCTGAACTGAACTTTTCTTGCCATAAACTGTTATAATCAAATCATAAAATAAAAGCAATTCGATCCAAGATTAACCCAATTTGAGGTAGAATTAAACAGAACAAATAACAGACGGAAGAAAAAATTAAACAACAAAGCTTCCTTCGAATGTATGATCCAGAAAGGGCAATTGCGCAATCTGGACAGGTCTATTGCGTGACCCTATCAGAATGAATGCGTGACCCCGAAGGGTCGAATGTGTGATGCTATCTATGTGATTGTGTGATGATGAATGCTCGATTGCGTGACAGAAAAATCTTTTCTCGAAATTCATGCAACCTGCAAAAAAATGAAAAATCCGCACAATCTACAAAAATCACACCGAAAAATAAAGAAGGTTAAATTGTTGTTGATTCACGTCGGGTTCACCAAAATGTAGCACATGTTAGAATTCATCTTAAAATAACAAAGTAATCAATTAGAAACAAGGGAAATCATGAATCCCTATCTAATCAAAGAATCTTAACAAACAGACAATGAAATAACACAATCAAACAAATAGGAATTAAAATAATCAAATCAAATCAAAACTCCCTATCCCAATATCGCATATTGTTTCCACTTCTCTTCTCCTCTCTGTGATATGATGGCTCTGAGATATTGTGCTAGTAACTTGCAAGTGACACAAAGATTCAAAGTTCGTGATTATTGAAAATGGAGATTGAATTCTCAATTTATAGAAAATTGGAGAAGATTGATTGAAAGGTGGAACAGGATGATCAAGAGATGGAACTCAGGTGAGCTCGCATGAAAATTGATAATTGAACTACTGATTGTAGGAGTGAAACAAAATAGATTGAATAGATTAATTGAGTCAACTGATTGAGAAAAAGCTGATTGAAGGAAGAAAAAGAATGATTGGTGGAAATAAAGAAGATGATAAAGAAAGTTTAATTTAGAAAAAGCTAACTGAAAGATGGAAATAGAAGTTGAAGAGATAAATGATTTAATTAATTGATTGATTAAATTAATTAATTTAGCATGTGCTTGCCCTTAAATTTAGATTTTCAATTTTAATCTTTGCATGATATTTAATTCAAATAATTGAATTTATTAATTCAATTTAGTATTTGAATATATTTAGAACTTGACTTTGATTTTCAATTTGATTTTTGAAATCATGCACATGTAATTGAATTTGGAAGAAATTAGAAGAATATGAAATTAAATGAAATTAGAATTTGGGGATTTGGAAATGGAAGAATTAATTAGTTAATTATAAAATTTAAAGAAACTATTTAATTATTTAGAAATGGACTTTAATTTAAATAATAAAGATTGCTTAATTTAAAGGATTAAAATCATAATTAATTAAATAATAAATATTTAATTAATATTTAGAAAAGGGTTAAAATGATTAAATGATTAGAGATAGAATAAGAAATAGAATAATTAGTAATTTATTTAAATAATGAAGATTATTTTGTATATGGTGAAAATGGATAAAACAATGTTGAAAGGCTAAATGAATTCAACCACAAAACCCTAGCCTAACAACAACAAAGATCCACCATAACATATGAAGATTACCTAAGACAATGCAAATCAAATGAAATTACAAAGATTGTACCATCACATGTCCAATAGGGTTTGGATCTCCATTCTTCCTATCTCCATTGATCTTGCTTGATATATTTGCTCTCAGATTTTATGTGCACAAGAGCTCAACAAAGAATGGAAATGTGGTTGCAAGTAGGATCTCCTATGAAAAGCATAGTGTAGTCAAATGCATAAATTGATTAGCCAGTTAGGGTTTGATAATGAAGGAAGAATCTCCTTATATAGAAGACACTATAAGAAATGGAGGGATAAGATTGAGAGGTGTAAAAGAGGTCGGCTATGATTAGAGGGTAGGTAAAGAAAATAATAAAATAATGAAAGGGGTAGGTAGTGTATGAATTAAGAGATGAATGACATGTGTCATGGGTAGAAAAGGTTAATGAATTAATTAAATAAATAAAGATTTATTTAATTAATAGAGGAAGTGGGATAATTAAATAAATAAAGTATTTATTTAATTTAGGAAAAGGTTAATTTAAATAAATAAATGTATTTATTTAAATGAGAAATAAGGCTAGAAGAGGATAAATGAATTAATTAAATAAATAAGGATTTATTTAATTAATAGAAAAATTAAGCTTAGATAATTAAATAAATAAAATATTTATTTAATTAGACTGGACAATTTTAGGTGTCTACATTTTGCCCCTCTTTGAGACAATGCAGCTTGTCGCATTGTTTCAAAGAAGATAAGATGAACTTATATAAAGTTGCCCCAAGATGGGAATGATATACCCCCTCGAGAGATTGGATGAAAATGTCTAGAAAGATTGCAGACAATCTCTCGATAAGAAAGAAAGGCTAGAAAGGATTGATCGGAGAGGATAGAGTGACAGAGTCACGGGATAATGAAGACTAACCAGGAAATGAGGGTTAGGGCTAGGGTAGTCTATAAGATAGACCACGAGGGGAAAACATCCTCATTTTCATCCACACACCTAAGAAATCAGAGTGCAGAGCGAATAGAGAAACAGCAGTCAGCAGTGATGGCATTGGTTCACAGATTCGATCGCGTTCGCCGATTTCAGAGGCCAGCAGATGCAGGAGAGCCGGTAAGTACTGATGCTCTGCAAAAAGGATTAGAAAATCTGTTTGATGGCAACACACACAAGAGCACAAGAAACAAACGTTAGTGTTAGCAACAAAAGATTATCCTAAACAGGCATATCAAGAGAGATATTAAGCATGAAATAGAAAGCATATAAACATAGAATAAAATAGCTAATCAAGATGCTCATAGTTGCTCCTCCCTTGTTCCTCTCCTCTCCAAGTCCCAAATGAGTGTAGCTCTTAGCTTTTAGCACTAGCCATGGATGTCATATGGAGATTCAAGATGGTTGAATATGATAAGAAAATACTATGCAAGAGTAGATACTGATGTTATGAGAAAGCTCTATGCTAATGCTAGTATAACAACAATACTCTAATGCTTCCTTTTTGCTTGAGGAGAAGGGTTCTATTTATAGAAGAAATGGGGAAATGAAGGGTTAAGATTGAGTAATCTTAACAAGGGTTAGGATTGAAAGATATTCAATCCATGTGAGACTTTCAACCCAATCCCATGTTGACAAGTGTCACCATGAGGAGGCTTGAGAGGAGTGATAAGGAGCATTAAATGCTTGAGGGGACATGATGGTTACCCTAGTCAAAGAAATAAATGCTTTGAAGAGACACATGGGTTACATGAGGGTTAAGTTAGGGGTCAAAGTCCTTAACCATGGGTGCAAGTGGAATTAACCATTAATGGTCATGTAAGAGCCATAAGTGGTTTGGAAGACTTTAGAGGTTAATTTGTTGAACACACAAAGCATTAATTGCTTTTCAAAAACTTTGGAGTCTTTGAGAAGTGACTTCAATTTGCTTAGGAATGTGACAATATTTAGGGGATGGATTAGGTTAATTAGGAAAGGTTTAGAAGAATCTAGAAGGGGTTTAGGCATGCAAGTGGATTTTGTAGGAAAATGCAAGTGGGAGAAATTTTGGTATTTTCAATTAAAATAAAATCATTTATTTCAATTAAATGGTGTAATTTGCATTTGGATAAATATTCAAATAAATATTAATTTATTTAAATGAGAAAAAGGAAGATAAAGCATTAAAATGCTTGAAGACTTTGAGGGAAACCATTAAAGGCTTGAAGACTTTAAGGAAAACCATTAAAGTCTTAAGAAGACTTTAAGGGAAGCCATTAAGTTTGAAGACTTTAAAGCCATCAAGTTTGAAGACTTTAAGGGAAACCATTAAAGGCTTAAGAAGACTATAGAAGGAAGCCATCAAGTTTGAAGACTTTAAAGCCATTAAGTTTTGAAGACTTTAAGGGAAACTATTAAAGGTTTCAAGTGGGTGAGGATAAATAGGATTTTAAATAAATAATTTATTTAAAATAGTTGTGCGACTTGCATTTGTAGGAAAATGCAAGTGGGTGGAGGATAAAGGTGATTTAAATAAATGATTTATTTAAAATAGTTGTGCAACTTGCATTTGTAGGAAAATGCAAGTGGGTAGAGGATAAAGGTGATTTAAATAAATGTTAATTTATTTAAATGTGAGAGGTGGGATTTTGGGGGAATTTAAATAAATATTAATTTATTTAAATGTGAGAGAAAATTTAATTAAATAAATATGATTTATTTATTTAATTAATGGTTTGAATTTGGTTAAGTGAATTAAATCAAATAAATTGAATAATTTATTTAATTAATAGGAGAAGAGGGTTAAGATGAATTAATTAATTATTAATTGATGGTTAAATAATCAAATAAATACTAAGTATTCATTTAATTAAGCGGATAGATTTATGTGACTACAAGTACCATAAAACCTCCTTATACTTTGTAGCAATAAATACTGTCATTAATGCATGTCAAGTAGTGCAATAAATGCGCTTTAGGATAATGTCAAAAAATGTCAAAAATGTGGAGGCGCTTCTGCGTAGGTGCCAGGCGCGTCTAGGTTGGCTAGGCACATCTATGTTTGTGCCAGGCGTGTCTGTGTCGACAAAGGCGTCTATGCAAGATGTGATCGCGTCTGCGTTGTGCAGGCGCGTTTGTGCTAGGCAGGCACATTTGTGTCTTTCAGACGCGTCTATGCATAGCATAGACACATTTGTGTCTTGCAAGCACGTCTGTGCAGAGCAGACGCGTTTGTGCAATATGTAAGCGTGTTTATGAAATGAAAGCGCATTTATGTCTTCAAGGTCAAATCGACAGTTCTATGATGAACATACGCTGTCGATTGGATAAGCTGCTAAGAGGATTCCCTCAAGCAGGTCCTCTAGGGAAGATGCAGGATAGGTTAAGCCACTTTGTGATGAACAGTGAGTGCAAATGTGAGCAGCACATTGTGATGAATAGGGAGTACCACTAGGATAGAAGCAACACTTTGTGATGAACAGTGAGTGTCACTTAGACATAGTACTTTGTGATGAACAGGGAGTACCACTAGGATAGAAGCAACACTTTGTGATGAACAGTGAGTGTCACTGTAACTGACATGATTGATTTGCATTTTTGCAAGAGTACTTACCTATGCTGGAGTCACAGGAGAGATTCCCATCGGCTTAGAGATTGCGAGCTAAGCTGATAGTTGATGAGAGAGCTACTATTGATGCTATGGGCTTACACCACATTTTGTATGTGCCTGAGTTTCGGACGAACATGGGTTTGCTGACTGCATTAGCTGAGAGGTGGCACTCTGAGACTTGCACTTTCCATTTGCCGATGGGTGAGATGACAGTCACCTTGGAGGATGTATACAGGATTTTGAGGATACCGATCGATGGGGAGTTGATTCCTTATGATCAAGAGGGAGATAGGGAGGCCCTGAGATAAGTGTTTCAGGATCTTGGACTAGAGATGAGAGCTGAACATGTGGCATGGGATACCATGACACAGATAGGACTGGCACTACCAGTAGTGCTAGGAGGAGTGATTAGTGGGTTCCTGTGTCCAGATAGGGTGACACGAGGATTGGTTGTGGGCTGGGGGAGCACCTTGGAGACACTAGTTACATAGCACACCAGATATGCCTAGGGACCGTGTGTGCTGGCACACTTGTATTACGAGCTGCATCAGTTTATTTATCATGGATCCGTGGGATTAGGCTGCGGAGTTACATTGCTATAGGTATGGGCCTATGAGCATCTGCCGATGACATGGCCAATACATTTCAGAGGTAGGGGTCATGGACGCAGTTTTCTACATTTGTATGATATGATCACCTCACAACCACGGATTGGCAGGTTGGAGTACTAGCGTCGAGTCTTGGATGAGATTGACACTTTGATATGGAGGTCATACATTGGGTGCGAGCAGTGGGAGGAGGATGCAGTAGAGTTACCATACACCTTCCGGAGCCGATATCTGATTGGGTGGACGCCCTATGTATTAGAGAGGTAGCTGGTAGACAGAGTGGGCAAATAGTTTGGCAAGATTCAACGGATGCCACGGGGTTCCAGGATGTATGCTCAGACAGTCAGGGATCAGGCACACTTTGGGCCATTATTGTCGTATGATCAGGCCGTGATGCAGCTAGTGGAGATGGTTCCCTTGCCGTGGGATATGTGGCCAGATATTAAGGATGCAGGCATGGATGCAGAGTATATGGCGTATTGGGTTGAGCATCCCTTTCCATGACTGATAGACCCAGGGGAGGCGATAGATAGAGATGGTGGGGGGGCTGGAGATGATGATGGAGATGGTGGGGGGAGAGGTCGATGGAGGAGGCGGGGTGCAGTTGGAGAGAGGAGAGTGGCTCCACAGAGAGAGAGTGGGGAGGAGAGATAGGCTTGGGTGGTGAGGGGTCGCGGTGGATTACCATTACAGGTGCCAGCAACACAGGGTCCTAGACAGGTGCAGGGATAGGGGCAGAGGCAGGTACAGGTACAGGCATAGGTACCAATACAGGGAGAGCCATAGGCAGAGCCATAGGGGGGCAAGGAGGAGGAGGATGAGCTTCTTGAGCTGAGGGAGATCCGCCAGGGACAGGCAGATGAGATTCAGGGCCTGGAGAGGGAGATAGCTACGCTCAGGAGGTGACTGAGGGAGACAGAGCATGAGTGGGATCAGGCTATCCAATGCTATATTGAGGCTGAGACAGCGCTGAGGGCTGGGAGGCAAGTGACAGAGGATACAAGGGCTAGATATGCCTATGTTCTACAGGCAAGGGAGGAGATAGGTTACTGGTGAGACCTATATTACGAGGCAGTGCCACCAGAGAAGTGAGCGAGGAGCTTCCGTAGACCATCGCGGACAACGACAACTACGGGAAGGAGCCAGAGGAGACAAGCATCTAGCAGTGGGGTTATGGGTCCTCCACCACCACCAGATAGAGGGGACAGGAGGGATGATCCTGGGGTGGGTCTTTCTAGGGCTTAGACTCCGTCGAGGCCAGGCGGCTCCGAGGGAGGGAGTTCATCATAGTTGTAGAGGGCTCCCAATGTATCAGTGTGTTGTACCATTTTGTATTATGATGTAGACACCTTCGGGTGATTTTGTAGCCATATGATTTTGACATCATTGTATCATGACACTTTATATATATATATATATATATAAGATGATTCCTCTTTGTGGTAGCTATATGCATGTGTACCTATGTGATGAGATGTTTCATGATGTATGTTTCTATGTGATGGATTATGATATGGATGTAAATATGTACATAATGAAATGCAATATTTTTGTTCTTTTATGTTTTTAAATGTTATGTCAATGCAAATGTGAATGTATGAAATGCTTATAAATATGATAATGCAAATTATTATTTACATGATGAAAATGTAAAATGTACTAACATGTGTTGTGTGCAGGATGTGATGCAATTGTGATATCTATATGTATGTATGAAATGCTAACATGTGATAATGCAGGCGCAACTACATGAAATGCAAATTTTTTTGGCATGTCATTATACTCAGTCATGTGATAGCGGGCTACACGGACTCAAGAAGGACGATGGAAGTCAATCAAGAAAGGGGGATCGAAGACAAAAGATATGAAAGTGAAAAGACCTTCTTGTGCGTTATCATCATTGAACTTATTATGGCAAGTAGGTTATGACAATCAAGGCATATGTTCGACCCAGAAAGTCATTGTACCTATTTGCATGGAGATAATATAGTCATAAACAAGGAATGCCCCAGTTCATACTAGACTCTCAGTGTCCTCATATCCTTGGACAAGTCATAGCATTACTAAGAGACAATGCATAGACAACAAAGAAAAAATAGGTGACGATACCCCATCCTCGCCTTTCTAGTCAAAGACATCCTGGAGATAGAATCCCTAGTCAAAGACATCCCGAAAAAGCTAAAAGACATGTCACCAAAAAGATAAAATCAAAAGAAAACCAAGACTCAACACCAACATCCACTGTAGTCCTCAAGTTTAGTATCTCTTGTCACTTGTACAAGTCTTATTTGATTGTGGTCACAATGTTTACTTTCACAAAAAGGATAGATAGCACTGAACCATAATGTTGTTTGAGTCTGTTGAAAGATTTGATTTGTTTGAAGCCCATTGTTGCTGTGTCTCATCTGAAACTGACTGAATCCATGAAACTGATACTTTATTGCGGAGATAGCAAAAATTTATCGCGGATTGGCGACGCAGATGTTGCTTTATTGTGGATTGTGCAAAGATAGACTAAAGAAAAACTAGAAGAAATTGTACTCCTCGAAACATGTGATGTTCTTAGTTCCACACCCATTACTAGACGTACGATTTGCCTTAGCCATAGATAGGAGCTGATTTATTATGGATGGAAAAAGGTGAAAAGGAATATTTATTATGAATGCCTAACCAATCTTGGGTAGATCAATAACAAGCCATGATGGGAAAGGGTAAGTTTATTATGAATAGAGAAGTTGTAAGTGTGTACAAAGTGAAAGGATGGAAGTGAATCCTGAAGGAGGGAGGAGAAATGTCTCTACACATGGCACCGGTGACCCGATTTTCACCATGGTACTTGCCCAGGGTGCCACTGAAGTGGTTTTCACCATTGGACGAAATGTTTTTCTTTATGTTTTTTTTATTTTTTTATTTTTTTTGTGTCACAAGGCCCCTGTTTGCCAGGTTTTCACCAAGTAACGATTTTTTATGCTTTATGATTTTTTTGTATTTTTGAATTAGGATACTCTGAAGAGCTATGTGTAAAACCTGCAAAGGTGCATGCTATTGATAGGATCCTCTAAATGTTCACCCTCTATGGTTGAGAGCTGATATGCCCTAGATCCATATGCTACTGTGATGATGTAAGGACCAAGCCAGTTTGGTTTGAACTTGCCCTTCTTCTCTCTGTCTTGCTGATTTTTAGGGTTTTCTCTGAGAACCAAATCACCTACCTCAAATGTGCGAGGCTTGACTTTGTGATTGTAGCTGTGACTCATTCGTTGTTGATAAGCCTTGAGATGATTAAAAGTAGTTTGTCTTCTTTCATCCAATAGTTCAAGTTCATGTAAGCGAGAGACCCTATAGTCTTCATCACTGATAATGTTTTGCGAAGAGACTCATAAAGAGGGTAGCTCGACCTCAATAGGCAAGATAGCTTCAGTGCCATAAACAAGTGAATAGGGTGTAGCTCCTGTAGGTGTGTGGACACTTGTGCAGTAGGCCCAAAGTGCGGGATTAAGTTGGATATGCCAATTACGGCCAGCATCATCAACTGTCTTTTTTAAGATTTTAAGGATTGTTTTATTAGACGCCTTAGCTTGACCATTACCTTGGGGGTAATATGTTGTGGAGAAACGATGGGAAATATGAAAGCGATCACAGAGTTCATGAACATCCTGATTTTTGAAGGGACGCTCGTTATCGGTGATAATGGAAACAGGAATACCATATCGACAAATGATATAGTTGAGAATGAATGTAGCAATTTGTTTTCCAGTGACTTGCATGAGAGGCAAGACTTTGATCCATTTTGTGAAATATTTTGTGGCAGTGATAATGAATTTATGACCGTTGGAGGATAGAGGGTGAATCTTGCCTATTAGATCGAGTCCCCACTGACAAAAGGGCCAAGGAGTCGCAATTGGTTGAAGTTCTTGTACTGGGGCATGAATGAGGTCTCCATGAAGTTGACACTGCTTACATTTCTTGACAAACTAATATGAGTCTTTTTCCATATTGGGCCAGTAATATCTAGTCCTGATGAGTTTCTTGGCTAAGGTAGGACCACTTGAATGTGGACCACATATCCCTTCATGTACTTCATGTAACACAATCTGAGCTTCATCTCTTTCTAAACATCTAAAAAGAGTGCCATCTAGACCTCGACGGTATAGGATATCGGCTAAAATGACATATCGAGAAGATTGGCGAATGAAAGTGCGACGTTGGTTATTGGATAGGTCAGGAGGAAGGATATTATCACAAAGGTATGTGAAAATGGAACCATATAACTGGGACTCAGGACCAACAATACATATTATCTCAGTAGGAGTGATTTCATATGAAGGAACCAAAAGGTTATCCACCAAGAACTCATAGCGGGTCTCATTCGGAGGTAGATCGATCAGTGAAGCAATTGTAGCCATGGCATCTGCGGCTCGATTCTACTCTCTTGGTATCTGCTCAAAGTCTATCTTTGTGAAATGTTGTTTCAGGTCATCCACCATTCTTTTGTAAGGCATTAATTTCTCATCCTTTGTTTGGTAATCATCGGTTGCTTGACGAATTACAAGTTGAGAGTCCCAAAAAACACGAAGTTCCTAGATCTTCCACTAAACTACAATCTGTAATCTAGTTGTTAATGCCTCATATTCTACTATGTTATTAGTGCAGGGAAATGATAATCTATATGATTTTGGTATAGAATCTCCTTGAGGAGTTATGTAGAGGATGCCAGCTCCTGCCCCATGCTGTGTATGAACCGTCAAAGTATAGTTGCCATGGCTTTGCCTATGACACTGTTAAGATGGCTTTGTCTGGAAATTCTGAAATTAGAGGAACGTCATCTATCATGGGGGCATGATGAGGAGGTAAAAAATAGAAGGTTAGCCTTCTTCTGAGGTTGGTGGGCTTTGTTCTCAATGTGCAATCAATCCCTAGGCACAAATGGGATTCTTCCAAACCTTTCTCGTATCTCCTCCTCTCTATTCAACACTATTTGCACCCTATTGTATTGGACATCACTCCTCCTAACCTTCCATGCTAAGGCATTCAAGTCTGAAATGAGGTCCTCTTGTGTGTCACCAAAAATGAACAAGTTTGGTTGTCTAACTGGCTGAATCTACCATGGTTTACCTAACCTTGTTTGCACCTTTAAGGATTTCAATCATATTAATGTGTTGACTGAGCATCTAAATAGGTCTGCAAAGTATGATGATTGTCCTTTACCCTTCAATAGTGAAGATATCCAAATTGGATGCAAAGAACATAAGGTTACTCAAAGCAACTTTCTAGGTGCAAAAGGTCAATTTGATCAAATGGTTCAATACAATGTTTTGGATATTGTAGTAGGGTGTCTTAGGTCTCTACTCATTAGTTTTGATGATTTGAAACAACCAATTGCTTCCCCTTCCTTACCGATTTCATGAATTGGTCAAATTTGCTCCAAAAAGGCTACTAGAATTAGCCCTACTTTTTAATGAAATTTGTTCACCCTGTTCAACCTGCTAAACTTCATGACAAACCCTTGGAGATGTGGTCATTTTATATTGAAAGCTCAAGGATTTTTGCTATGGCAAGTACTGTACGGACTGTTTTAGTGCTGTCCCACAAAATGTGCAATTTTCAAGGGTTTTTGAGGTTTCTAGTGAGGGTTTGCAATTTACAAGTCTTCCTCATGATAATAGACCAATTTAAATGCTTCAAACCTTGCTTCCACATATACCAAACACTTCCAAGGACTTAAAACTCATCTTCTAATATTGACATTTTATCAAATAGTTATCATATTGCTGCATTTTCTCAGAAATAACAGTCCAAAAACAGGGACAGCGATGTTTTCAAGGTTTTGTAAGCTTTGTTTAACTTTAATAAAGTAATTACAATGAAAATATATCACATATGAATGCAATAATGCCTTGAAAATAGTTGGAGTAACCTGCAAGCAAGTATGAAAGGGTCTTTTTATGACTGTTGGTCTCTTATCCGCCTTACTGCACTTTCACAGTCTTAGAAACTGTGACAATTTTAATCTCTCTGTTTTGACCTATTTCTTCATGTTGTCCCTGGCTTGCAAGAAGGTATAAATGGCATGATAGAGTAGTGCACATAACCTCTTCAAAGATCTTAATGAGTTGAGTACTTAAAGGATGACACAAATCATAAAAACATTATGTGATTGTGACAAAGAATACACTATTTTTAGGATCCTTATTTAGGTCCTTTACAATCAAAATGTGTAATCTATCTTCTTCACATTGAAACTATTTTCAAACACATTTCCATTTTGCATAAAAGAGGAATCCCTCATTTCACACTAACCATTTGGGAGGTTGGCAATGAGGTTTTATCCAATGAAACAGTGACTCACTGTTTTTTTTACAATCTGATTACACCTTTGTTTCTTGCCACCAACCAAGTCATGAGAGAGACAAGGATGGTAAAGTACAATGAAGACTCTTATCAACTTGATTCTTCTTCAACTCTTCAAAGTACAGTGCTATGAACAGCAAAGTACCATTCAAACAAATTTAAGAATACCCAAGCCAAGTTGCTCACTTCACACACTTGCCATGGGCTTATAAACACTTGTGCATTGCTAGAAAAAGAAAATAGATGTATGGTACAGTATGTACAAAGGATCCAACAAATTTCCTCAAAGCCATGGATGAAGAGACTTTGAAGAAATTAGTTGGACCATGAATAATCTTCCATTGGAACCACAAAACAATGCCTTTTTCAAGAGCACTTCAAACAAAACTTGTTCCAAACCCCAAGAAAAGATCAGAGATCACTAGTAAAACATCAAAGGAGATCACATCACTCAAAAACAGGTTCAGTACGGACTCATGGAGCCATGGTACGGACTGTACTCTCAAAAGTGCAGAAAATTAGTTAAAAACTCACAAAAATGAGAGCAAAATAAGTATTTCTCTTAATTTTCCAAAATGAACAACCCATAAAATGATTGGAACATGGTTTATATACATGTGCCAAATTTTTGAAGCCCTTGTATGGACAGGTACAGGCTGGAACTAACCAAAACCACCAAAAACCACTTTTTGACAACTTTTGACAACTTTTTGACAACTTTTGTTGCTCAAAAATTGCATTTTGACTTCCGGTGACTTGGCACTCAAACCAATGACTCAAAATCATCTAGAAACACTAAATAAACATGCTCCAATGACTTTCAAGGCTTTCCAACATCAAAAATTCAAAAATGCTCATTTGGACCCAAAATTGACAATTTTTAGCCTGCCGAGCAAAAAAACAAAAATCTTGCAAACTCTTAAACACAAATGAGTTCCAAGCCTTATTAAACCTACTAGAAGCATAAAATAAACACACATGATTAATTTGCAATAAAATGTTATACCTGCTAGGATTTGAGCATTCAGGTGCTCAGGTGCTCCTGCACCAGGTCATCTGCTAACTGATCTGCGATAGCTTGTCCTTTTATTGCTTTTCTGTCCACATACTTGATGTCGAATTCACTCAGGATCATTACCCATTTGGCTAGTCACCCAGTAAGTGTTTCTTTATTGAGAAGGTATTTCAATGGATCGATCCTTGCGACTAACTTAGTTTTATGAGTTAGCATGTAATGTCGTAATTTCTATGAAGCAAAGACCACAGCGAGACATGCACGCTCAATTGGTGTGTAGTTTAGCTCATATCCCACCAATGTGTGACTGATATAGTATACTACCTTTTCTTTGCCCTCAGCAACCTGGTGTGCTAAGAGTGCCCCTAGTACTATTGAAGTAGCTGATATGTATAGTAATAAAGGCTGAACTGGAACTGGTGGCATCCAAACTGGCGGATTCAGAATATAATCTTTGAGTATCTGGAAAGCCTGTTGACAGTTATCATCCCATTTGAATTTGATGTTTTTATGTAGCAAGTGTTGAAAAGGATTACACTTATCTGCAAGTTGTGCTATGAATCTTCATATGGACTAGAGTCTCCCTTGCAAAGATCGAAGCTAACTGATGTTTCATGGTGGTTACATCTCTAGGATAGCCTTGACTTTTGCTAGATCGGCTTCAATTCCTCTTTTTGACACAATGAATCCCAGGAGCTTCCCGGAGGTTACTCCAAAGACACATTTCTTGGGGTTTAATCTTACTTTATATTTTTCCAACCGATCAAAGATGATCAAAAGTATGTCCAAATGTGTATCTCTATCTATTGATTTACCCAAGAGGTCGTCAACATAATCTTCCACAGTTATGTGCATGAGATCATGAAAGATAGTAGTCATGGCTCTTTGATATGTAGCGCCTGCATTTTTTAGCCCAAAGGGCATGACATTCCAATAGAAAGTTCCCCAAGGACAAGTGAATGTTGTTTTGTGCTGGTCTTCGGATGCAATTTTTATTTGATTGTAACTAGAGAATCCATCCATCAAGGATAACATCACATGACCTGCTGTAAGATCGATAATCAAGTCAATATTTGGTAACAGAAAATCATCCTTAGGACAAGCTTTGTTGATGTCTCTGAAATCTGTACATATTCTGATACTATGATCTGGTTTATTGACAGGTACTAAGTTGGAGATCCATTCAAGATAATCAATTGGGCGTATGAATCCGACATCCAATAATTTCTCAAGTTCTATTTTGACTAATAATGCCACTTGTGGATGCATCTTTCTTAATTTTTGTTTCACTAGTTTTGCCCCCGGTTTAACTGTCAAATGATGCATTACCAAATCTGGATCTAATCCAAGCATACCAGCGTATGACCATGCAAAGTTGATTTGTCATTCCATGAAGAAACTTATGAATTTTGACCATTCTGACTCTGTCAAAGATTGAGCCAGGAATATGTTGTGTGGAACTTCTTCTATACCAATGTTTTTTTGATAGTCTCCTCTACCAACATGGATGACTTTTCTCATATGATGCTGGGAGAATGTCGAGCCTTCCATCTTCAGGTGCCTCAGGGAGATTTTCGCCCTTAGATACGTCCTTTCTTTTTACTTTTTTGGGGTCAGACAGTGCCACAGTGTGGTTCTCGCCATAAGACCCTTGGTTTGTTTTTATTTTTATATTTTTGTGACTAGAAGGCCTGACACCCTCACCGAAATATGCCACGCTGTTGAGTTCTATAGTGTATCCCACTTTATGGTCCCTAGGGGGAAGATCATCTTGTATGCCAAGATAGTCAATAAAAGCTTCATCATTTTGGAATGTGTCAAACTGTGCAGGTCCTTCATGGTCCCAATCAATAAGTTGGTGGTGAACAAGGGGAAGCCCTTTGATGTCCTCAAAGTTAGCCGGGTTAAGAGCGAGGATGCAGTTATATTCAGGTATGTCGAGGTAGTTATCGAGGTCATCATTGGCACTCTCCTCATCAATCTCAATCGTGAACGAATCTAGATTATCATCACTAGTAGCGCATTCCGGGATAGGTGTTCTCATTCTATGTGATTTCAACCTAGGACCTAGAGGCGAAGACTGTATGGGATCCTCTGGGGTTGTTTCTTGACCAACTTTGAATTTCCTATTAAATTCCTCTTCTTCTGCTGGTTCACTTGGTTCTCTGAATGTCTCGGTGAGCTCATAGTCACTAGAGGATTTGTTTGAACCCCATTCCCATTCATTGGAGTCTGTGGAATAGCGATTTTCTTGTTGAATTTCGGAAGCTTTGATTTGTAATGCTTCTTCTGTCTTTTGAGTGTGGACCTTGGAAGTCATGAAACCAAGTCCCTTCGAGCATTCCTTTTTGAATGTCAATTCAAGTTGTAAAGGTTCAATGATGCCTTCCTTTCTTAACCCAAGAGGGCTTTTGCCATCATACCCAAATTTTTGTAGAATCTTGAACCCTTTGCCATACTTCTTACATGGTATACTGATGTGATCTTGTGTATCATTTTCAAGGTCTTTGTAAAGCATTTTGTATAAGTCTTCCTCTTCCAGTTCACCCCATCTTTGAAAGATAGTAGGGTCCCATTTGAGTATAATGATAGATACCTGCTTATTAGGATGTGGTCTTCCATATTCTTTTGGTGAATTCATGACTTGTTGTAAGTACATGGTTTGATTCAAAGTGTATTCACCCATGCCCTTGTCCTGGAATTTGCCCTTAAGTTCACCTTGTTTTGATGTCGAAGGTTTTAATGACTCAGGATCAATGTATGCAGAAGAAGGAATAGCTTCGCGATTACTGGGAATGATGGTCTCAGTTTTTGGTCTCAAGCTATTGCAATATATGAATGGATTAGGATCTCCATTAACTATTATTTCAACTCCATTGTGAGGAAACTTGATGCATTGGTGATATGTAGATGGGAACACCCTCATTTCATGTATCCAAGGACGTCCTAGCAATATGTTGTATGTGAGATCAAGATCTAGTACTTGACAAACCACATCCTTTGTAACTGGCCCAACTCTGAGAGGTAAGGTGACTATGCCCTTGGATGAACGCTCTTCATCATCATATGATTTGATGGTAATTTTGTTTGTAGAATTCACAGCTTTATCAGAATATCCCAATTGTTTAATAGTGCTCAATGTAGAAATGTTTAGACCTACTCCTCCATCTATCAAGACTTGTTTGATTCTATGTTTGTGTATGAAGGCTTCAATGTGTAATGGTGCATTATGTGGCTGACTTACGGAGGCGTCATCGGCTTCTGTGAATGTAAGGGAGTGTGGAATGGAAAGGTATCCCACCATGGCTTGAAACTAGTCCACGTTCATATCAGTAGGAACATAAGTGTCTCTCAAAATTTTGTCAAGAATAGCTTTATGTGCAGGAGATATGCATAAAAGCTCAAGGATGGAGATGGGTGCAAGTGTCTTCCCTAATTGTTCTACAAGGTGGTACTCAGGCTTGGTTGATGAAGAAGCAGTGTTTTTAGCTGGAGCACCTTACAAAGTGAATTTACCTCGATGAGTTGTGACATTACATTCGGAGGTAGGTTCGGAAGAAGATCCAATGCCTTTTAGGACAATCTTGGGTCTCTGGGTAGAATTCTTGGGGGTTTTGTCCTTGATGATAATAGTAGCGACATAATTATCCATTGAAATGTGATTGATAGTTGAATCATAGTTGTAGGATGCTCTGGTATAGTTGGTTTGATCATCTATGGCTGCAGCTTTTCCCTTGTCATGTTTTGGGAATGGTTCCTTAAACATTTCATGTTCTTGATTGGATGAGTGCCCTTCAATCTCAATGTCACCTCTATCAATAAGATCTTGTATGATGTTCTTCAGCCGATGACAATTTCTTGTTTTATGACCCTTTCTTTTATGGAATTAACAATATTCATCATCATTCCACCAATTTGGTTTGACCTTTGGCTCATATGGCGGAAGATCTGGAATTGTGATTACTTTGTTTGCCACTAGCTTCTTGAAAACTGACTCAAGTGGTTCTCCCAATGGGGTGTACTTCCTTCGTGATCTAGAAGTTGTTTGAGTATTCACTTGATTGTTTGTAGAGCTTGATCCCAAAAAAGCGATTTTGGGTCACACTGTATTGGCATCAACAACACCATCATTGACTATGTTCTTTTTTTTATTCCAAAATCTTGGCTTATATTTTCCTTTAAAGTCATCTTTGTTTTTTCTTGAATATCTTAATGACTCCTTGTTCAATTAGGACCTTTTCTATCGCTAAGCCTTTTTCAATGACGTCCTTGAAGGTGGACAAACAAGCTTTCCTTAGATCATAGCCAATGTCTTTGTTAACATTCTGGGTGAACATCTCTACCATTTGTTTTTCTGGAATTTCACAAGATCATCTACTGGCTAGATTCCTCCATCTTTGTAAAAATGATGCAAAAGACTCTCCCTCTTTTTGCTTGGTGTTGCACAAGGTAGTGACTGATATGTCTGTCTCTATGTTGTAGGAGAAATGTTGAATAAATGCCTCTGCTAAGTCACCCCATGACTTAATTCTAGGTGGAAGTTGAGAGAACCATTCCATAGCTTGATCACCTAGGCTTTGTGGGAATAATCTCATCAAATATGTCTCTTCTGAAGCTACCTCAATGCAAGCTGTGAAAAACTATCTTATGTGTGCCTTAGGATCCCCTTTTCCTCTATACTTATCAAACTTATGTGTCACAAAGTGTGTAGGGAAAGGAGGCATTGGAATGCTCTTGTCAAATGGATAAGGACATATGTCTCTCATTGTGTAAGTTGGCTTCGGTGTATTTATGTCCTTCATTTTCTTTTGTAAGTCCCTGATTTGCTATTCCAAATTGTTCTTCAATGGAGACTAACTTATTGGACCATACCCCATGCTTGAGGCACCAATTGGAGGAGGAGCATGTTGCATATATGGATGATATTGATCATACACATGTTCATATGGAGGAGGTCTATAGTGATGCTGCGCATATGGACCACTTGGTATAGAGTCATGATGAGGAATGGAATATCTACTTTGTCCATGTATACCATACTCTACAGGCATGTCATGAGTTTGTTCTAGTGTGTTGCCCCCAAATTTGACGTGGGGTTTCCTTGTGTCCAAATTTTGAGCATGCCTTTGAATATCCACTTGCTTTGGTGGTTGATCCTTAGCATTGGTATGTGGTTGAGCATATTGTTCTGCATAAGACTTCCATAATGGTCTGCGAAGGTGAGTATCATATGCTTGACCATGTGTATGTGGGACCTTTGGTTTTTGAAACAAAGATGATGGTGATTCAGGCACCATATGTGGTCCTCTATTGCCTCCACTATTAGGCCTCTTTTGATCCATGTTGGAGTGAGTTTGTTGCAAAGGTCAATTTTCCATTATTTGAGACATGTCAAAATCATGAGGGATCTTGGCTCCACTTTGTGCCATCACTTGTAGAAAGTATTGTCTATCTCTCCTCATTATTTCCTCAACCAATCGATTAAAATGAGGATTCATAATGGTGTCTTCCACTTCTGCTGAATGTACAAAAAAATTGTCCATATTGTCATTGTGTGTATCATTGTTGTTTGTAGTGTCCATGTTCTCAACATTTGGAATGTTTCTATAGGCATCCATGTCAGGTAATGTAGTATGATCAAAATTGAAAAAGATATCATTGTCGTACTCATAGGAACTCATGTTTGCGGACTCTTGAGCCTCTTTAACTTCTCTCCTAGATTTTTGGGAACGGGTTTCAACCATGAACTAGGTATTGACCAAGATGTGTGAGACTAGATGAAAATGGAAAAGAGTATGGAAGACCAAGAATTGGATGGAATGTAAATAAATCTAAAGTTTACTTGCAATGTCCAAAATGTAAGACCAAGTATGTATGTAGTAGAGTAGGTGTGGCTTCCAAAGAGAGGATAGTTTCTCTTGACGAGGTAAGTTGACCTCGACTCTAAGTAAGACCAAATGAGACCCAAAGGTGATAGACCTTGATGAGGGACCACTTAGCAAAATGTTGTTGTATGTAGTGTGTTGACAAAGTATGATGAGGACAAGCAAGTGACCTTTTGACTCAAGTTACAAATGGGAATGTAATGTGAGGTGTAAAGAAATGATGGACTTTGTGAGACCCAAAGATAGGTTGAATGCTAGATGAAAACCTAAAGAGATAACCTAGGAAGCTCAATAAGTATGAAACTGACTTGTTTGTTTGTTGGACTATAAAAGTTTTTTCAATTCTGAACACAAATGTGCCTGTATATTGCACAGACGCAATTTTCTGACACAGACGCGAGTCTGAGATTTTGTAAATGCAATGTTGATTCTGAGAACACAGACATGTTTCTTCCCTTCACAGATGCAGTTATACAACACAGACGCTATAATGTCAAACACAGACGCGCTTCTGCAAACTTTGTGCAATTTTTCCTATATGTGAAGTTTTTGTTGTGACCAAATCTGAATGTTTGACTATTTTTTCATGACAAGATGACATAGTGTTGATGAGGACTCAATGTTTACAAGTGTCTAGACAAAAATGACTCAAAGAAAAGTGTGTTGTTTGATGTAAAATTATTTTGCATACACTTGAAGACACAGAAGACACAATGTTTTGCTGTTTGGTCTTGAATATTTGAATGTTCAAAATAAGACAAGCACAATTCTTATGGCTGGCCAAGACAATAGTTGTTGATCCCACATGGAGTTTTACCCCAGAGGCTACACTATTCAAAGCGGATACTTAGATGCTTGACCCCACTGGCTCCACCTTCGGCACTCACTTCTCGGGGCAGCCAAGCATCAGTCCCCACAAAAACTCCTTGTGGCGAACTTTGTATCTCTACTAAGAACCGTATGTGTGTGGGCCACTACCAGAGGTCCAACCTCATGCCCCAACAACTAGAAGGATTTGGGCTGCTAAAACAAAAAGGTGCTAGTAAGGGCATCCGCTCGTGTGGCCATACATGCAACACTTTCAAACACAAAACCCTAGCCTAACAACAACAAAGATCCACCATAACATATGAAGATTACCTAAGACAATGCAAATCAAATGAAATTACAAAGATTATACCATCACATGTCCAATAGGGTTTGGATCTCCATTCTTCCTATCTCCATTGATCTTGCTTGATATATTTGCTCTTAGATTTTATGTGCACAAGAGCTCAACAAAGAACGGAAATGCGGTTGCAAGTAGGATCTCCTATGAAAAGCGTAGTGTAGTCAAATGCATAAATTGATTAGCCAGTTAGGGTTTGATAATGAAGGAAGCATCTCCTTATATAGAAGACACTATAAGAAATGGAGGGATAAGATTGAGAGGTGTAAAAGAGGTCGGCTATGATTAGAGGGTAGGTAAAGAAAATAATAAAATAATGAAAGGGGTAGGTAGTGTATGAATTAAGAGATGAATGACATGTGTCATGGGTAGAAAAGGTTAATGAATTAATTAAATAAATAAAAATTTATTTAATTAATAGAGGAAGTGGGATAATTAAATAAATAAAAGTATTTATTTAATTTAGGAAAAGGATAATTTAAATAAATAAATGTATATATTTAAATGAGAAATAAGGCTAGAAGAGGATAAATGAATTAATTAAATAAATAAAGATTTATTTAATTAATAGAAGAATTAAGCTTAGATAATTAAATAAATAAAATATTTATTTAATTAGACTGGACAATTTTAGGTGTCTACATATTTAAATTGGGGAATTAATCATAATTAATTAGCTAATTAAATAATTGAAAGAAACTATTTAATTATTTAGAAATTGAATTTAATTAAATAATCTAGATTATTTAATTTAAAGGATTAAATCATAATTAATTAAATAATAAATGTTTAAATAATATTTAGAAAAGGGTTAAATGATTAGATGATTAGAGATAGAAATTGAATAATTAGTAATTTATTTAAATAATAAAGATTCTTTAAATTGGGGAATTAATCAAAATCAATTAAATAATAAATATTTAATTAATATTTAGAGAATGGTTAAAATGATTAAATGATGATAGAAATATAAGATAGAATAATTAGTAAGATGACGAAGAAATATGAAATTAGAAGAATAAGATTAATTAAATTAATTAAATAATTAAATAATTATTTAACTAATTAGAAGAATAATTAGTACATGATCAGTGAGACATTTTTAGGTGTATACAGTTGGTTGTGCAAAAAATGTGTCTTGCCTCGGAGAATCTTCAAAAGAGAGGGTTTCAGGGGTCTTTTGTCTATGTTTTATGCAATAAAATTGAGGAGAATAGTTTGCACCTTTTCTTTCATTGCTCCTTCACTAGGAAAATTTGGCATTGGTGGTGGGGAGTTTGGAGACATGATTGTGTTCATGTTATCTCTCTTGTATATTTTTGGAATTGTCTTGGTAGGCCTCCTTCTAAGACTCCTTTTCTTGAGGTGGCTTGGGATATCGATCTAGGCTTCATCATTTGGTAGGTGTGGGTGGAAAGAAACCATAGGATTTTTCTAGATAATAAGAAGATGTTGCAACACATGTGGCTGCAAGTTATTAATATGATATAGGAAAATTTGGTGGCTAAGTGTGACCTTTCTGTAGAGGTTGATCCTATAGACTTGCAAATTGTTTAGAACTTGAACATTTTTGGTATGGGATTTAGAGGTGCCTTTTGCAAGAAGTAACAGGTCAAGTACATGCATGGTAAATAGAAGGTTCATCATGATGGTAAGTGGTTTCCCCCACCTTTGGGGACCCTCAAGATCAATACTGTTGGATCCTCTAGGATAAATCTGAGGCATGTTGGAGTTGGAGAAATTGGTAGGGATAGTTCTGGAAAGGTAATCTTCTTATTTTTTGAGTATAAGGTTTGGCAGACCAATAATTACATGGAGGTGTTGGCTATCCTCTTGGCCCTTGAAAGAGGATGTTCTCTTGGTTGGAGTAGGATTATTTGTGTTTCTGATTCTCAAGTGGTTGTGGATATGTTGAACCGACGGAGGAAGGATGATGTGGATTGGCACTTGGCTATGGTGGGCAGATAGATTATTTGTTTGAGTGTCTCCTTAGAGTCAGTCTCTTTTTGTTATATTCCTCATGAGTGGAATAGGCCAGCTGATTATTTGGCTAAGTGGGCTTCTAAATGATTGGAGGGTTGGAATGTTGGAGATTGGGGTCAATTGCCCTTGGATTATGTTCATAATCTTGAGATGATGGTTAGGGAAGACATTGCTAATTAGTTGTGGCCCTTTTGGGGGCTCTTTTGTTAGTGCTTCTGGTGTTGGTTTTCTTTTGGATTTGTTGTTCTTGGGATTTGTATTATTATCTCTGATTGAATAAATTTTTACCCTTCTTTTTAACCAAAAAAAAATTGTTTTGTATTCTTATACATTTTAAGCACAAATTATTATGAATTTTTTAATATTTCATATAAATTAAATAATTAACATAAATGATAAAAATACAATAATCTCTTATAATTTATATTTATTACTTCTAATTTTTATTAGTGTAAGTGCTTTTAATAACTCAAATATATAATAACAAAATGAAATCTTACCTTTTAACTTTTTAAAATATTCAAATGATGACTATAAAAATAGAAAAAAACTTTACCTTTATAAAGAAAATTAGATAGTTTACTATTTCTTCTTTACATTCTTTTCATAAACAATATTTTTTAAATCAACAAGAATCTTGAATCAAGATGTAGACTTAAAAATGATTATTTTCAATTGTCTTTTCAATATGCAAGAGAAAAGAGGAAAAGTAATGATTAAGACCATACGTGTCCCCCTTCTTATAGCTATTATTTTGATGAAACCATGTTTCTACTTTTCAAATAATAAGGACCAAGTTTATCAATTTGGTTTATTTTAAATCTTGAATGTAATGATATTAAAACATCAATCTTAAAAAGTAAATTTACAATTGATAATGAGATTAAAATTGAAATCTCAATTACAATATACCTCTAAATCTATGCACCTCTTTTACAAACATAACGAAATATTTGCATCTAAACTAAAAATATAAAATGCATACAAAACAAGAATTCACACTAGGAACTAGAATTATCCAAGACATAATAAAATCTCGCATTATTTATTCTTAATATCTAATTTGTTCAATAATTTCACTATATTCAACTTTTCGTAACAATCCCAGTGGTGGAAGGTAGAACAAAACAAACTTGGACTAAATAATGATAAAACAAAAGTTAAAAGGTTGTAAGATAGATTGTGATTTAGAGCTTAGAGGATTTTTTATTGTCACAAATTAGGCTTTGATCCTAGAGCAATTCTAAAAAAACTTAGAACTTCATAGTGATCAAAATTCAATTATTTGTAGGGAAAGAAGATTAGGTATATGTTTTTGAATGAAGGTAAGAGAATTACTAATATAATTTGTGTGAAAAATTGTCCTAACATGATAAAAATAATATTATTGGTGGCCTAAATATTCTTACATGCCTACTAGAGAGACTCATACTAGATTGGATACCTCTTATTCCCAACCATTACATGTCAATGAGATGAGGTCCCAATGAACTTCAAAGTTCATATTGTAGATACTTCAAGTGTCACAAACATAATGACCCTTACAACGTCATGATAATCACACACCTTTTGTAAGTTTAGATGTTAGATATGATATCTCAAAAATTCAAAAACTATTTTCAATTTTTCTATGTTTCATTTTCTCTTTTTTATTTTATAATCTTATGTATATCATCTACACTCCCATTTCCCTCTTTATATATTATACTTCTAATCTCAAATACAATTTTAATCTTCTATAAACACTTCCATTTCCTCCTTTATACATTGTACTTCTAACATCATAAACAATTTTAATCTTCTATAAACATAAATATATAAACACAATATTAAAACTTAAATAAAAATTAATAAATTATATTTTATTAAAGAAAACAACTAATTGATTTTTTATAATAATTCTATTCAAGATATATTTATGTGTTTTTTTTCAACAATATTATCTACCATTATAACTTTTCAATAGTTTAAATAATAAACTGCTCCTTTATAAGCTGTTATTTTTATTCTAAACTACTATTTTCTCCGCCATGACTTCATTAGATGTTTATAATCAAATTATTTAATCTGAAATATACAAACTATAATTAGTATTAAACTATTATTTTTACAGTTTTTTATTGGAATAAGCTACTTTTACAAAGTTACCCACTACCCATGATAATACCATCACATTAATAAAAACATTTAAGTTGTGTATGCACAAATGTTTAGTCGAAGCAAAAGGTTTAGGGGTGTTTGAAATTTGTGCATTAAAGATGACAACTTGATAAAGATGATATAGAATATTATTTAACACTATTTATATAGACAAATATTGCGGGTATCTTCATTATTATATAAGAATGTAGAAAGCTACTTTATTGCTTAAACAAAGGTTAAATATTTTGGAAAATGAGAACACGAGTCAACAATGACCTCATATAACTATTATGTACTTTTTCAATAGTAGAGTAGGTATAATTGAACCATCATGCCCGTTCATTAATGAAATGTAAGTGTGTGTATATACACACAATAAAAAGTTAAAATTGTCCATATGATTGTCAAAAATATATAGTGGGATAGTTAAATCCTACGATGGAAAGTAAGAAATGAGGAGTTAGTTTATTTATTTATTTATTTTTGTTTGGCTTATATTTAAAATCATAAGTTGGAAAGGAATTGGAACAAGAAGTTCATCATCAAGAGATATAAAAGGTTAGTCAATTCATATTATTTGATGTCTAATATTTTTTGGGCTAATATAAAAATTTAACCACAACAACAGATCTAACAAACTGCAGTAATAAATTGATAAGCAAATTAACAACATAACACACAAGACCAATATTTTTGACGTGGAAAACAACGGTAGGAACCTACCCACAGTAAGACGATACTCTGCAGTAGTATGTGAAAATATTACAATGGGGAATGCACATGCATTTAGGCACACTGCCTAGAACTCACTGCTCAAAAGATTACTACCTGGAAGGCTACAACCCTCAGGGAAGTCTCACTGACTTGCAATAAGATTCAGATTATAATCTAGAAGAAGTGAACTCAAATAATAGCATCTCCAAATGCGTGATTACAGTTTCGGTTAAGCACATATGTCTTCCCTGCAGCACCAATCTCACCTCAAACTCAACACTGAATGATAAATCACTTGTTCGCACACAAATCTCTTTGATAATGCAGACACAATGTCGACACCCAAACCACGTGAATAACTCACCTATATATACAAATCATCAACCTTGATAACAAGGTCGGCTAAACCCTCAACCCTCAATTACAAAACTATATCACACGATACAAAGATCGACCACCAGACCAATATAAGGATTTACATGGCATAACATGGTCCTAATTCAAATTCTCAAACGATCAACTCCACCGGAAATCACGCCAAGATCAACCGCAACACGCTACACTAGAAATACCGCATAACATGAAAATCAATACTGGTTGATGAAAGCCACCAAAAACTCGCACAACGATCAATGCAGATCGCTGAAACAAATAGGACATGACTAGGAAACACCAGCAAGTACATCAGAATCATCTGAAACAGCTGCACCAACACCACTTTTCAAATTTTCATCTGTCAACATCTAGAAGCTCAAAAACACAACCAATCAACAACTATCACGAAGAAAGATAACTTATGGAGTACCAAATCACGATCCATCTAAAATGAAGATACAAAAGACCAACCAAAAAACATCCCAAAGTCTCAGCACCAGATCTGATCACAGTGGAATATGTCAGAGGGAAAACAGATAGAGTCTGATAAAACAAAGAACTGCAAACCGGATCAGAAATTTTTCCCAATCACACCAAAATAAATCATAGGAATATGTTGACATCAATGACAACAACATATCCTAGCAGCAACAATGACCAACCATATCCAACAATCTCCCCCTTTGGGATTGATGGCAACATATGAATGTGAAAAACAGTCAATGCAAAGAAAGAAGATATCACCAGCAAACTCCCCCTAAGATCAAGATAGATAAAGTAGTTTTTCACATGACCTTTCTCCCCCTTTGACAACAATGCCAAAGATCTCAAAACAAAAAACCAAACAGAAACATGAATCTCTCTCCCCAAAACACAACTACTCCAACAAAGGAGCAACACAAACTCATCAATCCGGATAAAAGATAAAGATCTGAAATCCACCGGATTGATGCAGCTCAATGCATCTAGTTCTCATCAGGAGGGATGGATATCCCTAACTTGTCTCTCAAATAGACAAATGTATTTGCAGGCAAAGACTTAGTGAAAATATCAGCTATCTATTCCTTTGTAGATATATATTCCAACTTCACCTTTTCCTCACTGAATTCCTCTCTCAAGTAATGATATTTGATTGATATATGCTTAGTTTTTGAATGTTGCACTAGATTCTTTGGCATGTTGATAGCACTAGAATTATCACAGTATATAACAGTAGGCCCATCATGAATAACTTTGATATCTTTTAGCATATGCTTCATCCAAACCACCTGAGTGCAATTACTAGCAGCAACAATGTACTCAGCTTCAATAGTAGATAAGGACACTGAATCTTGTTTCTTTCTAGCCCATGAAACCAATTTCTTACCCAAAAAGAATGCTCTACCGGTAGTGCTCTTTTGATCATCTACATCACCAGCTCAATTAGCATCAGTGTAGGAACACAACATGAAATCATCATTCCTCGGGTACCATAAACCATAATCCACAATTCCCTTTAGATATTTGAATATCCTCTTAACAACAGTGACATGAATCTCCTTTGGATCAACTTGATATCTAACAACCATACACACAATGTACATAATGTCAGGCCTAGTTTGAGTAAGATATAGCAATCCACCAACCATAGATCTATACAGACTCTAATTAGCTTTTAGAGATTCATCATTTTTAGACAATTTACAACCAGTCACCATAGGAGTTCCAACCGGTTTGGAGTCATCTAACCCAAACTTCTTTAGCAATTCTTTCACATACTTAGTTTGAGATATGAATATACATTTTCCTGCCTATGCAATCTGCAAACCTAAGAATAATTTCATCTCACTAATCATAGATATCTCAAATTATTTTTGCATATCACCAGCAAACTTCATGCTCAAGTCATCATCACCACCAAAGATACTATCATCAACAAAGACTTCAACCATTAGGATGTTATCATTTTCAATCTTGAAATATAGATTACTATCAGTAGCACCATTAGTAAATCCTAATTTCAACAAGTACTTATCTAATCTAGCATACCAGGCTCTAGGAGCTTGTTTCAATCCATAAAGGGCTTTCTTCAACTTACACACCATGTATCCATCATCTAATAGTGAAAATCCATCAGGTTGTTCAATCTAAACCTCTTCCTCTAGATCACCATTCAAAAAGGTTGATTTGACATCCATTTGATATACCTTGAAATCTTTATAAGCAACATACGCAAAAAACAGTCTAACTACTTCATGTCTAGCAACCAAAACAAAAGTCTTCTCATAATCAATTCCTTCTTGCTATGAGTATCCTTTGCAGACTGGTCTAGTTTTATTTTTGACAACTTCACTGGGTTCATTCAGCTTATTTCTGAATACTTATTTAGTACCAATAACATTCTTATCTTTAGGTCTAGGCAGAAGTTCCCAAGTATTATTCTTTTCAATATGATCTAGTTCTTCTTCCATGTCTCTCATCCAACTTTCATCTTTACAAGCTTCAACAACTCTTTACGTTCAACTTTAGAAATCAAATATACTTCTTCAACAACTATCCTTCTTCTAGTCATCACACCTTTATTCTTATCACCAATAATCTGATTTTCAAAATGATTCAATCTTACATACCTCAAAGTCTTCTGTCTATTCTGATTCTCATGCTCTTGTACATCTTCACCGGTAGCAACAACATCCAAATTAATAATCTCTACTGGATCATTCTGCTTATGCTCTTCAGGCTGAACAAGAGCCAAAACAACATGTTAACCATCATCATAACCATATGCTCTGATCTCCTTCCCAAGGTTCTCCACCTTCACATTTTCACTCTCAACTATCTTTCTTAGTCTCTTATTATAGCACCGGTAGGCTTTGCTCTTAGTTGAATATCCCAATAAGATACCTTCATCACTTCTAGCATCAAACTTTCCTATATCCTCATCTCTCTTGATATAACATTTGCTACCAAATACTCTGAAATATCTTGTAGTAGGAACATGACCTAACCAAAGCTCGTAAGGGATCTTACCGGTATCACCTTTAATATGAACTTTGTTGAATGTGTAAACAACAATTCTAATGTCTTCTCTCCAGTAGATCTTCAGAACATTTCCTTCAATCAATATATTTCTTGCAACATCCAAAATAGTTGTGTTCTTCCTCTCAACAACTCCATTTTGATGAGGGGTTCTAGGAGCAAATAATTGTCTTATAATTCCATGCATCTCATAGAATGAATTGAACTCACTAGAACAAAATTCTCCACCTCTATCAAATCTCAGACATTTCACCTTCAATCCAGACTCAGTTTCCACCTTTGCTTTGAATATCTTGAATTTTTCCAATGCTTCTGATTTCTCCTTCAAAAACACAACCTAAATCATCCTGGAATAATCATCAAGTAGAAGCATAAAATATCTATCACCCTACACACTTCTAACATTTGTAGGTCCACATAGGTCAGTATACACAAGATCTAGTAATCCATTAAATGTATACTGTTTGCTCTTGAAAGAAATTCTTGTTTGCTTACCCAACTGACATTCCTTACATACCAGATTAGCAAGCTTAACAATCTTAGGAAGATCTCTAACAACTTGTGTAGAATAGATCTTAATCATTGAATCAAATTTTACATGACACATTCTCCTATGCCACAACCAACTCTCATCTATCTTATCAATCAAACATCTTTTCTCACCAGCATTCAAATGAAAAATGTTACCTTCAATCTTAGTCCCAAATGCAATCTCTATACCGGAGGCATTCAAGATCTTGCATTTACCATCCTTGAATTGTAGATCATAACCTTTAGCAACCATCTATCCAACACTCAAAATATTATGCTTTAAACCTTCAACATACAAGACATCATTAGTGTTTTGCTTACTGTAGAGGTATAAATATGACCACTTTCTTAAATAAAATATTTAATATTTATTTTAACCCCATTCCCCTTATTAATTAAATTTTATTTAATTAATTTCTTCGCATTCATCTATTTGATTAAATAAATTACTCAATTTATTTAATAAAGTTCACATAAACCTTTTTCTAGCCTTTAATTAAATAAATCATTTTATTTAATTAATTCCCTTTTCTCCATTTTTAATTAAATTTACATTTAATTAAATTGATCCTTGTGAATAAATAAATCTAATTTATTTATTAAATTCCCCCACTTGTACTTATGCAAGTTGCATCTATTTTTGGTTGAAATAAAGTAATTTTATTTTAGTTAAAATCATTTTCCCTCATCCACTTGCATTTTCCTAAATCTCCCACTTGCTTCTTAAAACCCCTTCTAGATTCTTCTAATCACTTCCAATTTAGCCTAATTCATCTTCTAATTATTGTCACATTCCTAAGTAAAAGGAAGTCACTTCTCAAAACCTCTAAAGTCTTCCAAACCATTAAATGATCTTACATAACCATTTATGGTTAACTCACCTTTGACCTTTGGTTAGAGACTTTCCTCTAACTTAACCATCCTTTTGACTCAAGGGTCTCATCAAACACACATGGCTTTGACCATAGTTATCCATTTAACCCTTGCACAAGATTTTACCACTTGGGTAAAAGCTTTATCCATTGGATAACCCTTACCTCCTAAGGTAACCTTCATGTCTTCTCAGGCATTTAATGCCTCTTGCATCTCCTCTCAAGCAACCGTTTCTTGACAATTGTCACCATTTCATTAACTTTCAATCCTAGCCCTTGTTAAGATTATTCAATATTAACCATCCATTGCTCTATTTTCCCTAATAATAGAGCTCTCATTGTTCATTATCTATATCTCCAAGTTTTATGCATCTACATTATAGCCCAATTTACTAAGCATTTTAGCCTCTCTTTGTTAAAACATCATCATAGTATTTAGAAGCATTTTTCATATCATTGAATATTCATTCTAGGCTAGTATATCATGTTAGGATAATTTATTAATCTTTTATCATATCATATCTTCATCTTAACTTAATCATCATAGTTTTAACACATCATATAGACCTTAGAATGCATTCATGCATGTAGATAAAATATCACTCATTCTTGGAGTTGTCATTCCTAAATCATTTTCTCAATTATGCGAGAGAAAAACATTGACTTTAGGGATCCTTTGAGATAGAGAACAATGGGACACCCCTTGGGAAGTTAAACTAGTTCAATTAGTTTATATACTTGCACCAAGAGTCTCATTATATGGGTCTTTTGATCTCGATTTATTCATTTTGGTCACTGCATTTTCCGGCATACACTTACCATCAAAAGAAATAGAATCTCTCTCACAGATTACATAGGCTTTGTCATCTCCAAATATAACTATCCCACCATTATACCTTTCCAAGCATTACAAATTTTCTTTTATCACTGGTCATATTATGTTAACAACTGCTGTCAATCACCCATTCATCCTTTTCTTCTACCTTAGCAATGAAAGCTTTCTCCTCAATAGAACAACTAGTGAAATCAATAAGTACAGGTTCATCCTCCTTAATGGAAATAAACGCAACTTTATCTCATTTTGATTCATCATCTGTAATACCTTCATCTACAACACAATAACAGTTCTTCTGGTTCCTAAACTTTCGGTTAGACTTATAAGGCTTATCATACTTATCATGCATGTCATACTTAGCCATTCTCTCTAGGCATCTAGAAGTAAAATGTCCTATCTTATTACAAGAGAAACATGTCAAAGGCAACTTTCCATCATACTTACCGGCACCTTTAGGCAATCTCTAGGCAATCAGTGCTTCAAGCTCATCAAGCTCTTTTTCTTTCTCTTCAATCTCTCTCTCTCTCTCTCTCTCTCTCTCTCTCTCTCTCATATCTAGATATTCTGCATTCATTAGGATCTAACTTTTTCTTACTAGATACAAGTGTAGATGCTCTAAATTTTGTCTTAGACTTTCCATGTGATTCTCCAAACTCACTCAGCTCAAATGCAGTAAGATTTCCAACTAGCACATCTCTTGTCACTGTAGTCACACTCTCGATCTCATCAATATCAGCAACTTTATGTTTAAAAGTAGGAGGCAAGGATCTCAGTACCTTCGCAACAATTTTGTCTTCATCAATGCTTCCACTGACACATCTGATACCTAGGACAAGGCCATTCACCTTAGCCATAAAAGAATGTATGTTCTCATCATCTCCCATATTCAATGTCTCATATTTTCCTTTCAAACTCTACAACTTGGCAACTTTCACTTGTTTGTCACCTTCATACAGGATTTCAAGCTTCCCCTAGATCTCATGTGTGGTTTGAAGTCCAATAAATTTTTTCATTTCTAAATCAGTCAAGGCATTGAGCAATGCTTCCTTTGCTCTGATATTATATTTTACTTCCTTGACCTCATTAGGAGTGGATGGTCCATTCTAAGGAAAAACATATACATTCTTTACGATCTTCCAATAATCTTCTCCAAGACATTTCAAGTGCACCTGCATCTTGTTCTTCCATATAGTATAGTTGCTTCCATCAAACCTCAAACTGTCCTTCTTAAAGAGAATACCTTGAGCTGCCATCCTGGATCTCCTCAAGCAATTAAGCTTCTACTGGAGGATCTAGCTCTGATACCAATTGTTAGCAGCAACCAAGAAGGAAGAGTGAGAGGGGGGCTGAATCAGTCTTCACCGAAATATAAAACTTTAACCACAACAATAGATCTAACAAAATGCAGTAATAAATTAATAAGTAAATTAACAACATGACACACAACACCAAGATTTTTGACGTGGAAAACCCGGTTAAGGGAAAAACCATGGTGGGAACCTACCCATAGTAAGATGATACTCTACAGTATTATGTGGAAATATTACAATGGGGAATGCACATGCATTCAGTCACACTGCCTAGAGCTCACTTCTCAAAAGATATATGCCCGAAAGGCTGCAACCCTCAGGGAAGTCTAACTGACTTACAATAAGTTTCCGACTACACTTTGGAAGAAGTGAACTGAAATAATAGCATCTCCAAATGCCTGATTACAATTCTGGTTAAGCACAGATGTCTTGTAGTGTCCACCCTTGACTTGACTTGTTTTGATTAGAGTTGACTTATATTCCATGAGTGATAGACTTATATCGACTATTTATGATGATTTGGATGATGATTATTCATGTGATTTGATGGATACTATATGCTTACTATGTGATAGATTATTGAAAGATTATATTGATCATGGATTTGATGTTGATTATGTTTACACTAACCCTATTTCATGATTACATTTGATGAGATGCATATGAGATGTGTTTGACTATTGTTTTACTATCGTCGTGGAGAATCAATGTCACATCACTCATTGCGAGCAGGATGTGTCGTTGCATAGTTCTACCACTTGTCTATTATATATATATATATATATATATATATCATTGTTGGTGGTTACAGGACTTGTAGGTACTGGACATTTATTCCTCTTAGAATTCCGAGGTGCGAGCTCCCTTGGCTTCACAGGTACAAGTGTGTCCTTATCCCAATGGTAATATGTGGTTTTGGAGTTGACAGGGGTTCCCTTCACATACTCTAGGTTTAAGTTGTCACTAGGCACAATTGGTCATGTTAGTTTTCAACTTGGCTCTTTCATTTTTGGGAGTATGTTAGTATTGATTCACTCTTTGGCTATGAGGATTATTTATATTGTGGTTGATTTTATTGCCACGTGGTTATTTATGTCGTGTTGGATTATTTGTCTATTTGTTGAGAGATTCGATAGTTAGTATTATTTATTTTTAATTATTTGATTTAAGCTATTTGAGCTTTTTGATTATTTGATTTATGATTTTTAGAATTATAGTATTTATTTAATTAATAATTTTGTAAAGATTATTTAATTAATTATTGATTATTTCTTATAGTCTAAATATTAATTAGTATTTAATATTGGAAGTTATAAATTATTTAATGGTTGATTTATTTAATTATGTTTTCTATTGGTGAAGTATTTAATTAAAAATAACTTTAGTTCATAATGTATTAAATAATAATTCCTATAGGGCTATAGTTTAAACACTAATATTTATTTGGTGGTATGGTAATTATACCTTGGGATATTAAAATATATTTATCCCACCTACTTATAATATATGTTAGTATTTCCTACCTACCCTATTCTCCTCTTGGAGGATTTTATTTTGGGGAAACCATAGGATATGGGAAAAATATTCCAAAATGGAATTACCCTATTGGTTGGTTTTCTAGGCTTTCTTGTTTATTGTTTCCTTTTAATGGATTCCCTGTGACTATTCATGGGTTCCATTCTTTGGCTTTGGATTCTTAGTGGATTGCCTGGACTGGGTTTGGATTTGGATTGCAAAACTTGTGGGCTCTCCTTCAATGACCTACCATCACATGGGTTACAGGTTGGAGGCCATACCCTTGTTGTTTATCTTTGTTTTCATTGTCTGCAAGTGTTTACTCTGTGAATGTTTTATGTGGGGAATAAAGAAACAATTCATTTCATACTCTCGATTCTTAATGGAAATGAATGGGAATTTCATGGGTTATGAGATCTTTATTTGGATGAAAGTTTGGAAGTTATCTTTTATGTGGTTGCCGTGAATACATGATATGGGATTTATATGTATTGAGATTTCTTCCATTTATGATGTGATTTTATTTTATTATTGTTTTTTTGGAGATTTATTTCATGTTGTTAAAGATTTAAGAGAGTTTGTGGAATGGAGAGGAGAGAGCCTTGTGAGCTTCTAGTCTGGCCTTGTCGTGAGGAAGACTCACAGAACTCGTCTCCTTCTGAGACATTTTATATTTCCCTTGTTTTAATGTGTTTTTTTGTTTGGAATAAGTTTATTATTTTTATTTATATGTACGTTGAGTCATTTCATGATTTGGATTCAAGATTTGGTGTTTGATGGTTTTCTGAACTTGCTGGAGATGTTTTCCCTCCTGAAATCTGCATTGTGTATTCAATTGGAGTTCCTTGGGTGAATTTTATTATTTTATTTTGTTCCCATGTTCTTATAGTTCATTTAGTTCCAATTCCAACGAGTAAAAATATGTCATATTTGGCTCATTATGTTTCAAGTAGTTTTGATCCCGCACTTAAGCAGTTTTCTGCCAAAATTTACACTTTTTCCTATGCACTAAAAGAATGACCATATGCGCTAAACTAATCACCACATGCACTAAAAGATCACTCATATGCACTAAAGTATCAATCAAATGCACCACTTCATAGAATGTATGCGCCATTCTTTGTATTTTTAGGGTTTTGTCCAGTTTGAAGTTTGTTTGATGTCGATTGGATTTTGGGCCGTACCAGATGCTTTTTGAGGGAATTTATGATGTTGTATAATGTTGATTTATGATTGTTTATATCTTCATACTATTTATTTTCTATTTTTGTATGCATTTTAATCCATTTGAGTTGTTTGTGCTTCCTCTCTTATTGATGCTCCAAGAGAGAGATTGAGATTCTTGTGATTATGCGCTAGCAAGTGGATAGGCCTTGCTGAGATTATTTGATGATTCATTTCAGATTTGATGGCATTTCTTGTGGCCTTGATATGTTGATTTGGCCAAGAGGCTCATTTATTTTTGGTTCTCATGATTTCAAATTTATGTATGTTGGTTGCATATGGATTATTTATGATTTCAAATTTATGTATGTTCTTAGATTTAATTATGATTCTAGAGCCTCTTGTGTTGTCATGTTTGAGACCAGGTTAGGGGGGAGTGGGCTTCCTTGTGATTGTTGGCATTTTACACTCTTATGAGAATAGTTCATGTTGTAATTGATGGCAACCAACTAGCAACCAACTGGAATTCATTTTTCAACCTACCAACAGTTACCGGCACAGGCAATATACTTCTACATACACTGACAGACACTTCACCGATAGCGACAATAATGCATACCGACACTCAAGCCGACATGGAATAAATCTTTGGTTATTATTTTAAAATGTAATTATCTCTTGTAAAAGCGGACATGGCATATTATAAAAGACTCATATATATGTATGAGATCTTAGAGGTCATTTTGTGATGTGATAGAAAAACGAGAGAGAGGATAGATGGTATTTTTTATAAGGTGATATAGTTGACAGTGAAGGTTTTGGTTATAGACTTAGCTTAAACCGGTACTGAACCTGACATAGTTAATGCTGATCTGAAGTAGTACATTATATTGGATTTTGATAATCCATTTTGTAAGTTAGTGAGACTTATGTTTTGTAGTTGAGCAGTGAGCTCTAGGCTGCTAGCCTTCCTGCATGTGCAGGCCCCTTATTGTAAGTAATATTTATTCATTGGCCAGTGAGTGAATATTGTGGGTGACAAATCCCACGGAGGTTTTTCCCACATCGGGTTTTCTTGTTAATATCTTGTGTTATGGTGTGTTCTCTATGTTGTCTCTATTATTCTTATTTGTTGCATTAATTCTTATTTACCGGTACACTATTTTGGGATACAAAGTTCTTAATAAGTTTAAATATTCTGCTAATCGGTTAGACACTGATTAACCCCCCCCCCTCTCAATGTCTTTGGGACTATCATTGATTCTAACAAATGGCTTCAGAGCCTGGTCCTCTATTTTGAAAATCCTAATAGCTTGAGGAAAATTCTGACACATGTATAGATGGAGAACTTAAGAAAACAATTGGAAGGAGCTCTTGTAGATTATGATGCAGAGAAATTGAAGAATATTAAACTTGAAGATGATCTAAAGACTGCATAGGAACTCATTAAAGGACTTCAGGAGAACTTTGCTATAGCACAAAATAAAAGAAAATAACTTCATGAGAAGATGCAGAAAGATGATGAGGAAAAAGAAACTCTTAATGAACTTGCAAACAAGTTGAGACAACAAAAAAGTAATATGAAGAATGAAATGCAAGATATGACTATGAGGTTATGTAAAGACATTGAAGATAGGAAGAAGAATGAAAAATACTTGACCAAGAGACTCAATGATGTAAGAAATGAAAATCTAAGACTTAGTCATGAAAATGATATGTTGAAGATAGATTTGATTCACGTGCAACATGATAAAACTGAGCTTATGAGGCAAAAGGAAATTCTAGAAAATGAGTTGGCTATTGCAAATAAACACAAAGACAAATTCAAGAAAAGCTCAGAGGAGCTTGATGACATGATGAAAAGTCAGAAATCTAATGGAGATACTAATGGACTTGGATTTAAAGTTGGAGAAAGTTTCAGTTATGCAAACAATCTAGATTGGAACAAACCGGTAAGACAACCTAGTGCTTATAAGTTTAATGGCAAATGTTTCAATTGCAACAAATATGTTCATAGAGAAAATCAATGTATATTTAGAAACAATCAAAATATTAATGCACCCATCGTTCAATGTTCCAAATGCAACAAAGTTGGTCATAATTCAGAGAATTGCAGAATGAATGTGAGATGCTATGTTTGTGGAAGATATGGACACTTATCTAATTAATACAGAACACAAACCGACGTAGGATATGGAAAGGCTATTCAGAAGAATAATGTGACTTGTTATGCTTGTAACAAGATTGGACATATTGCTAAATTTTGTAGAAGCAAGACTTTACCGACAAAAAATAAAGGATCCAGTTTGAAAGGCAAAGAAAAGGTAGATGAGGTAAAGCAAGAATTTTCAAAACAATGGATTAGGAAGAGAGATCAGAATGTTGATGAAACTATCTCTATACTGATAGAACAAAGTAATCCTCCACCGACACGAGATTCTTCATCCAACTGAGAAGTAACCCTTTAAGGGTATTGCAGCAAGTTGAAAATCATGCAGATTACCCTCGGTCGATGGTGAGAAGATAGATTTCTTCCTTACCGGCAGATGTGTTAAGTTTTCACTTAACCAACAATAATTTAATGTGGTTGGTGAGAGAAATATCATTATAAATCAGCTGATTTCCCTCATTTTTTGACTCATCGAGCATTCAAATTTGCAGAGAGCGTGAAAACAGAGGGAAAGCATTCAACGCAAAGGTGCAAAGTGATTTATTCAAGCATTCAAGCAGTAAAAGGTATTTTTCAATGGCTTCTTCTTCTTTTCCCAAGTTTATTCCGAACCCTACTATTGTGGAAAATGTGAAACACCCTAGGCCCGTATATAAGATAATTCCCAAAATTGCTAAGCAAGATGACTCTGTAAGGGCATTTTCAAAAATTCCTAAAGGTGTAGCATTTGCAAAAGACCCTAGGATTTATATACATTGCAATATAGAAGAACTAGGTTCTGAAGAATTGATGAAAATGTTTACTAAAGTAATTTGTGATGAAAATGGTGTTGTTAAACTCGAACACAAGATTGTAGAAACTCTAGGTTTTGTGGAGATAATGAACATTCCCCAATTTCCAGAGGAAGTAGTAAGAATTGTTTTGAGTAGAGCACATGGATAATTCTTATGGTTGGATTCTATCTGCAAAATAACCCGGCAAGAAATTAGGGTAGTAATTGGTTTACCCTCAATCGGCAACAAACCTGATAGGGCAGTAAGACTAAGAAGATTCCTAACAACAAAGTGATGACCCTAACCGGAGCAACATCTGACAATAGATCACTGAGAGTGAATGATATCAAGGAAATCAATGTGAGATTTGTAAGTATGGTGATAGGTTACAAGACTACACATGCTAACAGGCTAAATTTAGTTTCTAGTCTTTGTATAAACAGTGCTTATGAGATGGTTAACAACAATGCAATGATAGATATGATAGATGTGTGTGAATGGCTAAAAGATGAACTCATTGACAATTTAAAAAAGATTAAAGGAGATAAGAAAGGGACATTCCATTTTGGAAATCTTTTGGTATGTTTAATGTTGTATTTCACTAAGGAGATCCCCGGTATAGGACCTAAAGACTTTGGATATGATATACCAGTGCATGGGAACTACTAGAGACAATAACATAATTGAATACTTCAAAACTTTCCAAACTAAAATGAGAACTAGAGAAAGGCTACCACATAGTATAGTGGACAAATATGGCAAAGAGATATGTTTTGTTATCAAGAGAGATGAGACATGGATGGAGGTTGTACTCCCTAGGACTATCTAGGTGACTGAAATGGGATATGAGGTAGATCTTAACATTCTAGAGACATATGCAAAAGCTTTACTGGATGCACTGAGAGAACCATCAAAACATGTTTTTGGTAGTGCTGAGACTATTGAAAGTGATGTAAATATGTTGAAGTAAAGAAAGAAAAGAGAAAAATACATTAGAGATGCTTCCAATAAAGTGAAGGAAATCAAGGAAAATGTAATGAACATTAGTGGCATATCGGCTAGTGAACTTGAAGGACTTCAACCATAGGCACATATTTCATCGGTTGGCACATCTTCTGGAACCGATAGTGAGAAACCAGCTGAGTTTAAAAGATTTGAAAGGAGGAAGAGAAAACCTTCACCGACACCCTCTCCTTCACCTAAAAGAACAAGGACTTTGAGGAAGAAACAACAGGTAGTAAGGGGACCGCCCAAGAAACTAACACCAAAGAAGAAACAACAACCTGTTACTCCTTCTTTGAATGATTTATTGAATGAGATAACTGATGATGGAAATTTGGCAAATGTACACAAATTGTATAACACATTTAATGATTTTGACAGGAAAAGAATTGAGAACAGTATAATTTTACATTTGGACATATATAAAAAGGTTTTAATTGAAGTTGTGGATGACTTACCTAATGAACTCTATAGGAGATTGGAAGTAAAAAGGATTGTAGTGATGGAATTAGATAAGAAACTGAAAGTTGAAAAACTTCTAGTTGTACATCCTATAAATTCAAAAAAGGAAATTGATGAAATAATTTATGAGGCTAACTGAGCTATTTTTGCCAGTGGGCACTAGAAAGTAAGTTTAATGGCAAGAAGAGTAAAAGAGATTGCAGATGAGACTACTGATAATTGGGATATATTTTTTGTGGAGAAGGAAAAACAAGAGGAAATGAACCGACCAAAAAAGACATTCAAAGTGTATCAAAAGGACAAGGAAAAGGGCAAAGGAAAAATTGGTGGTATTCCAAACATCAAGATTACTGACAATCTACCACCACCTTTGGATACTGCATTGGTACACATAGATGATCCATCGGTTATTGACACTGAAGATGTTACACACGATGACACTAATCCTGAATCTGAGATACTCTTTACCATGAATGTGGATACTCAGGAAGTAAATATTGTTGTGGATAAGGATAGTTCAAAGGTCAAGGAAGACAATATTGATAGTGGAAACATGGCAGAGAAAATAGTAGAGATTGTTGAAGTTGAGATCCCAACTCAACTTGAGCAACCATCAGATACTGGAAAACCTACTGAAGGAATAGATGCTAGCATAGGGCCACTGGAGACTAAGATACCAACAGTTGAACTTATAGAGAAACCTACTGAGGCAGAGGTACACACTAAAATAGAGAAACCGACAATCACTGAGACATAAAAACAGTCTGAGAAACCCTTGCAAGTTGAGATGAAAACCCAAACTGATCCATCAGAGGAAAACACAAGTAAAATGGTTACAACTGATGGAAACATAGAGGTAATAAAGGTAATTGGTCAGACATCTGGCACATCAGCAAGTGAATTCAGACCCACCAATGTTATAGAGGTACTTTTGGATTTAATCAAAAAGATAACAGATTGCAATGCACTGGTCTACAAGGCAATTGATAACATTGTACCAATTCTTAAATTGATTACACCAAATTGTAACATAGATCATATTAAGGATTCTTTAGGTAAATTTGACACATTGTCCAAATTTATTGCTGACAATGTAATAACCATTGATAAAGTGAATGAGAACACAATAAAGGAGAGAGTTGAAAAAGAGAAGGATAAATTCTTTGATGACACCATAAAGAAGTGCACACAACACCTGAATACATTACTACTGACACTGAACTCTACAATTTTGGAGTACAAAGAGATATACAGGGAAACATGCAAACCTCACCTTCTGACAGAGGACATAGACAAGGAGACCAGTAAAACACAGAAAGAAATTGATGACATAGCTGATAACATCATTGGTTCATCCGGACTCATCAGTTTTTGAGCAGGAAATGACAGGTTTTGAGGAAAAATTAGAGAAACTTGAGAAAGAAAAGACAAGGATAAGGTCTAATGCCCGAGAGCTTAAAAATAAACTTGGTCCCAAGTTGGAAAATCTTATTTCTTAGAGAATAAAAATATATAAGGAATTACTTCAGGGAGAATGATCACCAGAAGATCACATGCATTATCTCACCGACACGATCCAACAGACTGAGGCAACTTTGAATGACAGCAAAAGGTTTATGTAGAGTCTAAATTTGGTTTTGGCAAATATCTTTCAGATTGTAACCAACTGGTTATAGACTTTAAGGTGAAATTTTTGCACTCGTTTGACTATTTTTGACAACCTTTGTCATTGATGTCAAAGGGGGAGTAGTGGAGAGAAAAATACTTATTCAGAGGATAAAATTTTCTCAGGGGGAGCACATCTTTTTGGAAACTTTTTGGACTTCAGTTTTTGGAACAGTTTTTGGATTTTTCTCATGAGTGTTTCCATCAATGCCAAAGGAGGAGATTGTTGGCATTCTACACTCTTATGAGAATAGTTGATGTTGTCATTGATGGCAACCAACTAGCAACCAACTGGCATTCATTTGTCAACCCACCGGCAGTTACCGGCACCGACAATAGAATTCTACATACACTGACAGGCACTTCATCGATAGTGGCAATAATGCATACTGACACTCAAGCCGACATGGAATAAATATTTCTTTATTGTTTTATAATGTAATTATATCTTGTAAAAGCCGACATGGCATATTGTAAAAGACTCATATATATGTGTAGCGTCCTAAAATTGCGACACTTGCAATTTCGACTGCATTTGGGTCTTTACGATGGCGATGTAACATGGAACCTGAATGGAGACCCCGAAACTTGTTCATGACACCAAAAACTGCATTTTTCAAGCACCCTGGCCTGATCCTCCTTGCACCCCGCTGTCCCTGGAGGTGGGACCATGGCGCCCAGCACCCTAGTCCTTCAGGACGAGGGCGCCCAGTGCCCTGGTCCCCCAGGACCATGGCACCTAGCGCCCTGGTCCCTGGCCCTATTTTGGGCCCGGTCTCCTATGAGGCTTCAGGTCTTTATGTTTGCAATTTGGAAAATAGTACTTCCTGGTCGGCCCAAGGTCAGAAAAATTAGTCTTTTAACCCTAATTGACAAGTATATAAACTACATTTCCTCTCCCATTTTGAGGAGGAAGGACATATGTGTACAAGACGTGGAAACTCTATTCAAACATTCAAGCATTCAAGCATTCAAGCATTCCTTCAAGCAATTGAGCATTCTAAGTCTCCATTCAGGGCTAAGTGTTGCATTCAAGACAAGGATTCAACCATTGAAGAGGAGATCACATACCACATACAACATACAACATACAACAACATCTACACCTTCGCATGTAAGAATACAAACATTCTTAGAACAAGGTTGCAGGTACGTGGCTGTAATTGAAGATCTGGAATCCTTGTGCAGAGACGAACAGATCCACCTTCGTTTCGCGGATTTTTTGGAGGACCGTGTGCATGCCGGGCGCCATCGTCCCATCAACTTTCACTCAAATTTGCAGAATAGCACCGTCTCAACATTTTACTGCTAATTCCAGGTCCGCAGCTTCATACCATATCCCTATCTCTGTTTATAAGTGAATCTTTCCTACTTTACATGCATTCCTAGTTCAATCTTTCTATCTACATTTCTTTACAAAAGAGGGTATCCTTGATGTCTTAACCCTTGAAACTCATATAGAATCCAATCTTGCATTGCGTGGGATTAGATCTTGTGGGTTTCAACCCCTCTTTTGAATGTAAAGTCTCCCCTAAGTGAAAACCATCAACCCTAGTGACTCTCCCTTCTCTCTCCTCGGAGTTGGGGAGGGGAGAACGGCTAGGGTTCGATTTTTCCACTTTACATTTTGGTGAACCCGACATGAACATCCTCATTCTGATTATTCATGGTTAGATCTGAAAATTTTGCTTTCCTAATTACATTTCCATGTTTGATCTTTTGCAAATTTTAGAGGCTAATTGCATAAAAACCCTAAAATTTTCATTTAAGTAATTAAACTTGTGAAATGTTTAATTGTTAATGCTTGTTTCAGATGTACCCTTCTATTGCAAATTGTCAATTCATATTTGTGCTTTAATTCTAAAAATTAAGTGGTTAAATGTCAAAACCCTAATTTTTAAAACCTTCTTGATTCAACCTTTGACTAATAATTTCACTAATCAAAACACCTCCAAATTGGTTGTAACTTTGGATTCCGCAATAAAATCACAATATCTTTCATACCTAAAAATTTGGAAAAAAGTTGCGAGGACCATGTGCACCCCGAGCGCCATCGTCCCCGACATTTTTTCCGAAATTTCAGGAGCTAGATCTTACTGTATTTTTCTGCTAAAATCCAGAATTTTGGCTGATTTTATCAATTTTAACACTTTCAAAATTAAAGTCAAAGTTGGTCTAGCGATTGCTTGGATTGAGGCTTCTAATCATTCAAAAATTGTTGAAATTAAAATTCCTATCAAAATTGTGTTTCTTGCTGTCCTAAATTTGAAAAGTGTGTTAGCATTCATTCGAAATTTCAGTGCTTTATTCAAATTTTTACAATTTGTGACTTTTGAAATTAAAGTGTTTAATTGCAACAACCTTGATTTCCATTTTCAAAATACGAATTTTGCATGAAATCGAGTCAACTTTTAAATTTCAAAACTTGCATTGCTTTTAACATTCCCTCTAAAATCATAAAATTCAAAATTTCAGTTTCCCTCTCTTTTTCAAAATTCAAATTTTACATTTTTCAACAATCTTGGTAGGGTTCAATTTTGAGATTGCAACTTTAATTTGGCCTATCTACAGATCGTAAAGTCACTCAATTTTTTCAGATTAGCTTTAAAATCATCATAACTTTCATCCCTGAAAATTTTGAAAAAAGTTGCGAGGACCGTGTGCACTCCGTTCGCCACGGTCCCGGACATTTTTTTCGAAATTTTGGGAAATTGTTCTGATTGTATTTAACAGCTTAAATCTGGGAGATTGGCTGATTTTATTGAAATTTGCTACCTCTAAAATTCAAAATCTTCTCTGTCTCTTTAGTGCATGAGTTTTACAACAATAAGCCCTACTTACACTATTCCCGTTAGACGAAGCCTTATAATTAAGTCTTTCCAAGGTGTAATTACCGAGGAGATGGAACCTAATTTGAATGGCCTTTTTAACGAGGACATGGGTAATTCCTCTAATCCTCTTAATGATGAAGAAGCTCTCCATGAGGTTTCTGTAGAACAACTTTCAAAATTGGATAACCAATTTGATGATTTTCGACAATGGATGTCTCAAGAATACCCCGATAGCAAAGCTCTTTCATTAATTGAGGGTCTAAAACGTATGGTTCAAAGTGATAAGAATGGAATTGATATTTTGCGTGGTATTGCACACATTGTGGATTCGAATGTGATGCCTATGAAAAGTTGTGCCGAAACCTTAGGTTATACACAACCTCCTACTCAAGTCAATCATTCTATTCCTTTAATGACTCCTATTGCTAGTATACCTACTTTTACATCAAACATAATGACTACTTCAACACAAGACATTGCCCCTATGATCACCAGTCATGGGGGCAATCCTTCTTCTTCAATTAACCCTCTTCCTTCATTCAATCCGACTTCTTCATTCATTCCTTCAATAAGTGTTCCTATTATATCACCACAAGTGAACATGATGCAAGGGGGCAATTCGTTTTCCATTCCTCCTTGTAGTGTTCCTCCTGTCCAATCATCTCCTATGACTAACTATCATAGTGTCCCACCACCTTACTCTCTACCTTCTTTCAATAACATAACACTTCCATCACAATCTAACACGTCTAATATGAACTCTTCGACTGAAGCGACCATTAACAATCTTGCACAAACTGTCTCTTCTTTACAGCAACAAATTGCCTCTATGAATCAATCTAAGTTTAGTGTGCCCACATTTGATGTTGCGAGCCCACTTTCTCTTGACATTTTTCGAGCTATCCCCCCTAAACATGTTGAAATTCCACATTTGGAGCTTTATAATGGTAAGGGTGATCCTCTAACACATGTTAAGACATTTCAAACAATATGTACCAATTTTGCTTATGACCAAAGGTTGCTTGCAAAACTGTTTACTAGAACATTAAGAGATAAAGCCCTACAATGGTATTGCTCGTTGCCTTCCTATTCTATTTCTTCTTTCGAACAACTTGCAAATGCTTTCATTCAACAATTTCAAAACAATATAAGTCCTAAAGTTACTTTGATTGATTTAATGCATTGCAAACAAGGTGTTAAAGAAAAAGTGACTGATTTCATTGGTAGATATAAGCATTTGTATGCTCAAATTTCTTTTCCAGTGCCTGACAATGATATTCAAAGAATCTTTATTTCTAATTTACAAAAAGATATTAGAGAAAAACTCCTGTTTTCTGAGTTTACTTCTTTCCAACAGTTGTGCGCAACTCTTCACAATTATCAACTGACTGTGAGTCAAATGGAACAAGCAAATCCTATGGCTCCGAGTGATAAGGGTGATAGTAGTCAACAACCATTTGGGAAGTTTAAACCGAACAGAGAGTCCATTAAATTCAATGAAAACATCATCAACAACAATGTGAATGTGGCATCAGGTGTGCCTCCTATTTCTAAGTTTTTCAAGAAAGAAAGAAAGTTTACTCTTTTGAATGAATCATTGCATAGTATTATGAATAAGCTATTGGAACAAAATGTGCTTACTCTTCCTCCTATAAGGCAAATAGATCCTGCAAAAATTAATTCACCCTATTTTGATAACAAATCTTTTTGTCAATTTCATCGTCATCCTGGGCATGATACTGAAAAATGTTTTGCTTTAAAAGGTAAAATTCAAGATTTGATAGATAATACTACTATCTCTGTTTCTGGTGTGAATGATCAAGGCAACACATCTGTAGCTCCTCCTAACCAAAATCTTCAGATTTTTAGTGATCCATTGCCTTCTCATGCCTCTAATGCGATTGATACTACTGATTCCTCTGTCTCACCTGATGATCTTGTGTCCATGACTCCGAATGTGATTAACTTTGTAGAGCAGCAGAAAATCCCTAAAGAACCTTCCATCACCTTTGATTCTAGTGAAACTATCAGGGCACCTGATGCTCCTTTATATATAGTTGCAAAAGTCAAGAATACACCTTGCCGTGGAGTGCTTATTGATTCTTCTTGTATGGTTAATGTCATTACTGAAGAATTTCTTTTTACTTTGCAATTGAATCAGGTGATCTATGATGAAACAAATGTGGTTGTGAAACTATTTGATGCATTTTCTTCTCCTGCAATTGGTTCTATTGCATTACCTATTGAGGTTCATAACAAATCCCTTGATATGAGCTTTGCTATTATTCCATCATCCGAACAATTTTGTGTGAAGCTAGACTATCCTTGGCTATCTTCCATGAAAGCTATTGCTTCTCCCATTCACAAGTGTTTGAAATTTCCCCATAATGGTGAAGTTGTTACTGTCAATCATAGTCTCTTTAAACCAGTTGAAAGAACTTCTAGCGTTCCTATTGATTACTTTTGGCCTAAACAATTTCAATCTCTTCCTCCGCGAAGTGATCATCTTTTTAAATCTTATCAAAAGTGGAAAAAAGATATGATCCTATCTCTAACTGAACCTAGAACACCCAAACTTGACATTCCTATCATTCTTGAGAAGGAAGTTCTTCCTTTGAAAGATAAAACTAATGTCTTTCCTCAAGAAGATTCCCAACCCATCCCTATGGATGTGACTATGCCTATGATTAATAAACTTCCTAAAAGTAGACCTATACCTCCTCGTCATGATGGACTTGGTCTCCTTCCTAAACCAAATATTCCTCCCTTATATGGAGCAGTTCCTCCTCCTTCCTCTTATGGAGAGAAGAGACCTTCCTCTTCTCCTATTATTCAACCTAAGAGACCACAACCTAAACACCCAAGTGATAAGGATGAGAACATTCCTCCTCCTCAATCTCCTCAACTTCCTACTAAGACTAGACAAAATCATTCTGTACGTGAACGCCGACGAAAGCATCGTCTTAGAGCTCAGGCAGCTGCTTCTCAAACCTTGCAATCCCCAAAAACACCTTCAACTAATATTATTCCATTTTCTCCTCAGTCGACGATTGAGCCGAAATATCCTAAACATAAGATGCATGATGGTCTTGATCTTGTGCGAGTTAAAGATCCTATTTTTATAAATCTTGATGATGATATAGATGAAAATGTTATTCATGATGAAAATATTACTCCTGTTCATTCTGATAGTGAATATGATGATGTTGATAACCATCTATCTAACGAATTTTCTAAAGCACTTATCCTAGCTCCTAGACAAGAACGACGTGGCTTGGGATATGAACATAGCTCTTGCTTGGATCTTGTGATAGCTCCATCTGCTATGTTGGATGTTCCTCCTCTAGCGTGTTCCCTACCTTCCCGAAACATTGATCAGCAAGATCGAGGGGTAGATGACATGCTAGACTAGTTTCATTAGCATAGCAGACTCTCTCCTCCTCTCTTTTGTCACTTCTTCTATTTGTTATTCTCATTCTTCTATTTGTTGTCCTTAGTGTTGTCTATTTGAGGACGATGCAAAACATTGAGATCTCTTTTGGTCTCTCTCATGTTGACTCAAAAGACACATGTGTTCCCTTCTTCTAGGTGACCTTCCTTGATTGGGGAATGAAGAACAATTATGCATACATACATATGATATACATGAATTATCATACAGCATACTGACCTCGAGGAAAGCGAAGTCACCTTGTGCTTTGTGTTTTGTGTCTATTATCCTTGGGCTTATCTCACACTTGGGGGCTAAATCCTTGTGATAACATGCTCCTTTCTTATTTCTTATATGTATCACTACCATAAAGCAATCACCCCCGATAAGGCGTGTGCGATCGCTTTAACGTAGGGGGGCATACATCCTGTTCATATCTTTTCAAGATACTTGAAAATTTCTTGACAAATTTAGCTTTGCCTTGAAAATTTTTGATATCTTTCTTGCATGACTCATAGTGAGGGAACCTTACTACTGACAGTCATGGTTCTCCCTCATGATCTTCCCTTTTACTTTGTCAATCGAAGTCGTAAGATCCTTAGTCCACTGGGGGCTTGGTGTCTCTTGCCTCCTTGATGTGGTGAAAGTTTTTCAATGTTGTTTCCTTGTACTTTACCGGAAGTATGAGCGTACGCTTATACTCCCGCTAAAGTGGGGGCTAAATGTAGCGTCCTAAAATTGCGACACATGCAATTTCGACTACATTTGGGTCTTCACGATGGCGATGTAACACGGAACCTGAATGGAGACCCCAAAACTTGTTCATGACACCAAAAACTGCATTTTTCAAGCACCCTGGCCTGATCCTCCTTGCACCCCGCTGTCCCTGGAGGTGGGACCATGGCACCCAGCGCCCTGGTCCTTCAGGATGAGGGCACCCAGCACCCTGGTCCCTGGCCCTATTTTGGGCCCGGTCTCCTATGGGGCTTTGGGTCTTTATGTTTGCAATTTGGAAAATAGTACTTCCTGGTCGGCCCAAGGTCGGAAAAATCAGTCTTTTAACCCTAATTGACAAGTATATAAACTACATTTCCTCTCCCATTTTGAGGAGGAAGGACATATGTGTACAAGACGTGGAAACTCTATTCAAACATTCAAGCATTCAAGCATTCAAGCATTCCTTCAAGCAATTGAGCATTCTAAGTCTCCATTCAGGGCTAAGTGTTGCATTCAAGACAAGGATTCAACCATTGAAGAGGAGATCACATACCACATACAACATACAACATACAACAACATCTACACCTTCGCATGTAAGAATACAAACATTCTTACAACAAGGTTGCAGGTACGTGGCTGTAATTGAAGATCTGGAATCCTTGTGCAGAGACAAACAGATCCACCTTCGTTTCGCGGATTTTTCGGAGGACTGTGTGCACGCCGGGCGCCATCGTCTCGTCAACTTTCGCTGAAATTTGCAGAACAGCACCGTCTCGACATTTTACTGCTAATTCCAGGTCCGCAGCTTCATACCATATCCCTATCTCTGTTTATAAGTGAATCTTTCCTACTTTACATGCATTCCTAGTTCAATCTTTCTATCTACATTTCTTTACAAAAGAGGGTATCCTTGATGTCTTAACCCTTGAAACTCATATAGAATCCAATCTTGCATTGCGTGGGATTGGATCTTGTGGGTTTCAACCCCTCTTTTGAATGTAAAGCCTCCCCTAAGTGAAAACCATCAACCCTAGTGACTCTCCCTTCTCTCTCCTCGGAGTTGGGGAGGGGAGAACGGCTAGGGTTCGATTTTTTCGCTTTATAATATGTATGAGATCTTATAGGTCATTTTGTGATATGATAGAAAAAAGAGAGAGAGGATAGATGATATTTTGTATAAGGTGATATAGTTGACAACGAAGGTTTTGGTTATAGATCGAACTTAAACCGGTACTGAACCTGACATAGTTGATGTTGATCTAAAGTAGTACATTATATTGGATTTTGATAATCTATTTTGTAAGTTAGTGAGACTTATATTTTGTAGTTGAGTAGTGAGCTCTAGGCTACTAGCCTTCCTACATGTGCAGACCCCTTATTGTAAGTAATATTTATTCATTGGTCAATGAGTGAATATTGTGGGTCACAAATCCCACTGAGATTTTTCCCACACTAGGTTTCCTCATGAATATCTTGTGTTATGGTGTGTTCTCTATGTTGTCTCTATTATTCTTATTTGTTGCATTAATTCTTATTTACCGGTACACTATTTTGGGATACAAAGTTCTTAATAAGTTTAAATATTCTGCTAACCGGTTAGACACTAATTCACCCCCCCTCTCAGTGTCTTTGGGACTGTCATTTATTCTAATAGTGATGACCAGGGTCATGAGAGATAGACTTACATGAGGTTCCCTGTAAGGATGCATGAAGTCTAGACTACCAAGGCACATTGGGAGTTTATCATGATTTGTAAATAAGTGATAACCTAATAATTACTGGGTTGGGTAGTTGGATTCATTAATAAAGATAAAACTAATTTGAACCTCATGACTTGATCCTAGGGAGCATGTTTTAGGATAAGCATGAGAAGGCCATGAAGATGGTAAACCAAACTCTCTTGATCTCTCATAGGTTGAGTTGGTTCCACATGTGTGTCACTTACCAAGATGTTCCATGAAAGGATGCTTGGGGGTCTAAATCTAACAAGAGGTTCCTTGAAAGGATGCTTGTAACATGCAATGGCACTCCACTCCTACATGTGTTCCCTTTGATGATCTTATGACTATGCCTTGTTGATTGATAAGCCTCTGGGAGTTTCTTATTATGGTTGTTTGTGTTGGTTGTATTTGCTCCATGCTTGAGAGAGTTGTTGTAATCTTGTCTTTTGGTATTAAGTGTCAACCTAGATGTAGAGTGTGTGTTGGGACCCTCTATCATCTCCTTGCACGGGGGGTGGTTCCTTTTGTTCCACATGGTCGGGTGGTTGGTGTTTTTTACCATTGGGTTTTTCCCCTTGTTAGTGTTCTTCATGTGTGGATGTGGATTATCCTTCTTGATGGATTATGGATGTACCTTGTAAAAAAATTTATGTAGTGAATACAATGGAATACATATATGTAGTATCTTGTATGTGGTAGATGGAATCATGTAAAAGGAAAAGCTATGTTCATGATGTATTGTTATGTAAATGTATTTGTAAGTAGTTCATAATTGGTAGTTAGGGTATGTCATGATTTGTAAATGTGGCAATGAGATGTATGGATATGTTCTTGTTAAATGAAGGGAATGATTTCATGTACCCAAATTTGGCAATGGAGTTTCAATTGAAATGGATGTGATCTATAATATGATCTGCTTGTATTGGTTAGAAAGGAATTCTATGGTTATTCTTTAGATTGTGGTTTAATATGTGAAAGAACCCTAAGAAATGGAATAATCTTAAATGTAATTATTGAGGATGTTAGATAATATGGATAAGGTTTAGATAATGACATCTCTATGTGTACGCTTAGAAATTAGGAAAAGTATGCATAGAATGCAAAAGGATTATGGAAGGAAAATATTAGGATTCTTGTGTTATTCATTGGGGTTATTGTCAAATTTGGAAAGTGGTTGCATGTGTAGTTGGATTAGGAAAGGAAACTATTGCTATTGGATTCATGGATGTGCTTTTGGTGTTATGTGAAAACTAAAATGTTATGGAGGAATTAGATATGTGAATAGATCATGTTGCTAATAGGTAAATCATGATGGAGGAGACATATATGACCATGTGAGAGTTTGAATGTAAAAAAAAAATGGATTAAAAGGTATTGAGGCTTTAGAATGAAGCTAATATGAAATGGATTGATTTGTATAGTAATGGAATGTATATCATGCTAGATAAATAGTAAATGACTTGTATATGATGTATGCCATATACTTATAATGAAGTTAATGGATTTATATTGTTATATGTTTGTAAGTCAATAAATGAAATTTATGATTGAAGGATTAGTGTGATGTTGTGCTTGAGTAAAGGAATAAGGGAATTAGTTTATCATATGGATTGAAGAATGAATTATAGTTTATACTTTATGAGGAGATAGCCATAATAAATAGAACGAGATCATGTTAGTATTAGAAGCGATTGAAGTATGTTTAAATGGATTATCAAAGATGTATTTTACCTATGCATTAGGATTCTATTATCATGTAAAAGGAAAAGAGCATGTAGATAGGATATGTTGGGTTAAAACACATTTGGATTTGGTGCATAAAATGAATGTAGGATTTTTGGGGTTGTCTTTCATTTTAAAAAGAATGTAATATGCTAGTAGAATGGTATAATGGTATACATTTCATAATGGATAGATAAGCTAGTGGGTTGCATATCTCATAGCTAGGAAATTAAATATGATGCATTAATTCAAGATGGAATATATTTATCATGTGAGTAGGCTATCATTATGGAAGTTAAATGAGTAATGGTGTTGAAGTACCCTAGGGAAAGGTTAATGATGTTATGTTATTTCCGCTTGTGTAAATTAGTGAAATGTGAGATGATGTATGTTCATAATATTTAAATGGTTAATGAATGTAGTTATATGGAGATGTTATGTATTACATTAGTTGTTATTAAAAGTTAAATAAAAAAAATACATCAATTAGTATGATAAATGATTAGTTTTCTCTAGGGTATTTTGGCGGTCATTACATGTCTGCCCTACAACACCAATCTCACCTCAAACTCAACATCAAATGATTAATCACTTGTTCGCACAAAAATCTCTCTTTGATAATGCAAACACAACATCAACACCCAAACTACATGAATATCTCGCCTATATATACAAATCGTCAACCTTGATAACAAGGTCGGCTAAACCCTCAACCCTCAGTTACAAAATGACATCACACGATACAAAGATTGACCATCAGACTAATATAATGATTTACATGACATAACATGGTCCTAATTCAAATTCCAAAAGATCAACTCCATCGGAAATCACGCCAAGATCAACTGCAACACGCTACACCACCAGAAATACCGCATAACATGAAAATCAATACCGGTGGATGAAAACCACCAAAAAATTGCACAATGATCAATTTGGATTGCCAAAAAAAATAGGAAATGAATAGGAAACACCAACAAGAACGTTAGAATCATCTGAAATAGCTGCACCAACACCACTTTTTAAATCTTCATCTGTCAACGTCTAGAAGCTTAAGAACACAACCAATCAATAACCGTCACGAAGAAAGATAACTTGTGGAGCACAAAATCATGATCCATCTGAAATGAAGATACACATGACCAACCAAAAAAATATCCCAAAGTCTCAACACCAGATCTGATCACACCAGAATATCCTGCAGGAAATACCGATAGAGTCCAATAAAACAAAAAATTGCAAACCGGATTAGAAAATCTTCCCAGTCACACTAGAGTAAATCATAGGAATATATTGACATCAATGAAAACAACATATCCTAGCAGAAACAATGACAAACCATATCCAACAATCTCCAACAAGATGAAATATCATTTTTTTTTATCAAAATTTTTAAGATATAAGGTAATCAGCATTTGGTATATCTCAAAGATTGTATGAGTTGCATCTTCAAAGTGAAGATATTTCCTACAATAATGTTGACCATGTGGTCTATGTATTTGAATTATTGATAGGAATTTCAAATTTCATTCCAAGTTCTTTTATTTATTTCCTTGTTAGAAAGATATACGATATCAATTCAAAATTTGCATATAAATTTTTTTTTTGTTTCAAGAGATTGAAGTGGTTTTGGAATAGAAAAGATTTAAATTATAGACATGGATATGTCAAGAGATTTAGAAAAGGTTCAAATTTAAAGTTGGCTTTTGAAATTTTTGAATCATTTGTGCTCCCATACAAATGACCTAGCTTAGTTCTAACTTTTTTTATTTAATCTATGATGGAAAATGGATAAATTAAAGAATTAGAACATCTCCTTAGGGATTTTTTAAGATGGGATGAAGTTAAGCTTTGTTTATATGTTATATTTATAACAAAATATGTCAATTTAAAAATTAGCTATTAATCTAATGATAATTGTTGTCACAATAGTTTGCACCCTTGCTTGAGCTATTAACTCAAACAACCTTGTGAAACATGGAAACAACCTCCAAGTGTGGGACCTTTACAAGTGAGGTTGAATCTCCAAAGAAGGTTGACTTCCTTTCCAACCAGGGTGCAGTTTTGAACCCACCCAACACTTTCAAAGCTTATTTTAAAACTCATTCTATTGATTTTGCAAGGGAAAATGGAATAGATAAAGGTAAATAAAGGTGATGCACCAAGACTGAAATTAGTCTTCCCCTACCTATGGTTGCACAAAAAACCAAAGGATACCCAAACATGCACACATCTTTATCTATAATCTCTCTAAGGAAGACAAGAAGTCAAAACTTATTGTAATGCTAGGAGGGATTAGAAGATATCAACAAACAACATACATAATAATATTTAACATAACTTGCAATGTGGGAATAGAGAAAGAGAAACCACAAGTAGAAGGTGAGATTACACACTAACTAAAAGCAAAGATAAGGTAAAACAAATAACTTTATTGACATGAAGGAAAGGTTGAATTACAATTATAGAAGAGATTTCTGTAAAAGAAAAAGAGAGAAGAACACCTTGAAAGACTATTTTTTTTTCCTTTATAGCACAGGCATAACTCAGAGTCACATTGAGTTCAAAAACCCTAACCAATCAGAGTTAGGTTATAGAGAGAATGAATTAGATCAAAAAAACTGATTCATTCAAGCAGAAGGATAGAGAGAGGTGTCATTGCAGTCAATGAGGGTAGGAGACTCTTGAAATCCAAGTGGCTCTGTCACAAGGAGGGCGTCTAAACACTCTCTGATAGGACAAAAGGCCTTCTACAAACAATAAATAGGATTGGAGAGTCCTAGAGAGTATTTGTAGAAGTAGCTGAAGTCATCCTATGCTAGTTGGAAGTAATTAAAGCAAAAATCAGATCAGATTCAGGCCATCGAAAAGGTCAAAAATAAATGTCGACCTGCTATCGACAACTATCTCTGCTAGATATTTGGATTTGAATAACTCCTCCTTCACATTTGAATGTTGGTCGTTGAATCTACCCTCACATAAAAATGAATGGTCCTGATGCATCGTTAAGAGTTCCATACAACAAAACATATCACCATTAGGGATCAAAGAGACATAAAAAGAATCTCTTTGATGGTCAATGAATGCACTTGTCATCCATGTTAGCACCTAAAAATATTATCAGGCCCAATGAAATGAATCCATGATGGTCTCTGTTAGCACCTCGCTATTTCCAGACCCACCACCTTGTAAGTTGTATCATCAAAGAGACACTTCGGTATCGTAGAGATCTCTTTTTGGTCTCCTTGATCTTTGATACAATGGGACATATAGCTTGTAAACTTTATCGGAGAGATGTCTCAACATTATAGAGACCACTTTTTGGTCTCCTTGATTTTTGATAAGGTGGCAATTGATTTGGAAATTGGGTGTCATCAGGGAGACTTCGACACCTTGGAGAGACAAGACCTGTAGCGTTACCAATGCCGAAAGAACATACCACAAAGCTTGGCAGATTAGATTGATCGAGGAGACATATACACTTTGGGGAGACACGTTTAGGGTCTCAATGATGTCAATGAATGTGGCTCTGAAGACCTTATCAGAGACATAAATTTATTGGAGAGATGAAATCTTAGACTCATCAATCTCTGATAGTTTGACAAATAGGTGAAGGTAGTCCTATAATGGGTAATCAAGGGCCAATTTGAGAATGATTAAGGGGTCCATTTGGTCAGTTAGCTTAAGTGAGATGACTGATTGAGAAAGTCAACTACTTAATCCATAGAGAGTTGGGGCAAGCCATTGAAGATGTGTCAGATTGGTTATGGCCTATGATCTATGGGTGACATGAAATGTCAACATTTTTGGTGACTCTCAGGGGATGCATGCCTACTTGCATATGGCCAAGTGTGTGCATATCTATTACGCGTAGAGTCAAAATTATAACACATTGATGAATCTTCACCTGCAACCTTTCAAAATTAACCATTCCAAGGGAAAATTGCTTGGCTTGGATAGTTGAAATGAATTAGCCTTCTTGTAGCTAGAAGTGATAAAGGTTCCACTTCAGATAGTGTCAAAATTGGAATGTTGGCCTAGCTTAGCTCTATTTGCATCCCACTTTAGGACTATATCACCCTCTTTGTAGGTTCTTTTAGTAACCTTCCTGTCAAAACCCTTCTTGACTTTTTTTTGGTTTAATTCTAGTGTTAACATGGCCTATTTTCTAACCTCTTCCAACTCCACCAGTTTAGATAGTCTAATTGTCATTGCATCGTTCTCTATTATCTCTAACTAATGAGCCAATTCAAGGGAGGGAATCTGAAGACATGAGGGAAGCCTAGCTTCCCTTTTGTATACCAACATGAAAGCTGAGTTGCTAGTAGATCTCTTAGGTGTGATTCTATCAACCCATAGCATCGTCTTTAATCTAATATGCCAAGATCTCTAATTATCTTCAATGGTCCTCTTGATTATTATGATGAGGTTCTTATTGGAAGACTCAACCAAACCATTGCCTTGGGGATAGTAATTTGATGAGGTCTTTAGATAAATCCCTTTCTAAACAACCCATGAACTAATTTGGGCTCCAAGGAACACCTTTGCATTGTCTAAAATGATGGTGGAAGGAGTGCCAAATATTGTCACAATGCCATTAAGAAAATCAAGAACTAAAACCTCAATAGCATCTCTTAATGCCACTACCTCTATCCACCTTGTGAAGTAATATGTGGCTATCAAAATCCATTTATGACCAACACTTGATAGAGGTTTGATAGGTCCAATGAAATATAATCCCCACTGTGCAAAAAATTATTCTATTGGAATTGGATGGAGGGGAAGGTAAACTAGCCTCTTCTTACTAAAGAAAGAAGGCACATTTGTCACACCTCGTCACCTATTGATATTAATATTTAAATAGGGTCAACCAATAATAACCATCCCTCATTTTTTTATAGTTGTGGTCCTTGCAAAAAAATGGCCACTTGATGAACCATCATGAAATTATTCTATTAATTTGCTAACTTGGTCTTCTTTTATGCATCTTAGTAAAACACTATGTACCGATTTTGCTCATGACCAAAGGTTGCTTGCAAAACTGTTTACTAGAACATTAAGAGATAAAGCCCTACAATGGTATTGCTCGTTGCCTTCTTACTCTATTACTTCTTTCCAACAACTTGCAAATGCTTTTATTCAACAATTTCAAAACAATATAAGTCCTAAAGTTACTTTGATTGATTTAATGCATTGTAAACAAGGTGTTAAAGAAAAAGTGACTGATTTCATTGGTAGATATAAGCATTTGTATGCTCAAATTTCTTTTCCAGTACCTGACAATGATATTCAAAGAATCTTTATTTCTAATTTACAAAAGGATATTAGAGAAAAACTTCTGTTTTCTGAGTTTACTTCTTTCCAACAGTTGTGTGCAACTCTTCACAATTATCAACTGACTGTGAGTCAAATGGAACAAGCAAATCCTATGGCTCTGAGTGATAAGGGTGATAGTAGTCAACAACCATTTGGGAAGTTTAAACCGAACAGAGAGGTAATTAAGTTCAATGAAAACATCATCAACAATAATGTGAATGCAGCATCAGGTGTGCCTCCTATTTCTAAGTTTTTCAAGAAAGAAAGAAAGTTTACTCCTTTGAATGAATCATTGCATAGTATTATGAATAAGTTATTGGAACAAAATGTGCTTACTCTGCCTCCTATAAAGAAAATAGATCCTACAAAGATTAATTCACCCTATTTTGATAACAAATCTTTTTGTCAATTTCATCGTCAACCTGGCCATGATACTGAAAAATGTTTTGCTTTAAAGGGTAAAATTCAAGATTTGATTGATAATAATACTATCTCTGTTTTTGGTGTGAATGATAAAGGCAACACATCTGTAGCTCCTCCTAACCAAAATCTTAAGATTTTTACTGATCCATTACCTTCTCATACCTCTAATGTGATTGAGACTAATGATTCCTCTTTCTCACCTGATAGTCTTGTGTCTATAACTCTAATGTAATTAACTTTGTAGAGCAGCAGAAAATCCCTAGAGAACCTTCCATCACATTTGATTCCAGTGAAACTATCAGGGCACCTAATGGTCCTTTATATATAGTTGCAAAAGTCAAGAATACACCTTGCCGTGGAGTGCTTATTGATCCTTCTTGCATGGTTAATGTCATTACTGAAGAATTTCTTTGTACTTTGCAATTGAATCAAGTGATCTATGACAAAAAAAATGTGGTTGTGAAATTATTTGATGCATTTTCTTCTCCTGCAATTGGTTCTATTACATTACCTATTGAGGTCCATAACAAATCCCTTGATGTGGACTTTGCTATTATTCCATCATCCGAACAATTTCGTGTGAAGCTAGGCTATCCTTGGCTATCTTCCATGAAAGCTATTGCTTCTCCTATTCACAAGTGTTTGAAATTTCCCCATAATGGTGAAATTGTTACTGTCAATCATAGTCTCTTTAAACCAGCTGAAAGAACTTCTAGCGTTCCTATTGATTATTTTTGGCCTAAACAATTTCAGTCTCTTCCACCGCAAAGTGATCATCTTTTCAAATCTTATCAAAAGTGGAAAAAAGATATGATCCTATCTCTAAGTGAACCAAGAACACCCAAACTTGATATTCCTATCATTCTTGAGAAGGAAGTTCTTCCTTTGAAAGATAAAACTAATGTCTTTCCTCAAGAAGATTCCCAACCCATCCCTATGAATGTGACTATGCCTATATCTAATAAACTTCCTAAAAGTAGACCTATACCTCCTCGTCATGATGGACTTGGTCTCCTTCCTAAACCAGATATTCCTCCTTCATATGGAGCAGTTTCTCCTCCTTCCTCTTATAGAGAGAAGAGACCTTCCTCTTCTCCTATTATTCAACCTAAGAGACCACAACCTAAACACCCAAGTGATAAGGATGAGAACATTCCTCCTCCTCAATCTTCTCAACTTCCTACTAAGACTAGACGAAATCATTCTACACATGAACAGTGATGATAGTGTCATCTTAGAGCTCAGGCAGCTGCTTCTCAAACTTTGCAATCCCCAAAAACACCTTCAGCTAGTATTATTCCATTTTCTCCTCAGCCGAAAATTGAGCCAAAATCTCCTAAACATAAGATGCATGATGGTCTTGATCCTGTGCGAGTTAAAGATCCTATTTTTATAAATCTTGATGATGATATAGATGAAAATGTTATTCATGACGAAAATGTTACTCCCCTTTCTTCTAATAGTGAATATGAATATGTTGATGTTGATGACCATTTATCTAATGCATTTTCTAAAGCACTTATCCTAGCTCCTAGACAAGAACAACGTGGCTTGGAACATGAACATAGCCCTTGTTTGGATCTTGTGATAGCTCCATCTGCTGTGTTGGATGTTCCTCCTCTAGCATGTTTCCTGCCTTCCCGAAATATTGATCAGCAAGATCGGGGGGTGGATGACGTGCTAGACTAGTTTCATTAGCATAGCAGACTCTCTCCTCCTCTCTTGATCTCTTTTGTTACTTCTTCTATGTGTTACTCTCATTCTTCTATTTGTTGTCCTTAGTGTTGTCTACTTGAGGACAATGCAAAGCATTGAGATCTCTTTTGGTCTCTCTCATGTTGACTCAAAAGACACATGTGTTCCCTTCTTCTAGGTGACCTTCCTTGATTGGGGAATGAAGAACAATTATGCATACATACATATGATATACATGAATTATCATACAGCATACTGACCCCAAGGAAAGTGAAGTCACCTCGTGCTTTGTGTTTTGTTTCTATTATCCTTGGGTTTATCTCACACTTGGGGGCTAAATCCTTGTGATAATGTGCTCCTTTCCCTTCTCATTTCTTATATGTATCACTACCTTAAATTAATCACCCCCAATGAGGCATGTGCGATCGCTTTAACGTAGGGGGGCACACACCCTATTCATATCTCTTCAAGATACTTGAAAATTTCTTGGTGAACTTAGCTTTGCCTTGAAAATTTTTGGTATTTTTCTTGCATGACTCATAGTGAGGGAACCTTACTACTGACAGTCATGGTTCTCCCTCGTGATCATCCCTTTTACTTTGTCAATCGAAGTCGTAAGATCCTTAGTCCACTGGGGGCTTGGTGTATCTTGCCTCCTTGACGTGGTGAAAGTTTTTCAATGTTGTTTCCTTGTACTTTACCGGAAGTATGGGCGTACGCTTATACTCCCGCTAAAGTGGGGGCTAAATGTAGCGTCCTAAAATTGTGACACTTGCAATTTTGACTGCATTTGGGTCTTCACGATGGTGGCGCAACGTTGAACCTAAATGGAGACCTCGAAACCTGTTTACAACATCAAAAACTGCATATTTCTGCACCTTGGCCTGATCCTTCCTCACACCCTGTTGTCCCGGGAGGTGGGACCATGGTGCCCAACACCCTGGTCCCTGGCCCTATTTTGGGCCTGGTCTCTTGTTGGGCATCGGGTCTTTAAGTTTGCAATTCAGAAAATAATGTTCCTATGTCAGCCTAAGGTCGGAAAAATCAGTCTCTCAACCCTAATTGACAAGTATATAAACTACTTTTCCTCTCCTGGAAAGGGAGGAAGGAAGTAAGCAAGGGCAAGACGCGGAAGCGATATTCAAACATTCAAACATTCAAACATTCAAACATTCAAGCATTCAAGCATTCCTTCAAGCAATTGAGCATTCTAAGTCTCCATTCAAGGCTAAGTGTTGCATTCAAGACAAGGATTCAACCATTGAAGAGGAGATCACCTACAACATACAAAATACAACATCATTACACCTTTGCATGTAAGAATACAAACATTCTTACAACAAGGTATCAGTACTTGTTTACATTACAAACATTTACATTTACAACATTCTCATTTCTTAGTTAATTCCAAAACTGGGGTTTGACCTAAAGGCAAACCCCTAATCCCTAACCCCCCAATCGTCCTCTCTTTTTTGTGTGTAGGTTGTAGGTACGCGGTTGTAATTGAAGATCTGGAATCCTTGTGCAGAGACGAACAGATCCCCCTTCGTTTCGTGGATTTTTCGAAGGACCGTGTGCACTTCGGGCGCCACCGTCCCGTCAACTTTCGTTCAAATTTGCAGAACAGCATCGTCCCGACATTTTACTACTAATTTCAGGTCCGTAGCTTCATCCTGTGTCCCTATCTCCGTCTACAAGCGAATCTTTCTTACTTTACATGCATTCCTAGTTCAATCATTCTATCTACATTCTTTACAAAAGAGGGTATCCTTGATGTCTTAACCCTTGAAACACATTTAGAATCCAGTCTTGTATTGTGTGAGATTGGATCTTGTGGGTTTCAACCCCTCTTTTGAATGTAAAGTCTCTCCTAAGTGAAAACCGTCAACCCTAGTGACCTCCTTTCTCTCTCCATGGAGTGGGGGAACACCTAGGGTTCAATTTTTCCACTTTACAGTTTCAAATGATGAAACAAATTGCACACATAGGCCCCTGCCTCTTACAAGTTTTATGATTTTTATATTTGGGTCATGCTCCATGGCCTTTGTGATCCATCCATCTCTCTTCTCATTGATGTCCTTGTTCAAAAGGAAATCTTTCACACTTGCATGAGGAACTAGTAGCTAGATTTTGTTGTTGGACAACATATGTTTGAACTTTTTTAATTCTCTTATGATAATGATAACTTTTTTCTCAACATAACATTAATCTGAATTCATACTCCTTGAGTCCTCCACTGAAAAATCAATAGGCTACTCTAGGTTTTCATCATTTATTTGTGTTAGGATAATTGATATACTTGAATCTCCTCCTAGAGTATAGAGGATAAAATACTTTTCATAATTTGGATTAACAAGGCTGGGAGCTTGTTCAATTGCTTGCTTGATTCGCTCAAAATTATTCTTCCCTTCCTTGGTCCAACTAAAAACTAGATTCTTTTTTAACATGGTTGTGAGAGGATTTACCATGGCTGCAAGGTTGGGGATGAACCTTCTCACAAATTTGATTCTACCAATGAAGCTTTGTAATCCCTTCTTGTGACTAGGGAGTGAAAGAGAAAGAATATCCTTTACTCTACCTGGATCTATTACCAAGCCATATTTTGATACAACGTGCCCCAACAACCTACCTTGATTAGTGGAAAATACACACTTTCTTGGGTTCAAAGACATTCCATATTCTTTGCACCTTTCAAACACTTGTCTGAGATGATCAAAATGATCAACTACATTCTTTGAATAGATACTGACATCATCAAGGTATACTAACACAAATTATACTAATACCCCTTTAAATCCATATCCATAGTTCTTTAAAATATATACCCTACATTGTTTAGAAAAAATGGCATATTAAAATAGGCATAAGTGCCCCATTTAGTAGTAAATGCAGTCTTACATTGGTCTAATTCTTGGACTAAAACCTAGTTTTAACCTGAATACCCATCCAAAAATGAAAATATTTCAGAGCCACTAACCTTGGATAGAATTTTTTCCATGGATGGTAGGGGATAATGGTCTTTAAGGGATGCTCTATTAAAATCCCTAAACTCTACACATAATCTGATTTCCCCATTCTTTTTTCTTACAGGGACAAGGTCAGCTACCCATGAGAAATGCTTGATAGGGAAACTAATATTAGCCTCTATGAGATTAGATAGTACACTTCTCATTAAAGGTTCTATCTTGGGGTTGACAGGCCTTTTCTTTTGTCTAATCGGTTTTGCATTGGGATTTAATTATATGGTATGTTGGGCTAAGCTAGGATCAAATCCATTTAACTCTTCATAAGTCCAAGAAACTACATCACCATATTCTTGACAAAGATTGACAAAGATCTCTTGTTTAGATGTAGAGCATACCTCTCCCAAGCTAAGTGTCCTTCCATTAGCAATGTTGATTGGCTTGTAGTCACCTTCCTTGGCATCTAAGTTCACACTTTAGTCATTTATTTGATCATCCAAATTGAAGATGCCTTCCAAGGTAACTAAACCTTTAGGAAATTTGTTGGTCTTGAGTTGCATGATTTAATCACTGTACTAGTCTTGCAACCTAGATTGTTTTTTAGCAGAGAACTCTGCTTCATTTTATTAAAAAAATGACAATTTTCTGATCTGAATCAAATACTTGCCAATATACTTGCAAGACAACATGCCTCACAACAAACCTGATATGTTTTTCCCTTTATACTTGATATATGTGCTAGTATATCATATTATGCACCAACTACTACAAGTCTATCAACATGTTTGTTCTTTCTTCTAGGAACACTTTGAATGTTGAGGGCCTCAAATCCTTCAATCAAATCCCAAACTTGATGTTTATATGACTTGAGCAGGTTGTTCTTGGTTATACTTTGAGTGTTGAAATGATTAACAACCAGATCACTATCTCCAAAGACCATTAGATCTTTGATCTTTCTTTTTTGTGTGATTTGGTGACCTTGAATCAGGGCTTCATACTTACTTACATTGTTAGTGCAACTAAAATGAAGTCTGCAAGAAAAGTAATATCTCTCCTTATTAGGAGAAATCAACATTACACCAATACCTGCACCATTTTTTTTCTCGACCCATCAAAAAACATGTTCCATAATCCCTTTTGGTTCTTCTTGTGTTTTGGTGAGATTAGGGATAAGGGTATCCTCCTCATGAATACAATAAGTTCCAAGGCTGGTTTCTTCATCTTCACTGATTGGATTAAAATGGAAGGCACTAGCCCATTCATCCAATAAGAAATCAGGCACTTCTTCCAAGAGAGTAGCTAGCTCATAGATCATACACTCATCCTCTTCATCATGAAAAGTGAAATTCATATTTATGGGGCTAGGAGTGTAGGGTTCTATATGATAATTAGGAATAGGATTTTCCTTAATGACAACCTTTGTGCCATATCTAGTTCTTGTAGACACATATTTCTGACCACCCAATTAAATAAATTTTATATTTGTTTAATTAGCGTCCATCTAGCTATTAATTAAATTCATATTTAATTAATAAATTATCCATTTTTAAACTATTAATTAAACTAATATTTAATTAATTCATCCCCTTTATTAATTAAATAAATTATTCAATTAATTTGATCTAATTCATCTAGTCGAATTCAGACTTTTAATTAAATAAATCATATTTATTTGATTAAATCCCCTTTTCACATTTAATTAAATCTACATTTAATTAAATTCCATCATCACATTTCAATAAATCAATATTTATTTAAATAACTATCTAAATACAAGTTGCGCCAATAATTGAAATAAATGAATTTTATTTTAATTAAAATCCTAAAAATGCCTTCCCACTTGCAATTTAACTCATGGGTCTCTTCAAGAATTCATCTCTAACCAAGGATCCTTGCACAAGAGTTTATCTCTTGGAAAAAAGGATTATCCATTAGCTCAATCTTAACTAAACCCCTAGGGTAACAATCATGTCTATTCAGACATTTAATGCCTCTTCTCTCCCCTCTCAAGCCTTCTCATATTGACACTTGTCAACATGGGATTGGTTTTAAAGTGTCACATGGATTGAGGATCATTCAATCCTAGCCCTTGTTAAGATAATTCAATCTTAACCATCCAATTGCCCATTTCTTCTATAAATAGACCACATTCCCCCATTATCAGGATCCCTCAAGTTTTATATATCAAGGTTATTGTCTATCAAGATCACCAAGTCTTAATTTTGCCTCTCTTTGTTTCAATAATAATCTTAAACATTTAGAAGCATTTTATCATTAGCTTAGCATATATCATGTTAGCATAGCATAATATCAATATCATAGAAAACTTTGTTATCATCTTATAGATGTTAGTTGCATTTCCATATAGATCAATTTCATCACATATCACTCGTTCTTGGAGTTGTCATTCTAAAGTCAATTGCTCAATGATCTGAGAGCAACCATGACTTGAGGAATCCTATGAGATAGAGAACAATGGGATGTCTTGGAGGGATTGTTTATCTAACTTGTCTTATTTGTTAAGATCCTTACATATAATGTTTCATTGGTAGGCTTGTTATTCTTCTCTCTAGTGACTAACACCACATTTTAGGTATACATTTTTGGTGCCCACTATGAGGCTCACCCACGTTTTTAAAATTTTGATTCAAATTTTCATGTAGGTTCAGAATACATGTTTCTTTAGAGAATTTGACAAAGATTCTAGTGCTTCTGACCATTCTTCTAGAGCTTTTGACAGATATTCTAGCACTTAAAACATTTCTTCTAGTGCATTTCACTCTTTCTATAGTGCTTATAATCAATCTTCTAGCACTTTTGACTATTCCTGGAGCACTTTTGTTGTATCTTTTAGTGCTTTTGCCTGAGACAAAAAGTTAAAAATTTGTAACATCAAAGAACACTTTAGGTTTGTAATCCCAGAATCTTGATTGATCTTTCAAAGGGGTTTTTGCAGGTGTTAACGTTTGATGCAGGTCTAAAGGAGTTAGATTAAATTTTTACTTTTCCAAGTTGGTAAAAAGAATTCACAATTTCTTTTCTTGCACAAAGTTAAAAGGATCTCACACTTTATTTTGGTGCAAGATAAAAAGTCACATTTTCTTTAGGTTCTATAAAAACAACTTCATCTTTTCTTTCTTGCAAAAGGTTAAAAAGATCAATAAATCAAACCTCTCTTTTTGCAAGTAGCTCACATTGTCTTTTGGTGCTCTTTAAAAAGAACAAGACAAATTTCATTTTGTCACAAAGGGATGAAAGAAGATAAGCCACATTTCATTTTTGCAAGGTGTTGTCACCGATTTCAACTAGCCTGAATCATGGGACAACCTCTGTGAAACTTGTCCATTTCATAGCCCACATCCTCCAAGGACAATCAACTTTCCTCATAAGTCATGTTGATTTGCATCTTCATTTTTGTCATTTTTTGTTTCATGTTTTTTCTTTGATCTTATATTTCATCTTTTGATTGCACTTTGAGTTTTAAAACTTGAAATGTAGGGTTTCTTGTGTTTTCCTACATGTCAAGTTTTAAAACCCAAAGTACATTTTTGGTCTACAAAGTAGTGCAAGTCAAGTTTTAAAACCCAAACTACAACTCTTCCCCATTGGCATATCAGGTTTTAAAACCCGATGTGAAAAACTTGTTTGACTCCATTGATAGGGAAGGTTTTAAAACCCCACCTGTCAATCTAGATCTACCTAATGACAGGTCGGGTTTTAAAACCCGCCATGTCAGTCTTTTTTTTGTACATTTGAAGACAGGGTTTTAAAATCAGACCTACAACCTAGGTTAGCCCCATTGTAGATCGGGTTTAAAACCCAACCTGTAGTCTTGACTTGCAACATTAGCAGATTGGGTTTTAAAACCTGATCTACTGATTTTTCTGTCTTTGTCTAAGGGTAATTTTGATCTTGTAGGCATCATTCTAGGTCTTTGAAGTCGACAATCTAATGGTGAATATTGATTTACATGATGAAACTATTGCATATTCTGGCAGATGAATAATCCTTCTCTAAGTAAATCCGAAGGGAGGAAAATGATGAATAAAGCGTCCTTATTGACACTAAGTATTTTTCACGTAGTTGCATCTTTTCTTACTGCAAATTTTCTTGCAGTTGCTTTTTTATTTTATGCAGTAGTTGTAGTCAAGTGGGACTCTATTGTTGAATTAGTCAACTGTGCCCACATTTTTCTCAACTCCTTTGCTATAAAAGGAGGAACCTCATTTGTAAATATTTTTCTTTTATATGCTTAGAAAAACTCTGTCAAATCGTTGCCTCGGGTGAGATTTTGAGCTCTTTTGTTTTCAAAATTAATCAAGCAAATAAAGAAGACAATTCACCTTGTTTCCAAACTTTGAGTTGGGCAAGAAATTGTGTATATGAGTGAATTTTCTTTCGTTCCTTTCTTATATATATGTTCTTTAATTCCTTGATTGTATTGGTGTTTGGTTTATGTTATTAAAGGAGCATTCTAATTGTGATTATAGACTTTGAGCTATCTTTCATATTTGGAAAATCTTATTGTGATACGGTGATTAAGCGGGGGGCTTTGTACTACTCTTGATTACTTTTGGCTAATGGAAATTTCACTTATATCTTTAAGACTTTGAGCTACAAGTTATATTAGTTATTAGATTGGAAATTGGATTGTACTCACATAAGACTTTGTGCTTATGCTGATTTAGGGATATATTTTAATCATTGTAGGCAAGTGTAGGTAGTTTGTTAGTTTGTAAGAAGTTTTATCAAGTGAAGGGATATATGTTAATTCTAAAAGAAAATAATTATACACCTTGATCTTAGCCCCCAAATTTACTTTCAAGTTGTTGAAATACCAAAATTCTACCAGGAAACCTCCCCTTAATGAGAGGAGAGACGTTGTCTCAACATAGTTGTGTGTGAAAAATATATTTTGTCATTGGTACGCTAGTGACAAAATATTCACCCATTTGTTTAGCGACTCTGGTGGGGAGCAATATGCAATCAATATTTTCTCTTTTGGGTTGCAATGTGTTCTTCCATTGTAATATATTTATTGCTGATTTTCTCAAAGTACTAATCTGGTTGATCGAAGTTACACTCGTGGACAATGAGCAATGAGAATTTTTTATCCTACATTTGAGTTTTTCCAGCAACATACTTTTTCTTTCTTGCCTCCATAAATAAGATCTCCTTTACATCGTACAATGAGTTTTCCTCCTACTGCACAACGGTCTCCTATTCCAAGTGAGGTGTCAAGTTTGCAAGTTGAGCTTATCCCAACTGTAAAACATTTTGTAATTCCCCCATACAATCCACTAAGTATGGTTATTGAAGGTCCTTGGGGTACCACGTTTGGTCCTTTACAACACCTCTACATGAGCTTCCAAAAGGCTCAAGATAAAATTTGTCTAATTTTTTGGGCAATGGTTCTCAACATCTCGATGAACATATCGCTACATTTTATATTCCATGTGGTGTTCTTGGGGTTGAGCATGAAGATGTTTTCCTATAAGGTTATTTATTGAAACTTTGTAAGGCGCAGCTACTGATTTGTTCTATCATCTTTCTAATGGTTCTATCACACATTGGGATACCCTCAAAACAAGGTTTGAGGTAAGATTCAAACCCACTGAAGATGAGCATGCGCTTTTAGCGCAATTGTCTCAAATGAAGAAGGAACCACAAGAGCCCATTTGGGAATTTGTGGCTAAATTCAACATTGTACAACCGCATTGTGGCTGCTTCACAACCTACTACTGGAAACTTAAAACATTTCTTTATGAATGCACAATTGATGGAGGTGAGTTTTCTTTTGTGAAGAAATGCTCCTGCAGATTTGGCTACCGCACAATGGTTAGCCACAAAAGTTGAAGACGATCTTATCCTTGTCGGTAAGATAAAGATAGAGCTGGATGGGTTCAAGGAAAACTCTTCTTTGGTATCATGGATTACCAAGAGAACAGATCCAATGGTGCAGAGGTTGGCTAATGAGTTGCTTTCCCTTAAAAAGAAAATAGCTCAAGGTGCATTCTCTTCTCCTTACGAAGACATTCCAAGGAGGTCATATCCAAATACTACTCCTAGTTATGTAGCTGAAAATTGGTACAAGCCTCCTTCACCACTAGAAGGGATTTCACTTGAGGTACCATTAGCAAATACAACAATGAGGAATTCTGAATTTGAACAAAGTGATCTCGCTAATCTCTTCCAAGAGGAGGAAGCAGACATAGCTAGCAACTCTCATATCTGGTTTATGTAGTACCAGAAAGTTGTTGAACAAAAAGATAGGTCTATGATAGATACCATGGACAATACACAATAAGAGGTTAAAGGCCACTTTTGAAAGGTGCTGGTAAAGGAGGACAATCACATCATGAGATGTGAAAAGATGGACATGCATGAAGATAACAAGGAACTTGATGAAGACCTTTTCATAAACATAATAGAGGAATTTTGCTCGTATTGAAGATAATTCTTTGAAATCTGAAGTTTGTGAACTTGAAGAAGCAAGATATACAACCATGTCTTTACTTGGCTCACATGGGGAAACTCATTCTATTCAGCATGAGGTTATGGTTGAAGAAGCAATTGATAAAGATGAAATCAGTAAGAAGAGTTCTACTTTCATCTTTTCAAGAAGATTCCTATAAGACATCTAGCTTGGTTGCAACCTGACAAGATGTCAAAAGTCACACTTGCTCCTTAGTGTGAAGATACAATGGAGGAAGGGATAAAGGATACATCTATGGTTGAGCAAGGGTAGTCCAAATTCATTGATCCAATTTGGAGAAACAATAGGTGTTATTTATTTGAGGAGGCAAGATAATTTGTTCCTTTTTCAAGGAGCAATGCATCAAGCTATGGTACAATTGTTCATGCCTCAATTGGTTGCGGCTTCTTATGATCATGCAAGGCATTGCAAGCTGTTGAAGAAAGGTGACTATTTTGGTGAGCCCGTGAATGGTTTCATTTAGGAGGGTTTCAATGGTCAGTTAGTTTAGGTTAGGCTAGTTTCCTTTTTCAATAAGTTTAGTTGCACATGTTTTTGTCTTGTTTTCAATTGGTTGCTTTGTGTCAGTCTTGTCGTTTGTGTCTTTGTTACTTGAGTCTATAACCCAATGGATATAAGAACTTGGAGTTTTGGATTCTACAACCTTCATTAGTGAAGGTCGTTCCCCAGTTAGAGCCAGCTAGCCCGAATCATGGGACAACCCCTACGAAACTTATCCATTTTATAGCCCACATCCTCCAAGTTCGGTCGACTTCCCTTGTAAGTCATGTTGGTTTCCATCTTAGTTTTTTTTATTTTTTGTTTCCATGTTTTTGCCTTGATCATTTATTTCATCTTTTGATTTCACTTCACATTTTAAAACCCGAAATGTAGTGTTTCTTGTGTTTTCCTGTACGTCGGGTTTTAACATTTTTGGTCTGCAAAGTACTACAAGTCAGGTTTTAAAACCTGACCTACAGGTCTTCCCCATTAGTAGATCGGGTTTTAAAACCTGACCTGCTAACCTCTTTTACTGTCACATTGGGTTTTAAAACCTGATGTGAAGACCTTGTCTAACTCCATTGATAATGTGGGTTTTAAAACCCGACCTATCAATCCAGATCTCCCCAGTGACAGGTTAGGTTTTAAAGCCTTCCCTGTCAGTCCTTTTTTGCACATTTGCAGATCGGGTTTTAAAACTTGACCTACAACCTAGGTTTTTCCCAACTGCATATTGGGTTTTAAAACCCAACATGCATTCTTGACCTGCAACATTAGCAAATCAGGTTTTCAAACCTGATCTGCCAATATGACCTACCTAAGTGCAAATCAAGTTTTAAAACCCAATCTACTGATTTTTCTGTCTTTGTATAAGGATAATTTTGATCTTTCAGGCATCATTCTAGGTATTTGAAGATGACAATCTGATGGTAAATATTGATTTACATGATGAAACTGTTGCATATTTTGGCAGATGACTGATCCTTCTTCGAGTAAATTCAGAGGGAGGAAAATGAAGAATAAAGTGTCCTCATTGACACTAAGTATTTTTCACATAGTTGCATCTTTTCTTACTGCAAATTTGCTTGCAGTTTTATTTTTATTTTATGCAGTAGTTGTAGTCAAGTGGGGCTCTATAGTTAAATTAGTCAACTTTGCCCATAGTTTCCTCAACTCCTTTCCTATAAAAGGAATAACCTCATTTGTAAATATTTAACTTTTATATGCTTAGCAAAACTCTGTTGAATTGTTGCCTCAAGTGATATTTTGAGCTCTTTTGTTGTGAAAATTAATCAAGCAAATAAAGAAGACAATTCCCTTTGTTCCAAACTTTGAATTGGGCAAGAAATTGTGTATATGAGTTAATGTTCTTTTGTTCATTTCTTATATATATGTTCTTTAATTCCTTGATGGTATTGGTGTTTAGTTTATGCTATTAAAGGAGTAGTCTAATTGTGATTATAAACTTTGAGCTATCTTTCATATTTGCAAAATCTTATTGTGATATGGTGATTAAGTAGGAGGCTTTGTACTACTCTTGATTACTTTTGGTTAATGCAAATTTCACTTATATCTTGAAGACTTTGAGCTACAAGTTATAATAGTTATTAGATTGGAAATTGGATTGTACTCACATAAGACTTTGTTCTTAGGTTGATTTATGGATATATTTTAATCATTGTAGGCAAGTGTAGGTAGTTTGTTAGTTTGTAAGAAGTTTTTTCAAGTGAAGGGATATAAGTTAATTCTTAAAGAAGATAATTATACACCTTGATCTTACCCCCCCGAATTTACTTTCAAGTTGTTGAAATACCAAAATTCTACTAGGGAACCTCCCCTTAATGAGAGGAGAGACTATGTCTCAACATAGCTGTGTGTGAAAAATATATTTTGTCATTGCTACATTTGTGACAAAATATTCACCCAACACAAGCTAACAAAGAACAAACCATCTTTCATTTTGCAAAGTTTTTCATTTTTCTCGAAGTTCATTATCGCAATCATTGTCTTGAAAAGGAACATTCATTATTGCTATCTTGGATAAAAAGAACACCATGATTGTTGGATAAATGTCTCCAAGTAGAAATTTGATCATTTTGCGATGTTGGGATAAAAATAACAAAATTGTCTACTGTGCTTCGAAAGTGATAATTATATGCTCTCCCCTAAATTGAGTGATCAAAAAGTTGGACTCACTCTTTTGTTTCTTTCTTTTTTTGCAATTAGGATACAACCCTTAGCAGGCTTTCCCTCCCAAGAAGCCAATAAGGACGGTGAGAGGGGAATGGCTAACACCAATTAATCCAACCCACTATAATAAAATGTGGATGTGATGAAAATTATGTCCAACGGTTTTTCTCATTGATACGTAAAGTCTTTGTTCTAAAGGTGGGAGCCTCCTGAGGGATTTTATCACTGAAGACCGAATGAAAGCCTTACTAAAAATATTTAAGAGTAGAAGCCTCACCGAGCCAGTTATCCAAACATTTCTAATGTCATAGTGCAAGGGTGGGGAAGAATCTACCCCCAAGGCATTCATCATACATCTCCCAAGAAAATGATCCAATTGAGAAGCAATTCTCTTTGGTTCAACTTTTTGGCAAAAGGCAAAAAATGGGCACACTCTCAGGTGTGACAAGGTTGTTTGAGATGAAGGAGTATCAGGATGTGAGCTATTGATATTGTTGATGACCCTTGATATTAAAGAGTCTGATTGATGTGTCTTCTTGTTCAAACTAGTTAAAAAAAGAGGATTTGAAAAGATCTTAAAAGAACATACACTTGATATTTAAAATAGAAACAAATCTACCACTATGTTCATGATTGCTTACTATGTTCTTGTTAGAAATCACAAAAACATCTTGCTAAGAATTCAACAAAACAAAAAATATCATAAAAAAATTAGAAAATTCTACAGAGTGGCGCATTTGACCATTACTATGGTGCATATGATCATTATTTTAGCGCATTAAATCATTATTCTAGCACTTATGATCGCTCTACTCGTGCAAACAATATATTATTTAGCACATGTGATTATTCAAGAAGCTCATTTAACATTTTAAGTGGGGCATTCAACAAATATTTTAGCGCATTTAATACAAAGAGCATTTCCAAGAAGATTTTTTGAAAAATCCAAAACTTGTTTTGGATACCCTTTTTAGCCTTCTTTCAGGCCACTTTGTCACAGGCCAGCTTTCCTGAGAAAAAACAAACTATATTTCAATAAGTGATCCAATTTCACCTTTCAACAATACACAAATCAAATACCTACTTGACTTATTCAAGTTAGTCAAATCAATTAAATTTTTGTATCAGGATATATCATTCCCAATCAGGAAACTTCATTAATCATTCGGCGTACTTAGTCACATCAATAGGAAAACATCGAATCTCCTATTTCGACTTGGTAAACTTGCATCAATAAAATGAGTATTTTCAATCAAAACATCCTTTCCAAACAAAACACAAATCCAAAAAGAAGCCCAAAAAGACCCCAAGTTTCAAAAATTTATGAAAAAACTTCTAGAAAATGATAAAGACAAATATCTTCAAATCTTGAGTAGTCATGGTGCTAAACTATCTGCTGATTTTGATACCAAGAAAGAAAAAGTTGAGTCAAGTACTAATAACAACAATCCATTGAATTCGTTAACACAATAGATACAGGCTCTTCAACAACAAGTGCAAGACATGCAAAGAGGAACAATGAGGAAATATACCTTGGAAGACATTTGCCCTTATCCATTTGACTGAAATTTGAACATGATACCATTTCCACCAAATTATGAAATTCCAAGGTATGACAAATAAAATGGCAAAAATGACCCACAAGATCATGTGAGGGAATTTTACACTATGAGTCTGGAATTTGCACATAACGAGACTTACTTAACGAGATTGTTTCCATGAAGTTTAGGTGGACCAAGCATAGAATGGTTCTCAAATTTCCCATAAGATATTAGGACATTCAACAAGATGGTAGACAAATTTGTGTCTCAATACTCATACAACATTCAATACACAGTCACCATGCTTGACTTATGCAATACAAAACAAAAAAATGGTGAATCCTTCCTTACCTTCTTGTAAAGGTGGTGAAGATTGTTTGCTAGGTATCCTTGTCTTGTACCAGAAACATAAAAGATGGACATTTTCATTAATACTTTAAACGATGACATGAGTTATCAACTCCAATTACAATGTCCACCAACTTTACATAAGATGGTCGAGAATGGTCTCAAATTTGAGGAGGCTTTAGTCAAAAAAGGAGGGTTGAAACTCTACAAAGAGGGAGCTGGTCCTTCCAACAATTATAACAATCCCAATAACAATGACAAATCCAAATTTTGGACAAGGAACAATAACATTGTTAATGATGGTGTAGTAGATGCACGTAGCATAAAACCAAAATAACTAGTTTTGAACTTATCGGGAAATATACCTACAAACAATCTAGAAATCAATAACCCAAACCAACTATTACTCCATATCGAAGGAATTTCACACCTTTAGGGTAATACCTCGAGTCGGCATTCAAATAACTTTTGTCCAATAAACTTATAAAGTTACTCGACACAAGAGACTTTGAACCAAAAGTTAAATCATCTTGGTGCAATGACACACATCATTATGAATTCCATAGAAGCAAAGGTCACAGGATGAATGATTTCTAATGATTAAAAAATCTAGTGCAAGACTTATTAGACAGAGGTGATATAATGATAGAAGGACACAAGACAAATGATGATCATGAAGCATTCAAAAATCTTCTCCCCAATTATCACAAGGGAGAACCATCAAACGACAAAGGAAATAAAGTGAACTACATATATGATAACATTATCAATCACATTTCCACATCAAATAACTAGGTAAATGTCATCGAGATCAAAGATAAACAAGAAAACAAACCCATCAATGTAACCACATGAGCTCAATCCAAGTTTGTATTGAAATGAAGCACATCCAAAACAACACCTCCTTCAAATCAATACAACTTGGTAGATCAGTTACAAAAGACACCGACCCAAATATCAATACTCAAGCTTGTAAAAATCTCACGGGTGCACAAAGACATTCTGGAAAGGGCTCTTGTGGACACTATGGTACCAACCAATTTAGATATTGATCGATTCCAAGCCATGGTGGGACATTTAATTGTGCCTCACACTTTGTCATTTTCTGAAAATGATGATGTCTCCTTGAGTCATCCACATAACACTCCCCTCCATATTAAATTTCTAGTCTACAAACATCGAATCAAATGTGTACTAATAGATGGAGGAGTTGGCCTAAATATATGTTTTTTAAAGCTTATTCATGCATTGGAGTTCTTTGAAGATGCTATTGATCTCAAAAGAAAAATAACCATCAAAGAATATGATAATGAAGAAATATCCTCAGAAGGAATAGTGGTATTACCCATCCGAGTGGGACCAATTCAGAAGGATACCATTTTCTGAGTCTTGGACATAGACTTGTCCTACAACGTACTATCAGGTCGACCTTGGATCCATGAAATGTAGGCGATACCATCCACATACCACCAATGTGTAAAATTACCCTACAATGGACAAGAAATTTCCATATTAGTGAACACTAATCCTTTCCAGTACTGTAGCAATCTCAAGACAACTCAAAATGTCTTTGTACCACACAACCGGGAAGCTCTTGCTTCTACATCATCAAACAGTGAAAACCAACTCAAATATTTATCAATAGATTTTGAGAAAAAGATTTAGTTAAAAGATAAAGGTATGGGAGAATATTCTTTTGAAGCTTCCTTATGTCTATCAAAATTTCTAGTTTGACCAAGATCTCATGGACAACCATCAACATCCAAACAAAAATCTTCACAACCCATCAAACTCTTTGATGGAACATTTGTTCAAGAAGGAACCCTAGCTAATGAAATAGAGGATAAAGATGTCCTAAATTGGCTCCACAAAGATGAGGAGCAATCTAAAGAAGCCATTATTAACATCAAAGTGCCCACAGAATAATAAAAAAAAGGTTTCACAATCATGTAGCAGATGGGATATGAAGGAAAATGTCATATTGGCAAATGAAAAGAAGGTATCATTGAACCGATACAACTTCCTACTCAAAATGCTAAAGACAAATCATGACTAGGCTTTGATCAAGACATTCCGGTTCACAAGAAAGTATAAGAAATAGCATACAAACAACATAAAGAAGAATATTGATAGCAACAAAACAAGGAAACAATACGAAAACAGTAAGAGGAAGAAGTAGTCCGTAAACAATAGGAAGAAGAATATGAGAAAAAAACAAGAAGAACTTGCCATCAAGGAGGAAGATACTCACAATATTTATGAGCAGATTTATAAATTTCAAGCTAGCTCTGAAACAAACTCAAATGAGTGGGAATGGGATTCATCGGATGAAATATCTTGTGATGAGAAAAACATTGATGTCATCCAAACCTACGCATCTATACTCTGTGAAGGACAAATCTCAAGGTCTAGACCATTTTAATTTGGATCACAACCTATCAATGTCTCTAGTGAGGATGATCAAAATCAGCATGAGATAGATAATCCCAAGGAGAGTAACATCATAAACCTCGAATTCACTATCCCAAATATTGACAACATTTCCATCATGACCCTAACTGCTTTGGACCTTAATCAGCCAGACAACCCCTTATTAGTCCATCTCGAACTCATTGATTGGGAAAAAATAGAACCTCTTAATATCCCTATCTTTCCAAATGATGATGCTATTGTTCATTACCTTTGTTCTGCAAATACCAAAATATGTTCCACCAGTGGATCTTGTGATAAAACTTACAACCAGGAGAGTGCAAATTCTCTTAGCCACAAAATGAATAAAACAAAAAATTGATCTAATGGTGAAAACCATTCATTAGCAGTGTTAGTTCATAAAACAGTAAAAGAAAGGGTGTGTCCAATGGCGAAAAACTCTCTGAGGTACTGAAGGATGAGACACTTGACACTCTTCCAGAGCATTATTAGGAGAGATCACAAATATTGATTGAATCAACTCAATCAATCAACATCAACACCGAAGAGGCAACAAAGACCATACACCTGGTCGAATCATTGACAAAACAAGAACAACCTCATTTCACCAAGTTTTAAAAAAAAAATCAAATTAATTTTACGTGGTCCTATATAGATATTCCAAGGATATATCTAGATTTGATTATACACCACCTATTTGTAGCTCCCAAAGCTAAGCTAGTAAAGTAGAAACTAAGAAAGATGAATCCACATGTTAGACTTCTAGTAAAATAACTAAAAAAACAAATAGATGTGGGATTCATCAAACCAATTGACTATGAAGAGTGGAATTCAAACATTGTACCTATATCCAAACTAGATAAAAGCATCAAAATATGCACATATTTCAGAAATCTTAACAAGGCTTGTTCAAAGGATGATTTTCCTTTACCCAAATCGACACAATTGTGGATTTAATAGCAGGACATGCTATGCTATCACTCATTGATATTTTTTTAGGCTACAATTAGATCAAGAAAGCACTAGAAGGTCAAGACAAAACAACTATCACCTACCCATGGGGTACATATTGTTGGAACATCATGCCTTTTGGATTAAATAATGCAGGAGCAACTAATCAACAAACAATGACCACAATATTTCATGATATGATGCACACATTCATGGAAGACTATGTATATGATCTGCTAGCTAAATCATTCACTAGGGAAGGACATCTGAAGATCTTATAAAATATTTCAACAATTAGAATAGTTCAATGTGTGATTGAATCCAAAGAAGTGTGTATTCAAAGTCACATCAGGAAAGCTCCTAGGATACATAGTATCAACTAAAGGCATTGAGGTCGATCCAAAAAAGGTCCAAGCAATCATGTGTTAGGATAACCAGTGAACAACTAAGGGGGCGGTGAATCAATTGTTAACAGATTATAACATTTAATCCACTCAACAACCTTTAACTAGATTAAGTACCAGTAAAGAAGAAATAGATACCGATAAACAATGCAACTTAACAAATAAACAGATAATCAATGCAAAGAAACTATACCACATAAAACCATGATTTGTACGTGGAAAAATCGGAAAGGCAAAAACCATGGTGGGAAGCCTACCCACAGGCAGATGATACTTCTACAGAAAGTATGTGTTACAATGACTGTCCTACACATGCATGAAGGTACAATGCCTAGAGTGTACTACTCATTACAAAAAGAGTCTCACTAACTACAGAGAGGCTACAACCTTCTCAAGATAAATGGACAACAATCCAATAGAGTGAACTACTAGAGATAGCATCTACCATGCCCAATTACACTCTTGGTTAAGCTCAATACTGGAGGACTAAATCCTCTTCCTTAATCCCAATTCGATCACCTATGAGCGACCAAATCCTCTGCTTGAATGATATTACAATATTTGCACATTACATTCCTTGACAATGACCTTTTCAATAACCATGATACTCTACAAAGAGTTTCTACCTCTTATTTATACAAACCCTAAGGCCTAAACCAATTAGGTCAGCCACCTAAAAGATATTACAATAAGATCAATACATAAATCCATTTACAATGATATACCATGTCATCTTAAGACCAAAACAACAATAACAAATCCATAAGACATCCCAAAACATCCCGGTAACGTGTAGAGAACACGTTATCATAATACTAGTCCATAACCTAGATAGGTACCAGACATATTTTGGGTCCACCACACCAAAGCAATGTCTTCAAGCAGTTGAAGCATGATTAAAGAACTTCTTCAGCATCCTGAAATCCATCTAGAAGCTGCACCAACATCGCTTATGCATCCTATCAAGATTCCTCAGTGAAAACTCTGTCGGTAAAGCCATAAACCAATGCGGTAAGGATTTAACAGAGTGTATGATATCATCTGATTACCAAGTCCATACCATCTGACCAAGACATGGTCCAGAAACATGTACCACATGTAACCAAAAATATTCCATAGATCAAACATGTCGGAAGTGTCCAACAGATAGTCTCTTCTACCGGTAACACTACATCTTCTATTGGTAACCAAAACCTGTTTGTTGGTAACCAACCATAACAACTAGTGTTGACATCAATGACAAAACATCAATGAAACACATAATCAATTCATCCATAATTCCAACATCATGGAGATGCCAACTCCTAGAAATATCTTGAAGATCTTGAATTTCTCAAAGGCTTCATATTTCTCCCTAAGAAAAGTCACCCACATCATCCTAGAATAATCATCAATAATCAACATGAAATACCTATCACCTTGAAAGCTTCCAGTCTTTGCTAGACCACATAAGTCAGTGTGAATAAAATCAAGTGCATCATTATATTTATCATGTATGCTCTTAAAATAACTTCTAACTTGCTTTCCCAATTGACATTCCTTACATACTGGATTACGAGGCTTCATAATCCTAGGTATATCTCTAACTGCCTTAGTTGAACTGATCTTAACAATACAATCAAAATTAACATGCCACAACCTATTTACCATAACCAACTATGAGCAATCAAACATGTCTTATAGCTAGTGTTCAAGTGAAAGATATTACATCTTGTTTGAATGCCAGTTGCAATCTCCAAACCAGTCTTGTTAATGATTTTGCATTTTCTATCTTTAAACTGAAGTTGGAAACCCTTGTCAACCAATTGACCAACACTTAAAATATTATTCTTTAAACATTCTACATAATAGACATTATTAGTGTTATGGTTGCCATCCATAGAAATAATACCTCTACCTCTGATCATACATGCTTTGTCATCTCCAAATCTGACTTGACCACCATTGTATTCTTGTAGTGATAGAAAATTTATTTTATCTCCAGTCATATGGTGTGAGCATCCACCATCAATTACCCATTCATACTTATCTTCAACTTTTGCTGCCAAGGCCTTTTCTTCTATTTTGATAGCCGGTTCCGGTTCATCTTCCTTTAAAGAATAGAACACCCATTCCTTTCCATTATCGTATCCACTAGAAGAGTCTTCTTCTGGTTCATCTCCAGAGTCATCACTTACTCCTTCCTCATCCGCTATGTAGCATTGTTTATATTTATTGAATCTATATATGTTCTGGTTAGGCTTAAATGATTTCTTAACTCTTTCCTCAAATCTTGCATTTCTTTCAGGACATCTAGACGCAAAATGTCCAATCTTATTACATGCAAAACATTTAAAAGGTTATTTTCCTCCATACTTACTTCTCGTCGGACCTTTAGGTACTCTTCTAGCAAATAAGGCTTCAAGTTGCTCAAATTCTTCATCTTCTTTCCTCATGTCTTCCAATTCTTTTGCATATAGGACTTCACAATCACTTTTTTTGGTAGATGATGATGATGATGCATGAAAAGCAGGTTCAAACTTTACAGCTCTAGAAGATCCAAATTCTTAAAGATCAAAAGAAGATAATTTCCCAATTAGAATGTCTATGTTAACTGAAGAGTTTTCCATTGTTTTGAACTCATTAACTACAGTTGCCTTCATCTTGTAAGCCGGTGGAAGGGTTCTTAAGACTTTGGAAACTATTTCCTCTTCACTCAAAGATCCTCCACAACATTGAATTCCCATAACAATCTCATTTACTCTTTCCATAAACATAGCGATTCTTTCATTATCTTCCATCTTCAAGTTTTCATATCTTACCCAGTAACCATCAAGTTTAGCAATTTTTAAAGTAGGGTCACCTTCATTTAGAGTTTGCAATTTGTCCCACATAACCTTTATTGATGATTTTTTAGTTAATCCCATGATCAACTGATCAGTAAGTGCACACAAGAGGGTTTCTCTAGCTCTGTAATCATTTTCAATATTCTTATCCAATTCTACAAGAGCAAGATTGCCAGATGTTGAATCATAAGGTGTATATCCTTTCTCAGTGATCTCCCAAATATCCTTGCTAAGACATCTAAGATGAGTCTCCATCATGATCTTCCATATTCCATAGTTTGTTCCATCAAGCTTAGGGGTTTCTCTTCTGAAAATAGTTGCTAGTAGATTAGAAGTGTTAGCTGCCATAGGATCTACCTCAAGCGGTTAAGCTTCAGCAAAAGAGGACCAAAGCTCTGATACCAATTGTTAGGAGAATTGGTGAACAACTGAGAGGGGGGGAGGGGGTGAATTAGTTATTAACAACTTATAACATTTAATCCACTCAATAACCTTTAACCAGATTAAGTACCAGTAAAGAAAAAATAGATACCGGTAAACAATGCAACTTAACAAATAAACAAATAATCAATGCAAAGCAACCATACCACATAACACCATGATTTTTACGTGGGAAACCTAGAAAGGGAAAAACCATGGTGGGAAGCCTACCCACAGTCAGATGACACTTCTACAGAAAGTATGTGTTACAATGAGGGGCGTGCACATGCAGGAAGGCACACTGCCTAGAGCGTACTGCTCATTACATAAAGAGTCTCATTGACTACAAAGAGGCTACAACCTTCTCAAGATAAATGGACAAAAATCCAATAGAGTGAACTGCCAAAGATAGCATCTGTCATGCCTGATTACAGTCCCGCTTAAGCTCAATACCGAAGGATTAAATCCTCTTCCTTAATCCCAATTTGGTGACCTATGATCGACCAAATCCTCTACCTGAATGATATTACAATATTCGCAAATTACATTCCTTGACCATGAACTTTTCAATAATCATGATACTCTACAAAGAGTTTCTACTTCTTATTTATACAAACCCTAAGGCCTAAACCAATTAGGTCGGCCACCTAAAAGATATTACAATAAGATCAATACATAAATCCATTTACAATGGTATGCCATGTAGTCTTAAGACCAAAACAACAATAGCAAATCTATAAGACATCCCAAAACATCTTGGTAACGTGTAGAGAACATGTTATCATGATACCAATCCATAACCTAGATAGGTACTAGACCTTTTTTGGGTACACCACACCAAATAAATGTCTTCAAGTAGTTGAAGCACACTTAAAGAACTTCTTCAACATCCTGGAATCTATCTACAAGTCACACCAACACCACTTATGCATCCTATCATGATTCCTCAATGAAAGCTCTATCGGTAAAGCCATAAACCAGTGCCAGTAAAGGTTTACCAGAGTGTATGATAGCATTCGATTACCAAGTCCATACCAATTGACCAAGACATGCTCTAGAAGCATGTACCACATGTAACCAAACATATTCCATAGATCCAAAAATGCCGAACGTGTCCAACAGATAGTCTTTTCTACCAGTAACACTAGATCTTCTACTGGTAACCAAAACCTGTCTGTCGATAACCAACCATAACAGCTAGTGTGGACATCAATGATAAAATATGAATGCAATACATAATAAATTCATCCATAATGCCAATATCATAGAGGTGCCAACTCCTAGAAATATCAGTCAATTAAGATCTATACAAGGAAGGATACAATCCATCAGAAGATTCATTGCTCAATTGACCGACAAATGTCTATCTTTCAGTCATCTCTTACACGAAAATGTTCCTTTCAGATGGGAGGAAAGATGTGAATAATCCTTCAACCAGTTAAAGCAGTATCTAATGAACCCACATATCTTGGTACCAACAGTAGTCGGAAAACCACTCCTACTCTACATATTAGCTACCAAGGTATCTTTAGGAGCTTTTCTAGCATAAGAGGATTTTATAGGAAAAGAAAGGGCTATCTACTACATTAGCAGAACATTGAGTGGTTATGAACTTAACTACGCATTCATAAAAAGGGCTTGTCTAGCTGTAGTGTTTGCATCCCAAAAGTTGCGATATTATATGCTAGCTCACACAATGAAGTTGATATAAAAAATAGATCCCTTAAAATATATACTCAGCAAGGCCACTCTAACAGGCCAACTCACAAAATAGGTGATTATTTTGAGCGAGTCTGACATTCATTACATGGACAAAAGAGCCATCAAGGGCCAAGCAATAGCAGATCAATTGGCTGAAATACCATTGCTAGTCAACCATCCACTGCATATTGAATTTTCAGATACAAATGTTCTAGTAGTTACAACACAATCATGGGTACTATAATATGATGGATCTTACACCCATAATGGGTTAGGTGTTGCAATCCTATTTTTCACTCCTCAGGGACACAAAATCCGAAGAACCTATAGGATGATGTTCCCTTGCACAAACAATATAGTAGAATATGAATCACCGGTCATTGGCATCAAGGTGGCAATAGAATGGAACATCACAATGTTATTAGTCTATGAATACTCTCAATTAGTCATCAATCAGGTTAATGATGACTATCAAACAAAGGATGCCATGGCAACCATCGCCTCTCTTCTACAAATACTCGACAACAAAGTTGTTGGATGCTATGGCGACCATCACCTCTCTTCTACAAATACCAAAACAACAAACTCGTTATGAATTCCTAGTGGAACAATTAATTTCTCTTGCCTATGACAATCTTGATACCCAAGTTATATGCCATCTAGTTGGTTTTGAATCTCCAACCTATGGGAAGATCTATACCTATCTAAAAAATAATACCATTCCTTTCGATCTATCCTGAAATCAAAAAGTCAACTTCATCCATCAAGCAGCCCGCTATACCCTAACAATCGATACTCTCTACCAATGGGGTCTTGAGGGTACTCTCCTTAGGTGTCTAAAAAGTGACAAATCTAAACCTACCTTACAAGAAGTTAACAAAGGTATTTGTGGTACACATTCAAGCAGTCCTACTCTAGCCAAGAAACTTCTGAGACTGGGATACTAGTAGTCGAACATGGAATAAGAATCCTATCAATTTGTGAATAAGTGTCAGAAATGCCAAATCCATGGAATTCTCATACATGCACCGACACAGGAGCTACAACCATTCACAACATAATGGTCATTATGTCAATGGGGACTTGACCTTATGGGTAAGATCCATCCCTCCTCCTCAAAGGGACATAAGTTCATAATCACAACCACTAAGTATTTCATAAAATGGATCAAAGTTGTTCCATTAACCACCATCACCGACAAATAAATATCCTCCTTCATCTTCAACTACATTATCTATCAGTATGACATTCCTAGTTCCATTATCACTGATAATGGTAGACCCTTCGAGAATCAAGACATGCAGGATCTTTGTGGAAGATTCCATATCTAGCATCGCTTCTCCACACCTTATTACCCTCAAGGGAATTTCCAAGCAAAAGCTTCAAAAAAACCATTTTAAATATCCTAAAGAAAATAGTAAATGATGATGGTCATGATTGACATGTCCAATTAAACCCTACCTTATGGGCATATCAAACTAGCATCTGCACATCTACCAAAGCCACACCATATGCCCTTGTATATGGATACAAATCTATATGCCCCCCCAACTTTAGATAGTAGGGTTGGCATGTTACGTAGTATCTGGCAACTAATCTACTTGCCCACTGACTCGGGTGTCTCCTTGTCCCACCCCCCCTAGAGGGTACATTGAGGTCAAAATATCATCCATCAGAGTATCATTGAAAGGACTCATCCCAAATGAGGAATACAAGGTAAATAGACTACAAGTGTGGGAACTACTAGATGAATGTTGTCAACATGCTTTTGATCACCTTAAAGCATATAAACAAGAAATATCTAGAAGTTATAACCATAAGGAGAAGCCACGAATGTTTTAGGCTAGTGACTTAGTACAAAAAGAAAATCCCTGCAGGCAATAGGATCAAGAAAAGAACGGAAAATTTGAACCAAACTGGCTAGGTTCATTCATTGTCATATCAGCATATGGATCTGGAGCATATTAGCTATCTATATTAGAAGGGTAATTGTTTGATGAACTTTCCAACAACATCCATCTCAAGAGGTTCTATTTTTGAGTTACCCAATGTACGAGAAAAATCAAAAAGCCCAAAAAAAAAAAAGACAAGAAAAAAAAAAAAAAAAAAAGTGCAATAAAAAAAAGTAGTGAAAACCTGACAATAGGCTCTATTTGTGATTGATCATCTCTTCCATATATTAGTACATATATCATATATCCACTTTTCCCTATCATTATCCGCATCTGTGATAAGAAATCTTATATCCACCTCAAGCATTGCAACAATATCTCACCATGGCTTGGTGATCATCGTATATGTCCACAATAAAAGGTTGTATCTGGACTGGGGGCAAAATCCTAAACTCAGTGGGGGAAATTCAATTTGATCTACCAAAACGTAGACAACCAAACAATAAGACATGTGCATCAAACAAGGATCGTGAAAATCAATAGTGAACATTGAAACTGCAATCCCAAAATAATAACAAGTAGAATCCAAGGAAAAACCAAGTTCAATCCATTAGCAGGATATTTTTATCTGACAAGTAACAGGAATAAGTGTGAAGGTTCATCTATGGTAGTTTGATTTTTGCTATTATATCTCCCAAGCAACTCAAGGATGTCTTGAAACTAGAGAAGCAAGGAGGGAGTTCGATATTTTTCTTTGTCTACTGCTTGTGAGTGAATCCTTAATACTATGCAAATTTGTCACAGGATATGATTGAAAACATATAATTGAAGACATTTCAATTTTGTATAGGATGAAGGTTAACTCTTGCTTGTTTTCGCAAACAACATTCAGGTCATCTTGGTTCATTTATACCTCGATGCTTGTGTCATTTTGTAATATCAAAATCCATGTAAGTTGTACCCAGGTCATCATGGTTCAATTATACCATCGATGCTTGTACTAAATTTTAACATTTTACAAGCTCAATGATGATAAAAAGGGCATAAGCAATTGACTAACAGAATGGAAACATAACTACACTTGCATGGCTACAAAAGTTGCATTCATTATCATTAATCATATCAATTGCATTTAGTTGCATTCATTATCATTATTCCTATCAATTGCATTCAGTTGCATTCATTATCATTATTCATATTAATTGCATTTAGTTGCATTCATTATCATTATTCATATCAATTGCATTTAGTTGCATTCATTATCATTATTCCTATCAATTGCATTCAGTTGCATTCATTATCATTATTCATATCAATTGCATTTAGTTGCATTCATTATCATTATTCATATCAATTTCATATAGTTTCATATCATTTACATCATTCTCATATCATTTAGATTGTCATTTACATAATTGTCATATCATTTAGCATATCATTTAGATTATCATTTAGCATATCATTTAGATTATCATTTACATCATTATCATATCATTTAGATTACATTTCAAAAACATTGATCTATTTCATTTTAACAAACTATAGTAGCATTTACATATATTCATATCATTTAGGTGCATTTTCATATAGATTCATAGCATTAGTACCAACAAATCATTACACCCATCCACACATTACATTGTTGGGATCCAAGAACACTGAGAGGGGGGATGAATCAGTGTTCTAATGAAATGGAGAAATTAACCTTATTAATACAACAACTCACCAACCAGTAAACATAAAAACATATAACAATAAGCAAAAATGCAACCACAAAGATTAATACCATAACACCACAGATTTATACATGCAAAACCTCAAAGAGGAAAAACCATGGCAGGATTGGAGACACACAATATCTATCCACTGATCAGATGAATAAATATTGTTGATGCTCTGCAAAAAGGATTGTTAGGAGACATAAGAAACACGTTAATGATGTTAGTATTTAATCAGAAACGAAAGACAAAAGAAATCACAATCTTAAGCAAGCATATCAAGAGAGATATCAAACATTTAAGGGAAAGCATGCAAAAATGAAAGAAAGACACTAGACCCTTCCAAATGCTTGCCAAAATGTTCATAGGTGCTCCTCCCCTGTTCCTCTCCTCTCCAAGTTCCAAATGAGTGTAGCTCTTAGTAGCTTTTTGTACTATTATGGATGTCTTATGGAGGTTCAAGATTATGAAAATGATTGAAAAGCTTATGCAAATGCAAACAAACTAGATATGAGAAAGCACCTAATTAAGATATATTGATTTTAACCAAAATAACAATCTAGATTATGATTTACTCCTAAAATTCTAGCTCAAATTTCACTATAGATTAGATGCATACAAGATTTATGGATTATGGCTAGATGATGCTAGATTATAGATGATGCTTGAGGATTTAAAAATGAGGAATGTGATCTCTATTTATAGGTAAAATGGAGTATTGGATGGTTGAGATTGAGTAATCTCAACAAGGGCTAGGATTGATGCGTTTATGATCCATGTGAATGCTTTCAAGCCAATCCCAGGATGACAAATGTCAACATGAGATGGCTTGAGAGAAGAGGGAAGAAGCATTAAATGCTTGAGATGATATCAAGGTTAGCTTGGGAGGTAAGGTTAGGCTTGAGTTGAATGAATAAATTGACTATCTAATGAATAATGCCTTTATCCAATGGATAAACTCTTGTGCAAAAGTTAGTGAGAATAACCATGGTCAAAGAAATGAATGCTTGAAGAGACCCATGAGTTAGATGGATGTTGAGTTAGAAAGAAAGTCTCTAACCATGTGGGTGAGTTGAGTTAATCATTAATGGTCATGTAAGAGCCATAAATGGTTATGTAAGAACCATTAATGGTTTGGAAGACTTTAGGGGTTAACTTGTTGGAGACATAAAGCATTTAATGCTTTTCAAAGACTTTGAGGCTTTGAGAAGCGACTTTAAGTTGCTTAGGAATGTGACAATAATTAGGGGATGGGTTTAGGCTAATTAGGAATGGTTTAGAATAGTTTAGAAAGTGGTTAGAAGAGTATAGAAGGGGATTTAGGATGCAAGTGGGTTTGGTGGGTGAGGGAAAATAGGATTTTAATTACAACAAAATTCATTTATTTCAACAAAATAGGTGCAACTTGCATTTGTAGGAGAATGCAAGTGGGGGGGATTTTAGGGATTTAAATAAATGTTTAATTTATTTATTTAAAGGAGGAAAGGGGGTTGAATCAAATAAATGTGTTTTATTCATTTAATTGATTTGGGATGTAGTTTTAATGAATTAATTTAAATAAATTGGATAATTTATTTAGTTAATAGTAGAAGAGTTTAGAGATGAATTAATTAAATGTTAATTTAATTAAATAATGACTAGTGGTTAAATAATTAAATAAATAGTAAATATTCATTTAATTAAGTGGACAGATTTATGTGACTACAATTACAATAAGGGGCCTACACATGGAGGAAGGCCAATAGACTAGAGCACACTGATCATCACAAAAGGAGTCTCACTGACTATAGAAAACATTGGACAACAATCTGGAATGAAGATTGAACTACAAGTATAACATCTCCCATGCCTGAGTACAGTTCTAGTTAAGCTCAATACCAAATGCCTTAATCCTCTTCCACAAAACCAATTTGATAACCTATGATTGATCAAAACCTCTATATATAATTACAATATTGTTTGCATACAGATAATCCCATAACCCATATACATGCATGATCTCATTGATCTACAAAGATATCTTACATCATATTTATACCAACCCAGGACCTAAACAATTAGGTTGGCCACCTAAAAGATAATACAATAAATTCATAACTTAAACCTGCAACCTAATGATCAACCAAGTTGGCCTAAGACCGAAACAACATAATCCAATCAATGAATCCAACCGGTAATTCATCAACCCACACGCTATATAAACTGGTCCATAACCTAGCAAAATAACTACCGAACCTATAATAGGTTGCTATAAGCCAAATGAAACACCACAAACAACTAGAACACGAACATGATAACCATCAACATCTAGATAACCTTATATAAGCCGTACCAACACCACTTATGCATAATATCAAAAGATCTTCAACAAAGCTCTACTGGTAAAACCCTTACCAATAAACAAAAGGCTTAATAGAACAAGTGATAGCTTCTGGATCATCAAATCCCAAACCAACTGAATACGATACACATCAGAAAGACATGAATAACCAATCCAAACCAATTCCATAGACCAAAGCATATTAGAGCATACCGGATCAACATGATCTTACCAACCATAAACCAATCATCCTACCGGGATCAATCAAATATTGGCAAATAGCCAAAGTAGCTAGAGTAGTCGATGTTGCCATCAATGACAAAACATCAATGCAACACATAATAAATTCCTCCAAATTGCCAACAATCTCCCCCTTTGGCATTGATGGCAACACTAGATGTGAAAAACATCCAAGTGCCAAGAAATGCTAAACAAATATCCCACACAAGAATACAACAATGAAGTTCTAATTCATACTCTCCCTGTAGATGATACCATAGTTAAGTTCTACAAATTTCTCCCCCTAATGTATATAACTCCTTAAGTTTTTCACATGAATATCTCTCCCCCTTTGACATCAATGCCAAAGATCTTACATAAATATCAACAAAAAATCATAAACCACTGAATCACAAGACTAATTAATCCCCCTGAGTAGTAGCATCACCACATCAATCTGGAATGAATAATAGCTCTTATAATGCATACTAGAGTGATGCCAAATTGTAAGGAAGTTAAGTAGCGGAAACAACTTCCTACACTAACCTTGAGAGGAGGGTAATGCAAAACTTTTTCAGATCATTACAACAGTTACAGAAAATAGAAATAGATATAATAACATTCATACCACAACACAATGATTTACGTGGGGAAAACCCTTTCGGGAGAAAAACCCCACCCTCCAAAAGCAGCTCAATATTTTATTCAGCAATCAAAAACAGATTACAAAATACTTGCAGAGCAAGCTCTTCGCAGGAGTAGCACTAATCAGAGATTCAGAGGCAACTCAATAGCCATAAGACTCTTACACTCAACCTCTATCTCACACACCTCATAAATAGGAGATACAATACAAGAAACCGTCAAACGGTATTACAAAACCATGGGCTAAACCACCCAATAAGGTGTAGCCGACCTTATCTCCCTTCTATGACATGTTAAAGCACACATCAACACGTGTCATTCCCTTTTACAGCTCATTTATGTATTCGATACAAATTATTTTTCCTATTTCAGGAGTACAAACTTCCGGAGGCCATAACTTGAGAACCGGGTGTCCGATTGACGAACCGTTTGAAGCGCCGGAAAGCTCGCGAAGTGTTCTATCACCTCGTAACCCGCTTCGCCGGTTACAGCAAATTTTCAGGGCGTTTCGGAGCCTCTAAAGTCCCCAAAATTAAGTTTAAACATTTTATTGCACCCTTCCAAGACGAAAACTTTAATATCTTCAAAACTAGCTGTGACCTTGCGACGAAACTTTACTGGAATGCTTATCTAGCCAACCAGAAGCTTCAGGGAGAGTTTCGCACCATTTCGTGCTCAAATAAAAACTTACTATAAATAGTAACCTCACATAAATGCAAGGTTGAGACACCATTTTTCCCAACACAAATAGCATCAATCAATTTTTTGCCGGAGGGGCAAAAACCCCAACCCGTCTCTCAAATGCTCAAATAATTCCTCAAACCAATCTAACTTCATTTGCTTCCACCTACTTCATAAAATTAGACTTGATAGAAATACCAAATTATTTGATATGTCAAAAGAAATAGAGTTATTACAATGAATAACTATCGGTACATTACAATCCACCTTTATATAATTCAACATTTTCTTCATCCATAGAACTTGTGTATAGTTAGTAGCAGTAACAACATACTCAACTTCAGTAGTAGATAAGGAAGTACATGACTGTTTCTTGCTAATCCATGAAATAAGTTTCTTTCCAAGAAAGAAAGCTTCATCGGATGAGGCTATCTGATTGCCTATATCTCTATCCCAATCCACATCTGAACATGCTCAAGGTGTAAGGTCAAATCACAAAACAAAACCAAACCAAAAAAATCCTTGAAAATATCTAAAAATCCTAGCTACCAGAGCAAGGATTCAACATAATCAATTCCTTCCTTATGAGAATATTGATTCCAAACCAATCAATTCTAGTTCCAATAACATCAAAGTCCATGTGTTGTCCTTTTCTAAGTGATCCAATTCCTCTTCCATAGCTTTCATCCAAAATTCATCCTTACAAGCTTCAATAACTGATGCTGGTACAATTAAAGAAACTAAGCATACCTCATCAGCTTCCAACCTTCTTCTTGTCCAATTATCTGATCTTCTAAATGATTCAACTTTACATACCTAGGAGTCTTCTTATTCTCTGTTCCTCTTCCCTGATCTTAAGTTACTGTTAACTTTTCTAATACTGTCGGGGTAACTAGTTCAATATTTTGTTTCGGTAAAGGTGTTACTGGTTCAGTTAATACCATTTCCACTATCAGTTCTCACTCTGATTTGACCTCTATATCACTCATCCATCTTGACATTAGAGCTCTCCATAATTCTCTGCAATCTTTTGTTATAACATCTATATGTTTTTCTTTTATTAGAATAACCAAGAAATATCCCTTCATCACATCTAGGATCAAACTTCCAATTCACTCTCAAAGATTCTGAAATACTTAACTATACATGGATGACCAAACCATAACTCATAGGGTGACTTACCGGTAAACCAAACTAGATCCAAGATCCAACAAATATTTGTCGATTGACCTTCAAACTAACTTCTCCAAATATCTGAAGTAGGCTTTCACACCACTACTAGGGCCAACACAAGATTTGTCATCAATTTTCCTCCCCCTAAGGCGAATGCCTTAGTTACCGGATGAGTTTCCTATCAGTGCAGGAACATTCTACTCTGCCAGTTGAGTAACCGAGGTATATCCTTCAGCCAAATGAACATCTGGGGCAATTGATTATGTCGGTTGAGCCTCAGACTTCATAACCCACTTCTTCTCATGATCCTTACGAATGTCATCAACCTTCTTCTTTCCCTTTTCATTAGATTTATCACTTCTTGTGGGTAGGTTCTTGCATCTGCACAATTTAGCAATATGTCCTACTTTGTTGCATGCATAACAAGTGACATTATTCTTCTTAATTGCTTTACTATAACCTTGACCATTCCTTGAACTACATTGATTAGCCATATGTCCAAAATTTTCACAAGCATGATATTTTTCATTCATTCTACAATCTTTTGTCCTATGACCATACTTCTTACAATTTGAACACTGACCGGGAACTGCATTATTATTCCGATTTTCTCTATTTCTACAATATCTTGCCAAATGACCAAATTTATTACAAACAAAGCATCTACCATTAAATTTATGTGCTTTGGGTTTCCTTACCGATGACCTCTGATTCTGGTTGACCTTCTGAATGCATGTGTTATCCTGATTTGCAGTACCAGAGCTTTCTCCATGCTCAAATCCAAGACCTCTAGTGTCTCTGGTGTCCCTTTGATACTTCAATAATTCATCAAGCTTAGAAGAACTAACCTTGAACTTATCTTTGTATTCATTTGCAGCATCCAGATCTCCTCTTAGGACTATTCCCATTCTTTCCAATTCTTGCTCATTGTTCTATGATTGCACCAATTCAGTTCTCAACACATAATTATCATGCACCAACCTAATGCATTCCTCAGATCTATCTTTCAAAGATATAGGAATATTTTCTTCATTCTTCTTCAAGTCTTCAATCTCCTTGGACATCCTCATAGTTGAGGCTTGCATTTCATTCTTCATGACAATATTCTCCTAACTCAACTTCTAACATTGTTCCTTAAGGGCATCCTTCTCTTCATCATCTTGATTTTGTAAGAAGTCCTTCCTTTTAGCTTGGGCAGATGGCAAACTATCCTGCAGAGTAAAAATGAATTCCTTTGTAAATTCAACTCATCTTGCATCTTCATGTTCCTCAATCTTTCAACATCATAGCCTTCGAGAGATACTTGAAGTTCCTTCCTTAAACCTATCTCCATAGAGTTCGGATACAGGGTCTTCCTCAAGATGTTAGACTTACTTTGAGGCACCAGGATCTGATACCAATTGTTGAGATCCAAGAACACTGAGAGGGGGGGTGAATCAGTGTTCTACTGAAATAGAGAAATTTAACCTTATTAATACAACAACTCAGCAACCGGTAAACATAAAAGTATATAACAATAAGCAACAATGCAACCACAAAGATGAATACCATAACACCAAATATTTATACATGGAAAAACTCAAGGAGGAAAAACCACGGTGGGATTGGAGACCCACAATATCTATCCACTGATCAGATGAATAAATTTTACAATTAGGGGCCTGCACATGCAGGAAGGCCAACAACATAGAGCACACTGCACATCACAAAAGGAGTCTCACTAACTATAGAAAACATCAGAACAATTCAAAATGAAGATTGAACTACAAGTATATCATCTCCTATGCCTGAGTACAATTCCAGTTAAGCTCAATACTAGAGGCCTTAAACCTCTTCCACAAACCCAATTCGATCACCTATGATCAATCAAAACCTCTTCATATAATTACAACATTGTTCCCATACAAATAATCTCACAACCCATATACATACATGATCTCATCGATCTACAAAGAGATCTTACATCATATTTATACAACCCAGGACCTAAACAATTAGGTCATCCACCTAAAAGATAATACAATAAATTCATAACTTAAACCTACAATCTAATGATCAACCAAGTTGGCCTAAGACCAAACAACATAATCCAATCAATGAATCCAATCGGTAATGCATCAACCAACACGTTACATAAACCAGTCCATAACTTAGAAGAATAACCACCGTACCTATAATAGGTCACCATAAGCCAAATGAAACACCATGAACAACTAGAACACAAACAAGATAACCATCAGCATCTTGATAACCTTGTAGAAGGCCCACCAACACCACTTATGCATAATATCAAAAGATCTTCAACAAAGCTCTGTCGGTAAAACTCTTACCGGTAACCAAAAGGCTTACTAGAAAAAGTGATAGCTTCTGAATCATCAAATCCTGAACCAAATGAATGTGATACATATCAAGATCACATGAATAACCAATCCAAACCAATTCCATAGACCAAAGAATACCAGAGCATACCGGATCAACATGATCTTACCAACCAGAAACCAATCATCCTACCAGGATCAATCGGATACCGGTAAATAGCCAATGTAGCTATAGAAGCTCGTGTTGCCATCAATGACAATACATCAATGCAACACATAATCAATTCCTTCAAATTTCCAACATACATCATATAAGCATGCATCACATCATAATAAATGCATGATCATATAGCATCATGAATATTATCATAGAGCATTATCATAGCCATTTCATAAGTACATCCATATACATCATCATCATAAATTACATTACATTTATATCATATCATCATAAATCAATACAGGGATCAATAAACATGTTACAATAAAATCATGTAGGTCACATCATCATAAAATCATTCACCACATAGAAATCAATTGCATCCATCCATACAAGCATGAAATTCATAAGAAAAAATCATATAATCATAGATAACTGAAATAAAATCATCCATCACACATAATTTAATTTATAACATCACACCATCAAGCATGAGTACCACATATGGCTCCAAAGAAAAATCAATGTCAAGGATACACAAATATCATATCCCAATAAGAGGTACATAAAAAATGATCGAAATCATATAAAATGAAATAGTGTATACATCATGATAATACAAAAATTGGGGCAAATGAGTCTAGGCATGATTGTCGCTGAAGGTTCTGGGCCTCACAACAACTGATCCAAATCCTTCACCACTGGAGGGTTGTTCACTTGGATCTCCACCTGGTGGATCTCGACGGAGTGGCACTATCACTCCTTGACTCTCCAATAGACTTTGTCCTGATATTAGGCTATTGGCCTCTACATAATTAGGAGATCTCTGATTAGAAGGCATGGTTGTAAAATACAATATCCTATAATACTCAACCTCCTAAGCTGAATGTTGGATGGCCCTGATGGCCTCCCTCGACCTAGTCCCTATAAATGTTGTCAATTGAGCCTCTTCCTACTGACACCTATCTAGAGTTGTGTCTCTCTCTACTATCAAAGAGGGAATTTGTGCATGTACCTGCGATAGCTGACCCTGTAACCCCTATATCATCAACTGTAAAGATGCTATCTAGGTTGGCTACAGATGGGGTGAGACCATAATCTGTACTCTTGGCTGTTGTGATGGTCTAGGATCCTAAGCCACCTACAATAGTATATCCTATAGAGGAGTTGATGTGGGAGGCCTATCTATCTGCCTCCTCCAAATTAGGGGATGCTCCTCCTCTATCTCCTGAGTCAAAATCATCTCCTTCATAACCCTTGATACCACCAATATCATGTCCCATCTACAAGGGTCCACCTCATCCTACATCTCTCCAACCTCCACCCTGACCTATATCTCTCACTACACCCCCTCTCGCCATCCCACCTCCACCTCTCCCATGGCCTCAACCACCTGCTTCTCTCTATGCTCAAGGATGCAGTTGATCCTCATCATCATTGAGTACCTGTAAAGGTGGTATCTACTCTCCTAGCCCTATCAATTCGGGAAAAGGATGCTCTACCATGTACTGAGCATAATGTATTGTCATAACCCCATCTATCACATATAGAACCATATCCCATGTCGACTGAGATAATGCATAAAACTCTGCTTGGGCTATCTCAAAATTGAATGTTGGACCCTAATCTATTCTATCCTTGTGCGTACATGCATACAAGGTAGAACCCTGAGACATCCCATCTATCACATATAGAACCATATCCCATGTCGACTGAGATAATACATAAAACTCTACTTGGGCTATCTCAAAATCAAATGTTGGACCCTAATCTATTCTATCCTTGTGCTTATGGGCATACAAGGTAGAACCCTGAGACATCCCCTAAGTCCGACCAAAATGCCTCAACACACGAGTCAAAATGAACCTCTCCACAATGTAGGGTGTCTTGTCTATCAGATATGGACTTTGCATCAGCACTGACACCTCTGTGACATCCTCCTATCGGGCCTCACAATCAAGGTACGACCTCCATATCACTCGATCCATATCATCTAAAACCCGTCTCCAATACTTCAGTTTCCCAAGCATTGGTCGAGAAACTACGTGCCTATAAGCATACAAGTAGGGTTATCCTGGTTCTCATGATCTCTCTACTATTGATCGTGTCACTACTATGTGCTCTTAGGCCCAAATCTGCAACAATGTCACCCCCACTGATAAATTGGCCACTCTGTCATATACTGTCTGGTGCAAATCATGATCTAGGTGGGCTAGGATGCAGATCCCCCTGCCATACCAAGTACCCTATGTGACCATCCACTCTAGAACATGGCCCCATCCAACTACAAATCCACAAGACCTCCTATCTAGACATAGAAAGCTTCCCACCGAACCTACCAATATTGACAGCAATGGCATATACATCCCCACCATGTACTCCCAAAAGATATTGGGTCCCTTGATATCCTCATCCCCAAATACTCACCACAATACCACTATACCTCCTACCTCATGTCGATCATACTGTACTAACTCTTCTATAATCAGAATCTAGAGAATCCTATATATGTCCTTGAGAGTCACCGTGATCTCTCTAGTTGGTAGATGGAAGGTGTTGTGGTCACTATGCCACCTCTCTGCTAGCACAGTCAAAAAAGTCATGTTTGTCCTATAATCAAGCATGAACAAAATGTGAGACAACCTACAAGAATCAATAATGGCACTGTCTGCATTGGTCAAATATCCCCTCATAGAAAAGTTCTTTGGGTATAACTCTTGAGAAATAAACACATTTGCATCCACCTGCAAGGGGATATCAACAAAATGTCAGCTCTTTATCTGACTAATCTAATCCATCCATCAATCAATCAAGTTATCATATTTGCTCCATTGAGATCTTAATCCATCTCTTTAAGCACTTATCAGTGACGAGGTCATGCAATCATAAAAATTGAATTGTTTATCATAAACTCCTATCAATGACAAAGTCACACAATCATCAAAATTGGAGTTTTTATCATGAACTTTTATCAATCAGTAGGTTAGTCTAACCTATCCTATTAGTGACAAAGTCACACAATTATCAAAATTGTATTTTTTTATCATAAACTCTTATCAATCAGCAGGTTCATCTAACCTATCCTATCAGTGACACAGTCACGACAACATCAAAATCAGAGTTTTTGTCATAAACTCTTATAAAAAACACAATCGATCCAAACTATCCTATCATTGACTCTCACTCATTGAGGTCACACAATCAATCAAATCTACCCTACCATCCAATCTTGAGTTAAATTGTTAACCTTCAACAATTATTTGAGTAATTCAACTCTATCAAACCATCAAATTAGACAACAAACATCAAAGAAATCTAGAAAACTGGCATTTTCATCACTCAAAAGCTATGAAAAATAAAAAACTCATCCTCTGTCTCAAATGCGCCAAAACTTTTATCAAAAGTGCTAAAAAAATTTATTGGCATTCTACACTCTTATGAGAATAGTTGATGTTGTAATTGATGGCAACCAACTAGCAACCAACTAGCAAAGATCTGTCAACCCACTGGCAGTTACTAGCACCGGCAATAAACTTCTACATACACTGACAGGAACTTCACCGGTAGTGGCAATAATGCATACCGACACTCAAGCCGACATGGAATAAACTTTGATTATTGTTTTATATTGTAAAAATATTTTGTACAAGCTAACATGGCATATTGTAAAAGACTCATATATATGTATGAGATCTTATAGGTCATTTTGTAAGAGGTAGAGGAGATGATAAAAAAGGGATAAATGATATTTTGATATAGTTGATAGCGAAGGTTTTGGTAATAGACTGAGCTAAACCTGGCATAGTTGATCCTGATCTAAAGCAATAAATTATATTGGATTTTGATAATCCATTTTATAAGTCAGCGAGACTTCTATTTTGTGATTGAGCAATGAGCTCTAGGCTAGTAGCCTTCCTGCATGTGTAGGCCCCTCATTGTAAGTAATATTTATTCATTGGCCAGTGAGTGAATATTGTGGGTCACAAATCCCACCGAGGTTTTTCCCACACCGGGTTTTCTCATTAAATATCTTGTTTTATGGTGTGTTCTCTATGTTGTCTCTGCTATTCTTATTTACTGGTACACTGTTTTGAGATACAAAGTTCTTAAAGGGTTCAAATACTCTGCTAACCGGTTAGACACTGATTCGCTCCCCCTCTTAGTATCTTTGGGACTGTCATTGATTCTAACAATTCGTATCAGAGCCTGGTCATCTATTTTCAAAAGCCTAACAGCCCGAGGAAGATTATGACACCGGTATAGATGAAGAACTTAAGAAAATAATTGGAAGGAGCTCTTGTAGATTATGATGTAGAGAAATTGAAGAATATCAAATTTGAAGATGATCTGAGGATTGTACATGAATTCATTAAAGGACTTCAGGAGAACCTTGCTAAAGCACAAAATAAAAGAAAAGAACTTCATGAGAAGATGCAGAAAGATGATGATGAAAAAGAAACTCTTAATGAACTTGCAAACAAGTTGAGACAGGAAAACGGTAATATGAAGAATGAAATGCAAGATATTATTGGCATTCTACACTCTAATGAGAAATGATGGTGTTGTCATTGATGGCAACCTTCTGGCAACCTAATGGCATTCATCTGGTAAAGCCACCAGCAGGCACTGGCACCGGAATTGACATCTACATACACCAGTAGCGACAACAATGCATACCGACATCCCAACCGACAGGGAATAAACTTTTGTTTATTGTATTTAATTGTAATTATCTTTTGTAAAGCCGACAAGGCATATTGTAAAAGACTCATATATATGTATGAGATCTTATAGGTCATTTGGAATGATGGTATGGTAGGAAAATAACATGAATGGATGATATTTTTGTATAAGGAGATATAGTTGACATCAAAGGTTTTGGTTATAGAATGAGCTTAAACTGGTACGGAACCTGGCATAGTTGATGCTACTTTGAAGCAGCACATTGTATTGGATTTTGATAATCCATTTTGTAAGTCAGTGAGACTTCTATCTTGTAGATTGAGCAGTGAGCTCTAGGCAGTTGGCTTTCCTGCATGTCCAGGCCCGTCATTGTAAGTAATATTTATTCATTGGCCAGTGAGTCAATATTGTGGGTCACAAATCCCACCAAGGTTTTTCCCACACCGGGTTTCCTCGTTAAACATCTTGTGTTATGGTGTGTTTTCTATGCTGTCTTTATTGTTCCTATTTACTACATTAATTCTTGTTTATGGGTACACTATTTTGGAATGCAAAGTTCTTGATAAGGTTAAATATTCTGCTAACTGGTTAGATATTGATTCACCCCCCCTCTCAATATCTTTGGGACTATCATTAATCCTAACAATTGGTAGAAGACCTTGGTCCTCTATTTTCAAAAGCCTAACAACTTGAGGAAGATTCTGACACTAGTACACATGGAGAACTTAAGAAAGCAATTGGAAGGAGCTCTTGTAGACTATGATTCAGAGAAGTTGAAGAATATCAAACTTGAAGATGATCTAAGGACTGCACAGGAATTTATTCAAGGACTTCAGGAGAATCTTATTATTGCTAGAAATAAAAGAAAAGAACTTCATGAGAAGATGCAGAGTGATAATGATGAAAAGGAAACTCTTAAAGAACTTGTGAACAAGTTGAGACAGGAAAACAGTACTATGAGGAATGAAATGCAAGATATGACTAAGAGATTTTGTATAGACATTGAAGATAGGAAAAAGAATGAAGATGACTTGACTAGGAGACTCAATGATGCTAGAAATGAAAATCTAAGACTCGGTCATGAAAATGATATGTTAAAGATAGATTTGATTCACATGCAACATGATAAAACTGAGCTTATGAGACAAAAGGGAATTATGGAAAATGAGTTGGCTACTGCAAATCAACACAAAGAGAAATTCAAGAAAAGTTCAGAGGAACTTGATGATATGCTGAAAAGTTAGAAACCTAATGGAGATACTAATGGACTTGGATTCGAAGTTGGAGAAAGTTTCGGTACTGCAAACAATCATAATCATAGTAAACTGGTAAGACAACCTAATGCTTACAAATTGAATGGTAAATGATTTAACTGTAACAAGTATGGTTGTAGAGAAAATCAGTGTAGATCTAGAAATAATCAAAACATTAATGCACCCACCAGTCAATGTTCCAAATGCAACAAAGTTGGTCATAATTTAGAAAACTACAGAATGAATGTAAGATGTTATGTTTGTGGAAGATTTGGGCTCTTATCTAATCAATGTGGAACACAAACCAGCATAGGATATGGAAAGGCTATCCAGAAGAATAATGTGACTTGTTATGCTTGTAACAAAATTGGACATATTGAAATTTTTTGTAGAAGCAATACTTCACCGACAAATAATAAAAGACCCAGTTTGAAAGGCAAAGATAAGGTAGATGAGGTAAAGCAAGAATTTTCAAGACAATGAATTAGAAAGAGAGATCAGAATGTTGATGAGACAATTCCTTCACCGGTAGAACAAAGTATTACTCCATCGGTAGGAGATTATTCATCCCACTGAGAAGTAACCCTTTGGGGGTATTGCAGCAAATTGAATATCATGTAGATTACCCTCGGTCAATGGTGAGAAGATATATTTCTTCGTTACCGGTAGATGTGTTAAGTTTTCACTTAACCGATGAGCATTTAATGCGATTGTTGAAACAAATTTCATTATAAATCATCGATTTTCTCTCTATTTTGATTCACCGAGCATTTCAAATTAGCAGAGATTATGAAATCTAAGCAAAGGAATTCGGGGTGAAGGTGTGAAGCAAGCATTCCAACACTATCAGGCAACTTAAGGTATTTTTTCAAATGGCTTCTTCTTCTACTCCTGAATTTATTGCAAACCCTACTGTTGTGGAAAACATAAAATGCCCTAGGCCCATATTCAAAATTATTCCCAAGATAGCTAAGAAAGATGATTCCATAGGCACATTTTCAAAGATTCCTAAAGGTGTAGCTTATGATGAAGACCCTAGGATATATATTCACTGCAATATTGAAGAATTACGTTCTAAGGAGTTGTTAAAAATGTTTAGAACCATAATTTGTGATGAAAATGGCAATGTCAAACCCGAGCACAAGGTTATTGAGACTTGAGGTTTTGTGGAAATCTTGAACATCCCTGAATTTATGGAGGAAGTTGTGAGAATTGTCCTAAGTAGGGCACATGGAGAATTTATTTGGTTGGAATCTGTTTGCAAATTCACCTGGCAAGCAATTAGGGTAGTAACAGATTTACCCTCAACCGGTAGTAGACCAGACAAAACTAAGAAGGTCCCTAACAAAAAAGTCATGACCTTAACTGGAGCAACATCTGATAGTAGATCTCTGAGAGTGAATGACATCAAGGACATTAATGTGAGATTCATAAGTATGATTTTAGGTTACAAAACTACACATGCAAACAGACTTAATTTAGTTTCTAGTCTTTGCATTAATAGTTCTTATGAAATGGTCAATAATGATGCAAAAATAGCTGTATGTGAATGGCTGAAGGATGAACTTATAGACAACTTGAAGAAGATAAAAGGTGATAAGAAAGGAACATTTCATTTTGGCAATCTCTTAGTATGCCTAATGTTGTACTTCACAAAAGAGATTCCCGATATAGGACAAAAAGATTTTGGATATGACATACCAGTAGGAAAACAATTACAAGAAGCTTTCACTGGCATGGGCACTGCAAAGGATAGCAACATCACTGAATACTTTAAAACATTTCAAAATAAAATGAAAACCAGAGAGAGACTACCAAAGAGTGTAGTGGATAAATATGACAAGAAAATCTGTTTTGTAATTAAGAAAGATGAAACATGGATGGAAGTTGTATTACCTAGAACTGTATGGGTAACAGAAATGGGTTATGAGGTAGATCTGAACATAATTGAGACTTATGAAAAAGCTTTGTTAGATGCACCTAGAGAACCAACTGAAGAATTTTTTGGTAGTGCTAAAACAATTGAAAGTAATGTGCAAACAATGAAGCAAAGGAAGAGAAGAGAAAAGTATATAAGAGATGGTTCTAAACAGGTAAAGGAAATCAAAGAAAATGTTATGAACATAATTGGTATATTGGCTAGTGAGCTAGAAGGACTGCAACCAGAGGCACATATCTCACCAGTTGGCACATCATGTAATAGTGAGATACTTGTTGAATTCAAAAGAGTTGAAAGGAAGAGAAAACCTTCACTGGTACCCTTTCCTCCACCTAAGAAAACAAGAACCTTGAGAAAGAAACAACAAGTGGTAAGGCAACCGACAAAGAAACTTACACCCAAGAAGAAACAGAAATAGGTTATTCCTCCATTGGATAATTTATTGAATGAAATCACTGATGATGGTAATTTGGCAAATTTGAGCAAATTGTATAACACATTCACAGATTCAGAAAAGGAAAGCATAGAAAATAGTATAATCTTACATCTAGACATATACAAGAAAGTTTTAATTGAAGTTGTAGATGACTTGCCAAATGAACTGTATAGAAGGTTAGATGCAAAGACGATTGTAGTAATGGAGTTAGATAAGAAACATAAAGTTGAAAAACTCCTAGCTGTACATCCGGTTAACTCTAAAGAGGATATTGATGACCTAATTTGTGAAGCTAACAGATCAATTTTTCTAGTGGTCATCGACAAGTGAGTTTGATGGCTGGAAGAGTTAATGAAATTGCAAAGGAAACTGCTGATAAATGGGATATTTTTTTTTTAGAAAAGGAAAAACAAGAAGAATTGAACAGGCCGAAGAAAACATTCAAGGTATATCAGAAGGATAAGGACAAAGGGAAAGGTAAAGTTGGTGGAATACCAAATATCAAAATAACTGACAACTTATCACCACCTATGGACACTGCACCGGTACATTTTGTTGATACATCGGCTACTGACAGTGTAGGTATAACACATGATGACACTAACCTTGAATCAGAAATTCTATTCACCATGAATGTAGACAATCAGGAAGTGAACATTGTTGTGGATAAGGATAATACAGAGGTAAAGAATGATATTGCTGACAGTGGAAACATTGTTGAGCAACCGATAGAGAATGTTGAGGTTGAAATTCAAATAGAGCATACATTACAAATAGAACAACCATTGGATACTGGATTGGATACTGGAATGAATACTGGTAGTATAGATGCTGGCACTGAAAAACCTATTGAGACAGAGTTACCAGCAGCTGAGCACACAAAGAAACCAATAGAGAAGCCGACAGAGGTTAGGTAGTAAAACCGATAATGACTGAGAAACCCAAACCATTGCTAGTTGAAATGCAAACTCAGACTAATCCACTAGAGGATGATACAAGAAAATTGGTTACTAATGTTGGAAGCACTGAAGTGATTAAGGTAGTTGGTCAAACATCTGGTACTTCATTAAGCAAATTTAGGCCTACTAATGTGACAGAGGTACTCCTGGACTCTCTCAAGAAGATAACTGACTATAATGCATTGGCTTACAAAGAAATTGATGATACAATACCAATTCTTAAAATGATTGCACCAAAATGTAACATAGATCATGTAAAAGATTCTTTAGGTTAGTTGGACACATTGTCCAAATTTATTACCAATAATGTAATAACAGTTGATAAGGTAAATGAGGATACATTCAAAGAGAAAATTGAAAAGGAAAAGGAAAAATTCTTTGAGGATAGAATAAAGAAGTGCATAGAACATATTAACACACTTTTACCAGCACTGGATATTACAATTTTGGAATATAAGGAGTTGTACAGAGAAACATGCAAGCCACATCTATTGACAAAGGACATTGAAAAGGAAATAAGCAGAGTACAGAAGGAGATAGATGATATAGTTGATAACATAATTGGTTCATCTGAATCTATATCAGTTATTGAGAAAGAAATGGTAGGATTTGAGGAGAAACTGGAGAAATTTGAGAAAGAGAAGGAAAGGATTAAGACAAATGCCAAAGAGCTCAAGTATAAACTTGGTCACAAGTTGGACAATCTTATCTCTCTGAGAAATGAGATCTCTAAGACATTACATCAAGGAGAAAGATCACCGAAAGAGCATATGCATCATCTCACCAGCATGATCCAATAAATAGAGGCAACCCTGAATGATAGCACCAAATTCTTGCAGAGTTTAAATTTGATTTTGGTTGACTTATTTCAGATTGTAACCAACTAGTTAAAAACTTTGAGGTGATATTTTTGAACTCGTTTGACAATTTTTGACAACCTTTGTCATTGATGTCAAAGGGGGAGTAGTGGACAGAGAAAAATGATTAATCAGAAGAAATCATCTGCTCAAGGGGAGCACATATTTTTGGTAACTTTTTGGACTTCACTTTTTGGTAACATGTTGGCATATGGGCACTCCAATGAGACATTGCGTGTGATTGAAGGTTTTGTCATTGATGGCAACCTTGCAATCCTATGGCACCGACAAGACATTATACCAGCAAAGCATTACTCAAACAAGACAGTGCACCAGCATCAGCAAGATCAATCTACACTGGCACCGGCACAGAAGATGTACACCGGCACATAAAAGAACATGTATACCGGCATTGAGGCCGACAGGATTTTTGATATGTAATATTTTGTTTATTATTGTAAGCCGACTTGGAAAATTGTAAAATGACTCTTGTATATAAAAGAGATCATTGTAAGCATTTGTAGTATATGGATAGGAAGCATAAATAAAATATAAGGCAGACCTAATGTGCGAATTGTAGGTCAAGGGTATATGTAAAGAATAGAGCAAGAATCGATACTGAATCTGGCATTGAAGATGCTATTATAAAGCAGTACAGAACATTGGATTTGTGTAAATCCTCATTGTAAGTCAGTGTGACTTCTTATTGAGCAGTGAGCTCTAGGCAGTTGACCTTCCTGCATGTGCAAGCCCCTATTGTAAGTAATATTCTCTTATTGGCTAGTAAGTGAATATTGTGGGTCACAAATCCCACCAAGGTTTTTCCCACACTGGGTTTCCTCATTAAACATCTTGTGTTATGGTGTTCTTTTCATGTGGATGGTTTTATTGCATTAATTCTCGCATACCGGTATACTGTTACTTTATGTTCTACATATTCAGTTTTAGGAAATTTCATTACCGGTCAGCTACTGATTCACCCCCCCCTCTCAGTATCTGTGGGAACCCTAACAATTGGTATCAGAGCCTGGTCCTCTATTTTCAGAAGCCTAACAGCTTGAGGAAGATCTTGACACCGGTAAAGATGGAAAATCTAATGAAGGAACTTGAAGGAGCTCTTACTGACTATGATGCAGAGAAGTTAAAAAATATCAAATTAGAAGATGATTTAAAAGCAGCTTAGGACATTATTCAGGCACTTCAAGAAAATCTTACTGTTACAAGGAATAAGAGAAGAGAACTTTGTGAAAAATTGCAAAATGAGAATGATGAAAAGGAATCACTAAATGATATGATAAGCAAATTAAAACAAGAGATCATGACAACAAAAAATGAAATGCAGGACATGACTATGAGATTTTGCAAAGAGATTGAGGACGGAAAGAAGAATGAAGAAGAATTGACTAGAAGAATAAGTGATGCAACAAATGAGAACACAAGACTTAGCTATGAAAATGACATGTTGAAGACAGATCTGATGCATACTCAGAATGACTCAAATGAACTAATGAGACAAAAAGAAATCTTGGAAAGGGAATTGGAAACTGCAAATCAACACAAAGAAAAATTCAAAAAAAGCTCAGAAGAACTTGGTACCTTATTGAAGAATCAAAAACCCAAAGGTGACACTTCTGGAATTGGATTTGAAGTTGGAGAAAGCTCCAGTACTGCAAATACCCAGGATCACAGCAAACCAGTAAGACCTTCTAATACTTACAAATTCAATGGAAAATGCTTTAACTGTAATAAATATGGTCATAGGGCAAATGAATGTAGATCTAGGAATTATCAAAACATCAATCCTCCCACCGGTCAATGCACCAAATGCAACAAAATTGGTCATAACTCTGAAAATTGCAGAATGAATGTAAGATGTTATGTTTGTGGAAGATTTGGTCATTTATCAAATAAATGCAGATTACAAACTGGCATAGGTTATGGGAAAGCTATTCAGAAAAATAATGTAACCTGTTATGCATGTAACAAGATTGGTCATATTGCTAAATTTTGTAGAAGTAAAGGTACACCGGTAGATAACATAAGTACTAGCTTGAAAGGTAAGGAAAAGGTTGAAGAGGTTAAGCAAGAATTTTCAAAACAATGGATTAGAAAAGGTGATCTAAATATTGGGGTTACCCCTCCACCGGTAGAACCAACAAATGCTTCACCGGTAGGACAATATGATGCTCCACCAGCAGGACAGAGCAATGCTCCTCTGGCAGGATGTTCTTCATCAAATTGAAGAAAATTATCTTGAGGGTTTGGCAATCAAATGACACATGTGCTATTATTCCCTCAGTTAGAGAAAAGAAGTTGAAAATCTTTCATTACCGGCAAATAAAGTTGAGCTAATACATTACCAGCAAGCAATTAATGTGGGAGGTAGCAGAAAAGACTTTATAAAATAAGGTTTTTGGCTCCATTTCATTTCACCATGAATTCAAACTTTCAGAGAGCGCGAAGATTTCTGAGCTAAGGCATTTCGAGCAAAGAGGCAAAGCACTTCAGCAATCAATCCATCCAAAGGTAGAAAAAGGTATTTATCATCATGGCATACTCCTCTGCACCTGAATTCATAGCAAACCCTACAGTAGTCGAAGTTATAAAAAGACCTAGGCCCGTGTTTCAGCTAGTTCCCGAGGTAGCTAAGAAAGATGACAACACAGGTGCTTTTTCAAAAATTCCAAAAGGTGTTGTTTATGTAGAAGACCCTAGAATGTATATTCATTGCAACATAGAGGAATTAGGTGATGAGAAAATCAAAAACATGTATAAGTTTGTTATATGTGACAACTCCGAGAATGTGAAACCTGAACATAAAATTGTTGAAACCCTAGGATTTATTGAAATCCTTTGCATTCCTGAATTTCCCAAGGAAGTGGTTAGGATTGTTCTGAGTAGGGTACATGGTTCATTCTTTTGGCTTTACTTAGTGCATAAAATTACAAAGGTAGCTGTGAAAGGAGTAACAGGGTTACCTTCCACCGGTAGCAGACCCGACAAAACCAAGAAGGTCTCCAATGACTTGGTAACAAACTTAACTGGTGCAACATCCGACAAGAGATCATTGAGGGTTAATGATGTGACCGATACAAATGTTAGATTTGTTAGCATGATTCTAGGTTACAAAGCAACTCATGCTAATAGGTTTAACTCTGTTTCTAGTTTATGCATAAAAAGTGCTTATGACATGGTGAAGGACAATGTAAAAACTGATATCTGTGAATGGTTAAAGGATGAGTTAATTGACAACCTAGCAAAAATCAAGAAGGATAAGAAAGGAACCTTTAGATTTGGAAATTTACTTGTATGCTTAATGCTACATATAACCAAATAGGCTCCCGGTATAGGCTACAAGGATTTTGGATTTGACATACGATTAGGAAAACAATTGTCTAACTTATTCAACAACATGGGTGAAAACAGAGAAAAGATTATCAATGAGTATTTTCAAGCACTAAAGGTCAGAATGAATAAAAGAATCAGACTATCACAAGAAATTGTCAACAAATACAAGGATGATATATGCTTTGTGATAAAAAAGGATGAGATCTAGATGGAAGCAGTCATCCCAAGAACAATCTGGGTTACAGAGATGGGGTATGAAATAGATGACCACATTGTGGAAACTTATGCCAAAGCACTTCTGGAAGCCCCCAATGAACCAAAGGAAGAAGTATTTGGTAGTGTTGAGACCATTGAAAGTCAAATTCAATCTAAAAAGAGAGTGAAAAAGGTTGAGGCATTTGTGAGGAAAGGAACCAGACAAGCAAAAGTCATAAAGGAAGATGTACTAAAGAAAATTGGCATAACAGAAGATGAGTTGGCAGCCCAACAACCTGAAACTCATCTATCACCGGTAGATACTTCCTCAGAAGGAGATATGCTAGCAACTTTCAAAAGAGTTGTTAGGAAAAGAGACCCCTCATCGGTATCCACTCCTTCACCTAGAAGGACAAGACAGAAGCAACAAGCTGTGAGGTCTCCGGTCAAGAAAGCCACACCTAAGAAGAAGCTGACCCCCAAAAGGAAGAAGAAGACAAACACTGACTTTTCCCCTCTTGACATACTACTGAATGAGATCATAGAGGAAGGTAAATTGAAAAACATAGGGAAAATCTATGACACCCTATCAGATGATGAGAAAGGACAAGTCGAGGAAAGTGTTATATTACACATGGACATGTATAAAAAGTTTTTGATGCAAGTCCTAAATGAAATTCTTGATGAACTATATAAAAGACTTGAGGCCAGAAGGCAAGGAATAATTGAGTTGGATAAGAAAATAAAAATAGAGAAATTACTTGCAGTATACTCGATCAACTCACCTAAGGAAATTGATGATTTGATAGCTCAAGCCAACCGGATAGTTTTTTCCACTGCACACCGGTAAATATCACTAATGGCAGGTAGAGTTACTGAAGTTTCAGAGGAAACAGAAAATGGTTGGGATACATTCTTGGTTGATAAAGAAAAACAAGAAGAATATAGGAATCCCAAGCCCATTCTGGTATATCAAAAGGACAAAGGGAAAGGTAAAGTTGGTGGACCACCAAGTATCAAGATTAGAGACAACTTACCCCCACCTCCTTTAAATACTCCACTGGTAAAAACCACAACTGTAGAAGATCAATCGGCAGCTAAGAGCATGAACACAGAGGATAATAATCCTAATCCTAAAGTCCTATATACTATGAATGTTGATACTTAGAAAATCAACATAGTGGTAGACAAGGATACAATAGATAAAACAGAAAACAAAGAGCAACCGACAATAGGAAACAAAGAGCAATCGATAGCAGATTCAGAAAAAAAGATGGAATCTGGAACACAAACAGAGAAACCAACAGAGCTAAAGGCTTTAGAACAGATGCCACCGGTAAGAAATGATGCAGGAAAACCGATGCTTAAAGAGATGGAGACATAAACAGACCTACCAGAGGTCAATACTAGCATGGTCACTTCCACTGGCACTCAGTTTGTTGGGTCACCATCAAATGTAACAGAGGTATTGCTCGAATCTATCAAGAAAATAACTGATTATAGCTCACAAGCCTATAAAGCAATAGATGATTCAATTCTAGTTTTGAAATCAATAGCTCCCAATTGTAATATAGCCAACAACGATTCTTTAGGCTAGTTGGATACACTTTGTAAATATATTTCTGGAAATTTTGAGCAAACAAAGGTAGAAACTGTAAAGGAAAGTGTAGAAAAAGAGAAATAGAAATTCTTTGAGGAAGGAATAAAGAAGAGTAACAGGGAATTTGACACACTTCTACCGGAACTATGCAATTTATTGAAAGAGTACAAAACTTTGTACAAAGACACCTGTAAGATAAAATTTTTGACCATAGATGTAGACAAAAAGATGAGTAAGGTACAAGAAGAGATCAATAAACTTGCTGATAATTTTGTTAACTCACCTGATACATTATAAGTTTTTGAGGAAAAGATAACAAATTTTGAGGAAGAATTGCTCAAATTAGAAAGAGAGAAAGAGAAAATAATAAACAAAGCAAAATTCTTGAGATCTAAACTAAGTCCAAGATTGGACTATTTAGCATCTCTGCGAAAGGAAATCTTAGAGGCACTAACACAGGGTAGCAAAACACCGACAGAGCACTTGCAGCATCTCACCGGTATAGTATACAGAACTGAGATAGCAATAAAGGAGAGAAAGAAGTTTATGGATGGCATAAACTTAATTTAGGGAGATATTCTTTAGATAATAACCACCCAACTACAAGGTTGAGGTTATGAATTGGTACAACTACAAAATCTACTAACCTTTGTCATTGATGCCAAAGGGGGAGTAGTAGATGAGAAAATTCAAAACACAGGGATCACATGCTCAGGGGGAGCTCTCACATTTTTGGTAACATTTTTGGATATCTTTTTGAAATTTCTCATGAGTGTTGCCATCAATGCCAAAGGGGGAGATTGTTGGCATATGGACACTCCAATGAGACATTTTGTGTGATTGAAGGTTTTGTCATTGATGGCAACCCTGCAATCCTATGGCACCGGCAAGACATTATAGTGGCAAAGCATTACTCAGGCAACCTTGCAATCCTATGGCACCGGCAAGACATTATACCGGCAAAGCATTACTCAAACAAGACAGTGCACTGGCATCAGCAAGATCAATCTACACTATCACCAGCACAGAAGATGTACACCGGCATAGAAAAGAACATGTATACTGGCACTGAGGCCGATAGGATTTTTGATATGTAATATTTTGTTTATTATTGTAAGCCGGCTTAGAAAATTGTAAAATGACTCTTGTATATAAAAGAGATCATTGTAAGCATTTGTAGTATATGGATAGGAAGATGTAGCGTCCTAAAATTGCAACACTTGCAATTTTGATTGCATTTGGGTCTTCACGATGGCGATGCAACACGAAACCTGAATGGAGACCCCGAAACTTGTTCATGACATCAAAAACTGCATTTTTCAGCACCTTGGCCTGATCCTCCTTGCACCCCGCTGTCCCAGGAGGTGGGACCATGGCGCCCAGCGCCCTAGTCCTTCAAGACCAGGGTGCCTAGTACCCTGGTCCCCCAGGACCATGGCGCCCAGCGCCCTGGTCCCTGGCCCTATTTTTGGGCCCGGTCTCTTTTGGGTCTCGGGTCTTTATGTTTGCAAATTGGAAAATAACATTTCCTGGTCGGCCTAAGGTCGGGAAAATCAGTCTTTTAACCCTAATTGGCAAGTATATAAACTACATTTCCTCTCTCAAAAAGGGAGGAGGGACATATGTGAGCAAGGCGCGAAAGCGATATTCAAGCATTCAAGCATTCCTTCAAGCAATTGAGCATTCTAAGTCTCCATTCAAGGCTATGTGTTGCATTCAAGACAAGGATTCAACCATTGAAGAGGAGATCACTTACAACACATTACATACTACATACATTACACCTTCGCATGTAAGAATACAAACATTCTTACAACAAGGTATCAGTACTTGTTTACATTACAAACATTTACATTTACAGCATTCTCATTTCTTGGTTAATTCCAAAACTGGGGTTTGACCTAAAGGTAAACCCCTCATCCCTAACCCCCCAATTGTCCTCTCTTTTCTGTGTGTAGGTTGTAGGTACGCGGCTGTAATTGAAGATTTGGAATCCTTGTGTAGAGACAAACAGATCCACCTTCGTTTTGCAGATTTTTCGGAGGACCGTGTGCACACCGGGCGCCATCGTCCCGTCAACTTTCGCTCAAATTTGCAGAATAGCACCATCTCGACATTTTACTACTAATTCCAGGTCCGCAGCTTCATCCCATATCCCTATCTCTGTTTATAAGCGAATCTTTCCTACTTTACATGCATTCCTAGTTCAATCTTTCTATCTACATTTCTTTACAAAAGAGGGTATCCTTGATGTCTTAACCCTTGAAACTCATATAGAATCCAATCTTGCATTGCGTGGGATTGGACCTTGTGGGTTTCAACCCCTCTTTTGAATGTAAAGTCTCCCCTAAGTGAAAACCATCAACCCTAGTGACTCTCCCTTCTCTCTCCTTGGAGTTGGGGAGGGGAGAACGACTAGGGTTTGATTTTTCCGCTTTACATTTTGGTGAACCCAACGTGAACATCCTCATTCTAATTATTCATGGTTAGATCTGAAAATTTTGCTTTCGTAATTACATTTCCATGTTTGATCTTTTGCAAATTTTAGAGGCTAATTGCATAAAAACCCTAAAATTTTCTTTTTAAGTAATTAAACTTGTGAAATGTTTAATTGTTAATGCTTGTTTAAGATCTACCCTTCTATTGCAAATTATCAATTCATATTTGTGCTTTAATTCTGAAAATTAAGTAGTTAAGTGTCAAAACCCTAATTTTTAAAACCTTCTTGATTCAACCTTTGACTGATAATTTCACTGATCAAAACACCTCCAAATCGGTTGTAACTTTGGATTCCGCAATAAAATCACAATATCTTTCATCCCTGAAAATTTGGAAAAAAGTTGCGAGGACCGTGTGCACCCCGAGCGCCATCATCCCCAACATTTTTTCTGAAATTTCAGGAGCTAGATCTTACTGTATTTTTCTGCTAAAATCCAGAATTTTGGCTGATTTTATCAATTTTAACACTTTCAAAATTAAAGTCAAAGTTGGTCTAGCGATTGCTTGGATTGAGGCTTCTAATCATTCAAAAATTGTGGAAATTGAAATTTGTATCAAAATTGTGTTTCTTACAGTCCTAAATCTAAAAAGTGTGTTAGCATTCATTCGAAATTTCAGTGTTTTATTCAAATTTTTGCAGTTTGTGACTTTTGAAATTAAGTGTTTAATTGCAACAACTTTGATTTCCACCTTTCAAATTTGAATTTTGCATGAAATCGAGTCAACTTTTAAATTTCAAAACTTGCATTTCTTTTGGTATTCCCTCTAAAATCATAAAATTCAAAATTTCAGTTTCCCTCTCTTTTTCAAAATTCAAATTTTGCATTTTTCGACAATCTGGGTAGGGTTCAATTTTGAGATTGCAACTTTAATTTGGCCTATCTACAGATCGTAAAATCACTTGATTTTTTCAGATTAGCTTTAAAATCATCATAACTTTCATCCCTGAAAATTTCGAAAAAAGTTGCGAGGACCGTGTGCACTCCGAGGGCCACGGTCCCGGACATTTTTTCCGAAATTTCGGGAGATTGTCCTGATTGCATTTTACAGCTTAAATCTAGGAGATTGGCTGATTTTATTGAAATTTTCTACCTCTAAAATTGAAAATCTTCTCTCTCTCTTTAGTGCATGAGTTTTACAACAATAAGCCCTACTTACACTATTCCCGTTAGACGAAGCCTTAGAATTAAGTCTTTCCAAGGTGTAATTACCGAGGAGATGGAACCTAATTTGAATGGCCTTTTTAACGAGGACATGGGTAATTCCTCTAATCCTCTTAATGATGAAGAAGCTCTCCATGAGGTTTCTGTAGAACAACTTTCGAAATTGGATAACCAATTTGATGATTTTCGACAATGGATGTCTCACGAATACCCTGATAGTCAAGCTCTTTCATTAATTGAGGGTCTGAAACGTATGGTTCAAAGTGATAAGAACGGAATTGATATTTTGCATGGTATTGCACACATTGTGGATTCGAATGTGATGCCTATGAAAAGTTGTGCCGAAACCTTAGGTTATACACAACCTCCTACTCAAGTCAATCATTCTATTCCTTTGACAACTCCTATTGCTAGTATACCTACTTTTACATCAAACATAATGACTACTTCAACACAAGATATTCCTCCTATGATCACCAGTCATGGGGGCAATCCTTCTTCTTCAGTCAACCCTCTTCCTTCATTCAATCCGCCTTCTTCATTCATTCCTTCAATGAGTGTTCCTATTATATCTCCAGAAATGAACATGACGCAAGGGGGCAATTCGTTTAATCATTTCATTCCTCCTTGTAGTGTTCCTCCTGTCCAATCATCTCCTATGACTAACTATCATAGTGTCCCACCACTTTACTCTCTACCTTCTTTCAATAACATAACACCTCCATCACAATCTAACACGTCTAATATGAACTCTTCTACTGAAGCGACCATTAACAATCTTGCACAAACTGTCTCTTCTTTACAGCAACAAATTGCCTCTATGAATCAATCTAAGTTTAGTGTGCCCACATTTGATGTTGCGAGCCCACTTTCTCTTGACATTGTTCGAGCTATTCCCCCTAAACATGTTGAAATTCCGCATTTGGAGCTTTATAATGGTAAGGGTGATCCTCTAACACATGTTAAGACCTTTCAAACAATATGTACTGATTTTGCTTATGACCAAAGATTGCTTGCAAAACTGTTTACTAGAACATTAAGAGATAAAGCCCTACAATGGTATTGCTCGTTGCCTTCTTATTCTATTTCTTCTTTCAAACAACTTGCAAATGCTTTCATTCAACAATTTCAAAACAATATAAGTCCTAAAGTTACTTTGATTGATTTAATGCATTGTAAACAAGGTGTTAAAGAAAAAGTGACTGATTTCATTGGTAGATATAAGCATTTGTATGCTCAAATTTCTTTTCCAGTGCCTGACAATGATATTCAAAGAATCTTTATTTCTAATTTACAAAAAGATATTAGAGAAAAACTCTTGTTTTCTGAGTTTACTTCTTTCCAACAGTTGTGCGCAACTCTTCATAATTATCAACTGACTGTGAGCCAAATGGAACAAGCAAATCCTATGGCTCCGAGTGATAAGGGTGATAGTAGTCAACAACCATTTGGGAAGTTTAAACCGAACAAAGAGTCAATTAAATTCAATGAAAACATCATCAACAACAATGTGAATGCAGCATCAGGTGTGCCTCCTATTTCTAAATTTTTCAAGAAAGAAAGAAAGTTTACTCCTTTAAATGAATCATTGCATAGTATTATGAATAAGTTATTGGAACAAAATGTGCTTACTCTTCCTCCTATAAGGCAAATAGATCCTGCAAAGATTAATTCGCCCTATTTTGATAACAAATCTTTTTGTCAATTTCATCGTCATCCTGGGCATGATACTGAAAAAAGTTTTGCTTTAAAGGGTAAAATTCAAGATTTGATTGATAATAATACTATCTCTGTTTCTGGTGTGAATGATAAAGGCAACACATCTATAGCTCCTCCTAACCAAAATCTTAAGATTTTTACTGATCCATTGCCTTCTCATACCTCTAATGCGATTGATACTACTGATTCCTCTGTCTCACCTGATGATCTTGTGTCTATGACTCCGAATGTGATTAACTTTGTAGAGCAGCAGAAAATCCCTAAAGAACCTTCCATCACCTTTGATTCTAGTGAAACTATCAGGGCTCCTGATGGTCCTTTATATATAGTTGCGAAAGTCAAGAATACACCTTGTCATGGAGTGCTTATTGATCCTTCTTGCATGGTTAATGTCATTACTGAAGAGTTTCTTTTTACTTTGCAATTGAATCAAGTAATCTATGACGAAACAAATGTGGTTGTGAAACTATTTGATGCATTTTCTTCTCCTGCAATTGGTTCTATTACGTTACCTATTGAGGTCCATAACAAATCCCTTGATGTGGACTTTGCTATTATTCCATCATCCGAACAATTTTGTGTGAAGCTAGGCTATCCTTGGCTATCTTCCATGAAAGCTATTGCTTCTCCTATCCACAAGTGTTTGAAATTTCCCCATAATGGTGAAGTTGTTACTGTCAATCATAGTCTCTTTAAACCAGCTGAAAGAACTTCTAGTGTTCCTATTTGATTACTTTTGGCCTAAACAATTCCAATCTCTTCCTCTGCGAAGTGATCATCTTTTTAAATCTTATCAAAAGTGGAAAAAAGATATGATCCTTTCTCTAAGTGAACCTAGAACACCCAAACTTGACATTCCTATCATTCTTGAGAAGGAAGTTCTTCCTTTGAAAGATAAAACTAATGTCTTTCCTCAAGAAGATTCCCAACCCATTCCTATGGATGTGACTATGCCTATATCTAATAAACTTCCTAAAAGTAGACCTATACCTCCTCGTCATGATGGACTTGGTCTCCTTCCTAAACCAAATATTCCTCCCTTATATGGAGCAGTTCCTCCTCCTTCCTCTTATGGAGAGAAGAGATCTTTCTCTTCTCCTATTATTCAACCTAAGAGACCACAACCTAAACACCCAAGTGATAAGGATGAGAACATTCCTCCTCCTCAATCTTCTCAACTTCCTACTAAGACTAGACGAAATCGTTCTGCACGTGAACGTCGACGAAAGCGTCGTCTTAGAGCTTAGGAAGCTGCTTCTCAAACTTTGCAAACCCCAAAAACACCTTCAGCTACTATTATTCCATTTTCTCCTCAGCCGATGATTGAGCCGAAATCTCCTAAACATAAGATACATGATGGGCTTGATCCTGTGCGAGTTAAAGATCCTATTTTTATAAATCTTGATGATGATATAGATGAAAATGTTATTCATGATGAAAATGTTACTCCTGTACATTCTGATAGTGAATATGAATATGTTGATGTTGATAACCATTTATCTAATGCATTTTCTAAAGCACTTATCCTAGCTCCTAGACAAGAACAACGTGGCTCGGAACATGAACATAGCCCTTGTTTGGATCTTGTGATAGCTCCATCTGCTGTGTTGGATGTTCCTCCTCTAGCGTGTTTCCTACCTTCCCGAAATATTGATCAGCAAGATTGGGGGGTAGATGACGTGCTAGACTAGTTTCATTAGCATAGCAGATTCTCTCCTCCTCTCTTTTGTTACTTCTTCTATGTGTTACTCTCATTCTTCTATTTGTTGTCCTTAGTGTTGTCTACTTGAGGATGATGCAAAGCATTGAGATCTCTTTTGGTGTCTCTCATGTTGACTCAAAAGACACATGTGTTCCCTTCTTCTAGGTGACCTTCCTTGATTGGGGAATGAGGAACAATTATGCATACATACATATGATATACATGAATTATCATACAGCATACTGACCCCGAGGAAAGCAAAGTCACCTTGTGCTTTGTGTTTTGTGTCTATTATCCTTGGGCTTATCTCACACTTGGGGGCTAAATCCTTGTGATAACGTGCTCCTTTCTCATTCTTATATGTATCACTACCTTAAAGCAATCACCCCCGGTGAGGTGTGTGCAATCGCTTTAACGTAGGGGGGCATACATCCGTTCATATCTTTTCAAGATACTTGAAAATTTCTTGACAAATTTAGCTTTGCCTTGAAAATTTTTGATATCTTTCTTACATGACTCATAGTGAGGGAACCTTACTACTGATAGTCATGGTTCTCCCTTGTGATCTTCCCTTTTACTTTGTCAATCGAAGTCGTAAGATCCTTAGTCCACTGGGGGCTTGGTGTATCTTGCCTTCTTGACGTGGTGAAAGTCTTTCAATGTTGTTTCCTTGTACTTTACCGGAAGTATTGGCGTACGCTTATACTCCCGCTAAAGTGGGGGCTAGATGTAGCGTCCTAAAATTGTGACACTTGCAATTTTGACTGCATTTGGGTCTTCACGATGGCGATGCAACATGGAACCTGAATGGAGACCCCGAAACTTGTTCATGACATCAAAAACTGCATTTTTCAGCACCCTGGCCTGATCCTCCTTGCACCCTGCTATCCCTGGAGGTGGGACCATGGTGCCCAGTGCCCTGGTCCTTCAAGACCAGGGCGCCCAGCACCCTGGTCCCTGGCCCTATTTTTGGGCCCGGACTCTTTTGGGTCTCGGGTCTTTATGTTTGCAAATTGGAAAATAACATTTCCTGGTCGGCCTAAGGTTGGGAAAATCAGTCTTTTAACCCTAATTGGCAAGTATATAAACTACATTTCCTCTCTCAAAAAGGGAGGAGGGACATATGTGAGCAAGGCGCGAAAGCGATATTCAAGCATTCAAGCATTCAAGCATTCCTTCAAGCAATTGAGCATTCTAAGTCTCCATTCAAGGCTAGGTGTTGCATTCAAGACAAGGATTCAACCATTGAAGAGGAGATCACTTACAACACATTACATACTACATACATTACACCTTCGCATGTAAGAATACAAACATTCTTACAACAAGGTATCAGTACTTGTTTACATTACAAACATTTACATTTACAGCATTCTCATTTCTTGGTTAATTCCAAAACCGGGGTTTGACCTAAAGGCAAACCCCTCATCCCTAACCCCCCAATCATCCTCTCTTTTCTGTGTGTAGGTTGCAGGTACGTGGTTGTAATTGAAGATCTGGAATCCTTGTGCAGAGACGAACAAATCCACCTTCGTTTCGCGGATTTTTCGGAGGACCGTGTGCACGTCGGGCACCATCGTCCCGTCAACTTTCGCTCAAATTTGCAGAACAGCACCATCTCGACATTTTTCTGCTAATTCCAGGTCCGTAGCTTCATCCCATATCCCTATCTCTGTTTATAAGCGAATCTTTCCTACTTTACATGCATTCCTAGTTCAATCTTTCTATCTACATTTCTTTACAAAAGAGGGTATCCTTGATGTCTTAACCCTTGAAACTCATATAGAATCCAATCTTGCATTGCGTGGGATTGGATCTTGTGGGTTTCAACCCCTCTTTTGAATGTAAAGTCTCCCCTAAGTGAAAACCATCAACCCTAGTGACTCTCCCTTCTCTCTCCTTGGAGTTGGGGAGGGGAGAACGACTAGGGTTCGATTTTTCCGCTTTACAGAAGCATAAATAAAATATAAGGTAGACCTAATGTGCGAATTGTAGGTCAAGGGTATATTTAAAGAACAGAGCAAGAACCGGTACTGAATCTAGCATTGAAGATGCTATTGTAAAGTAGTACAGAATATTGGATTTGTGTAAATCCTCATTGTAAGTCAGTGTGACTTCTTATTGAGCAGTGAGCTCTAGGCAGTTGGCCTTCCTGCATGTGCAGGCCCCTATTGTAAGTAATATGCTCTTATTGGCCAGTAAGTGAATATTGTGGGTCACAAATTCCACCGAGGTTTTTCCTACACCGAGTCATTAAACATCTTGTGTTATGGTGTTCTTTTCATGTGGATGTTTTTGATTTTGTTATTTGCGTTAATTCTTGCATACCAGTATACTGTTACTTTATGTTCTACATATTCAGTTTTAAGAAAATTTCATTACCGGTCAGATAGTTATTCGAGGAATAATCTAATTAATTTCTAACTGGTATGCTTTTAACCTGAAAGCATGTAAGGCTGCCTACATCATTCTTTTGATGAGACGATAATGATTTACACATATTTCAGAGAAAAATAAGCTTTCTAAATGCTTCAACATGAGAAATAGAAGTGACTGAAACAAAGTTTAGAACACTAGTTTTACGGTTCATAAAAAAAAATAGATAAGAGAGACAAAACCTCTTTTCAAACATGCATCCTTTAAAAAATCACAGGAAGGAATCTCAGAAAAGAAATAACATTCTGCATTGAAAAGGTGATCACTGTCATTTGGTTTGATCAACATATACAATCAATACAAGTATCAAACCCTTTTCAATTCCAAATCTTTAAAGACTGATGAATTCCTTCAGCAAAACATAACTTTTCAAACCAAAAAGAAACTAAGTCAAAACTCACAAAATTCTAACCAAAATATAACCCTTATCCCGTCCATCTTAGTCTAATTTATAGTTTTTAGAACAAAGGAGGTCTCCCTGAAAACTCGACCTCCTCTAAATCAATTATGAAACTAACAGAGTATAATTGGGACAGATGTCCTTAAGTCTTTTGCATAAACATGAAAAACACATAAAAATAGGGCCTTGATCAACGTGTTATGCTGCTTTCCCATCATCATCTTCTTCTCCACTTTCCTGGGCGTCATGGGTAGTTGCGAGTTCTTGGATTATTGATTTTTTTAGGATCTTCATTGCATTGAGTTTTGCCTTCGCCGCTTCCTTGTTCCATCTGTGTTTTACCATCTTTTTGGCATGTTTTGGTAACTGATCGTTACCAATAAACATCATGGACTCGATCCGAGCAACCCGTGTTATATCCTTAGGAGTGAAATTGCCCTTGGCTTTGATTTTTCTCCATGTATATCTTTAAAACTTTTATCGCATCCTGCATGTTCAGCCTGCAAATCCCCAACTGCCAATCGTGGTTAGGATTAACCACTTTGTTGTCATTAACTAAACTGCAGTGGAGGTCTTGGAGTTCATACATAGAAGTCTTAGCATCAGAGGTCACAGATTTGAAGGTGAGCACCTGCCACATTATGGTCTTCTTCAGCACAAAGATTTGACATTCATCTGTTACCAGCTTGATTGAATGTTCTGTCAAAAACTTGGTAGCTCTGTATTCTTCTATTTTAGTGAACATAGGCAAGACATTCTCCCATTTGTGTTCCTCTTTCTCCCATGGAAAAACCTGGTTTGGAATCTCCGCAATGAGGCTCTGCATCTCATCACATAAATTTTGAGAGTTTGTGATATACTTTTCTCCGTCTTTAATTACTCCTTCAATCCATCTTTCAACAGCCTCTGCAATGCTTTTAGCTCATTGAACCTAACTCATTAGCTTTTCATTCTCTAGATAAGTAGGATCAAAGCTCTCTATAACATGGGATATAGGAAGTGTTCTAAAGCAATTGATGCTGTCAATGAATTGAGCAAGGATGCTTATATGCCGCTTTAGCTTTCTCTTTTCCCGCCCATCTTTCTACGACCTGGTGAGAATTTTCTTTGCGGATACCTGGAAGAAATGGTTATCTGAATCTCTACTCATGTTTCCCAGCTCCACCTTAGTGACCTCAAAATCTTCTGCATTGACTTCCTTGTCCTCTTCCTTGGCCTTGTATGAGGCAATCTCGGCAACCCACTTTCCGGTCCCTTCATCACTATCCAATCGAGTAGTTGTTTTGAACCTTTTTGGCTTGGGGCCCTTCTCTATGTAGTTAATGACCATATCTTGAATTGGAATAGTCACGGGAATGGAACTCCATTTTTTGTTCACCGAAGTGGTCAACCACTTAGGGGTTGTGCTGGAACTAGTTGCTCCTTTGATTGTTTTGGAGGTTGGTGTCATAGCTATGGGAACCGCATGGGAATCTAGGGCATTAGAAATGTCACTGTCTAGATCTTCAACCTCAAATATCCGAGCTTCAAGAATCTTATCCTTCACCTCTGTATCCTTAGCTTGATCCATCCTTCTCTAAGCAGCACTTCGTGACCCAGTATGTCGAGGAGTGGAGAAATCCAAAGCTGGATTAGACTTGTGCCTAACCTGAGGTAGCTTTTTATCTTTACCTGGATGAATAGGCATAGAAGCATTATTAGAAAAATGCTTTGGTGAATGCAGAGTAACCTCACTATTTCTCGCAGACTTAGACTTGGCACCTAATTTCATTGCTTTCTTCCTTTCAATCCATTATGTGGTTCTCTCCAAAACCCTTTTTGTTTTTAGCTGTATATTGTGCTCTTCTTCCTCATCCCAATTGATAAAGGACACTTCGGTTTCAGTTTGAGCTAAGTATCCAGGTTCAAACAATTCTAGATAATCTTCTTCAAGCCCGTCTATGTCAAGATTTACCTGCAATAAAATGACTTGCTCCAACACCATCCTCATGTTTCTCCTTTTGAACACCTCGAGTTCATCACTGCAATCCTCCCAAAAGTCCTCTAATTGTGGAATTGGGAGATATGGCATTAGACCAAGACTTTGGGAGAAACCCTTATTATCAAAACCTTTCCCTTCATGGTATAGGGTAAAATTAAAGTTCTTCAGGTCTGCTCCAATACTCAAAGTGTCCGACATTGAACTATAGTATAACATACCTAACTAAATGGTAAAATGACCCTCCCATTTGTCCCTGGGTTGAGCCTTTTTAATCACAGTAGTCAACTGCCTACATATCTCTACTAAAACAAAACAATGTGAACAAAAATGAGGAAGCTTGAAGGGCTCTTCCTCAAAACTGCCTATCCTTATATAGAAGAAGCGAGGAAACTAGATAAAGAAGCTACCAAACCTCTTCACCAATGCCTATGCATCCTCAGAAATTATTTTGGTTTTCATATTCTTCAATTCATAGCACAAATCTCCCAGAAAGGCATTGTGTACCCTCCCAAAGTCTTGCAAGGCATTATCCTTTTACAACATAGGGTAAAAATCATATATGGGGACCTCCTCCTTAGTGGGTTGTCTAGGTATTCCAACTATCTCTTTAACACACTCCAAACAGTATATAAGATACAAAGACATGAAGAAAATTTGCTTAAACTGTTTGGCCATACTCAGCTGCTCCCTCATTGAATTGGCAATTAGCTCTGCCCAATCAAGGTATTGCTTCCCTTCTAATACTAGCTGCACATAGCAATAAATCCATTCGTCAAAACTGTAGGCTTCCACAGAGCCTCTGACTTGATGCAACAGTAACATGACATCGTGAATGTGAGGTAGCATATGATTCTTATTGGGATTCATGGGCAATCTAGAACCACCCCTTTGAGGAACCTTCAACCAATATTGTGCTACGTTATTTCGGTGCTCAGTTCTATCTGCGTTGAACTCCGTGATTGACTGGGCCAGAGAAAATTTTGAGAACTGGTAGTCAGGTAGCTTGAAAACAGAGGAAATTACTTCACGATTAATGGCAAGGAGGGTTTCACCATTGTCTCTCTTGATGGCTTCGAAGGCTGGATCATACCTAGCAATACATTCCCTAACCAATTCTGGGCAATGGATAGCTGGGGGAAAGGCCATCGCCTCTATGAGACCACTACTCAAAACTTCCACACCAATGGAACCATCAATTCCCTTGAACACCCTTTCTTTTAAAACTTCAAGATTTTCCCCTTTAAGGTCGGTATTCCTGACTATGGGCTCTATACATGCAAGACTAAAAATATTCCCGAACAGGTGCAACGTGGACTTCATAATTCATAAATGATAAGCCTTATTTTCTTTCAACAAACCTTACTATGAGAGAAGAAATGTAGGTAAAAATCACTGGAGAGGACAAGAAATGGACTCACCTTCATAGTTGAGAGCAACCAGATGACTACTAGCAAACAAACCTTCTATCCAAGAAAAATAACACTGTAGCGACAAGGAAAAAATTTTCAGAGAATAAATCCTCTCATACATTATAACAAGAGCAATAATACGGACTTATTAAGTGCAATAATTCCAATCGTTAGTTTAAGTGTATTGAAGTTGTGGATCGGACATCACATGCATGTATTGAATGCATGGCGGCATTTTTTAAGTAACCGCCAATTCCCGAAATGATTACTTGCTTCAAAACTCCAACAATTGACATCACCCAAGATATGGTTCGCCTTCCTCATACTTGGCAATAAATGCACCATCAAATATTTTAACTCATGGGACCCACCAAATTTGAACACACATGAACATTCTGAACAGACTTCATTGGGGTTCAAGTAGTTCAAGGCGTACACCACACCCAGGAGAAATCTTTTCTGAAAGGATTAACTATGTCATGTGCTGTTAACCATTTGAACTGTGTTGAACATATTGAACACGTCTGAACCTTTTGAACTAGGTTCAAAGAGTTCAACACCTGAAGAGAGATGACATATCACATCACCGAACGAGACCAATAAGGAACCACTGCAAAACACTTTAAGAGATTGTTAGTATGAAAAACCCCCAAGACACCTAAGAACCAGTGGAACCTAAATAAACCTAAGGACCCTGGTTCAAAATGGCTCAATGTGTGCATGAAGTTCGACCAATTACTAAAACTCAACATTTTTTATTTAAAGATAATTTACAAATAGACTAAGGGCTTGAATCGAGGCATTGCAAGAAAGACAAGGACTCTGAATGAAAATTTATAGGGTGATTTACTCCTGTCATGAAGGATAAATGACATAGTAACAATCGGTACACTATTTTGGAATGCAAAGTTCTTGATAAGGTTAAATATTCTACTAACCGGTTAGATATTGATTCCCCTCCGCCCCCCCCTCTCGGTATCTTTGGGACTATCATTAATCCTAACAAATATGACTATGAGTTTATGTAAAGACATTGAAGATAGGAAGAAGAATGAAGAAGATTTGACTAGGAGACTCAATGATGCTAGAAATGAAAATCTAAGACCTAGTCATGAAAATGATATGTTGAAGATAGATCTGATTCACATGCAACATGATAAAACTTGGCTTATGAGACAAAATGATATTCTGGAAAATGAGTTGGCTACTACAAATCAACACAAAGAGAAATTCAAGAAAATTTTAGAGGAGCTTGATGACATGCTGAAAAGTCAGAAACCTAATGGAGATACAAATGGACTTGGATTTGAGATTGGAGAAAGTTTCGGCACTGCAAACAATCTAGATCTGAACAAACCGGTAAGGAAACCTAATGCTTATAAGTTTAATGGAAAATGTTTCAATTGCAACAAATATGGTCATAGAGAAAATCAGTGTAGATTTAAAAATAATCAGAATATTAATGCGCCCACCGGTCAATGTTCCAAATGCAACAAAATTGGTCATAATTCACAAAATTGGAGAATGAATGTGAAATGCTATGTTTGTGGAAGATATGGACACCTATCTAATCAATGCAGAACACAAACCGACGTAGGATATGGAAAGGCTACTCAGAGGAATAATGTGACTTGTTATGCTTGTAACAAGATTGGACATATTGCCAAATTTTGTAGAAGAAAGACTTCATCAGCGAACAATAAAGGATCTAGTTTGAAAGGAAAAGAAAAGGTAGATGAGGTAAAGCAAGACTTTTTAGAACTTTGGATTAGGAAGAGAGATCAGAATGTTGATAAAACTATCTCTATATTGGTAGAACAGAGTAATCCTCCACCGGCAAGAGATTCTTCATCTAGCTAAGAAGTAACCCTTTGGGGGTATTGCAATAAGTTGAAAATCATGCAGATTACCCTCGGTCAATGGTGAGAAGATATATTTCTTCTTTACCAGTAGATGTGTTAAGTTTTCACTTAACCGGTGAGCATTTAATGCAGTTGGTAAGAGAAATGTCATTATAAATCAACTAATTTCCCTCTTTTTGAACTCACCAAGCATTCAAATTAGCAGAGAGCGCAAAAACAAAGCGAAGGCATTCAAGGCAAATATGCGGGGTGATTTCTTTCAAGCATTCAAAATACTTTAAGGCAACTAAAGGTATTTTTCAATGGCCTCTTCTTCTGCTCTCGAATTTATTTGAAACCCTACTATTGTGGAAAATGTGAAACACCCTAGGCCCATATTTGAAATAATTCCTGAAGTAGTTAAGCAAGATGATTCTATAGGGGCATTTTCAAAAATTCCTAAAGGTGTAGCTTTTGCTAAAGACCCTAGGATTTATATACATTGCAATATAGAAGAACTAGGTTCCAAAGAATTGATGAAAATGTATACTAAGGTGATTTGTGATGAAAATGTTGTTGTCAAACCCAAACACAAGATTATAGAAACTCTAGGTTTTGTGGAGATATTGAACATTCCCCAATGTCTGGAAGAAGTAGTAAGAATTGTCTTGAGTAGAGCACATGGAGAATTTCTATGGTTGGATTTTGTCTGCAAAATAACCTGACAAGCAATTAGGGCAGTAATTGGTTTACCCTCAATCGACAGCAGACCTGACAAAACAAAGAAGATCCCTAACAACAAAGTGATGACCCTAACCGAAGCAACATCTCACAATAGATCACTGAGAGTGAATGATATCAAAGACATCAATGTGAGATTTGTGAGTATGGTTTTAGGTTAAAAGACTACACACGCTAAGAGGCTAAATTCAATTTGTAGTCTTTGTATAAATAATGCTTATGAGATGGTTAACAACAATGCAATGATAGATGTGTGTGAGTGGCTAAAAGATGAACTCATTGATAATTTGAAAAATATTAAAGGAGATAAGAAAGGGACATTCTGATTTGGAAATCTTTTGGTATGTTTAATGTTTTATTTCACTAAGGAAATCCCCAGTACAGGACCTATAGACTTTGGATATGATATACCAGTAGGAAAACAATTACAGGAAGCTTTTACCGGCATGGGAACTGCAAAGGACAACAACATAACTGAATACTTCAAAACCTTCCAGGCTAAAATGAAAACTAGAGAAAGTCTATCACAGTGTGTAGTGGACAAGTATGACAAAGAAATCTATTTTGTTATCAAGAGAGATGAGACATGGATGGAAGTTGTTCTCCTTAGGACTATCTGGGTGACTTAAATGATGAGGTAGATCTTAACATTTTGGAGACATATGCTAAAGCATTACTAGATGCACCGAGAGAAACATCAGAACAAGTTTTTGGTAGTGCTAAGACTATTGAAAAGAGAAAAATTTATTAGAGATGCTTCTAAGAAAGTTAAGGAAATCAAAGAAAATGTAATGAACATTAGTGGTATATCGGCTAGTGAACTTGAAAATCTTCAACCGAAGGCACACATTTACCTTCACCGATAGAAAGGACAAGGTAGCTGAGTTTAAAAGAGTAGAAAGGAGGAAGAGAAAACCTTCATCGGTACCCTCTCCTTCATCCAAGAGAACAAGGACTTTAAGGAAGAGACAATAGGTAGTAAGGGGACCACCAAATAAATTAACACCAAAGAAGAAACAACAACCTATCACCCCTTCTTTGAATGATTTACTAAATGAAATAAATCATGATGGAAATTTGGCCAATGTACACCAATTGTATAACACATTCAATGATTCAGATAGGGAAAGAATTGAGAACAATATAATTTTACATCTAGACATATATAAAAAGGTTTTAATTGAAGTTGTGGATGACTTACCCAATGATCTGTATAGGATATTGGAAGCAAAAAAGGATTGTAGTAATGGAATTAGATAAGAAACTAAAAGTTGAGAAACTTCTAGCTGTACATCCTGTGAATTCAAAAGAAGAAATTGATGATTTAATCTCTGAAGCTAACCGATCTTTTTTTGCCAGTGGAGATCGACAAGTAAGTTTAATGGAAGGAAGAGTAAAAGATATTGCAGATGAGACTGTTGATAACTAGGATATATTCTTTGTGGAGAAGGAAAAACAAGAGGAAATGAACCAGCCAATGAAAACATTTAAAGTGTATCAGAAGGATAAGAACAAGGGGAAAGGTAAAGTTGGTGGTATTCAGAACATCAAGATCACTGACAATTTACCGACACCTTTGGATACTACACCGGTACATACAGATGATCCACTGGTTATTAACACTAAAGGTGTTACACATGATGATACTAATCCTAAATCTGAAATACTATTCACCATGAATGTGGATACTTAGGAAGTGAATATTGTTGTAGATAAGGACAGTGCAGAGGTTAAGGAATACAATGTTGACTGTGGCAACATGGCTGAGAAACTGGTAGAGACTGTTGAGGTTGAGATACCAACCCAAACATAACTTACTAAGAAACCTACTGAAGCAGAGAAACCTGCTAAGGTAGAGGTACACACTGAGGCAGAGAAACCAACAATAACCGAAACATCAAAATAGTCTGAGAAACCCTTGCTAGTTGAGATGCAAACACAGATTGATCCACCAGAGGTAAACACTAGTAAATTGGTTACAACTGATGGAAGCATAAAGGTAATAAAAGAAATTGGTGAGACTTCTGGCACTTCAAGTGAATTCAAACCTACAAATGTTACAGAGGTACTCTTGGATTCAATCAAAAAGATAACGGATTGCAATGCTTTGGCCTACAAGGAAATTGATAACATTGTACCTATTCTTAAATTGGTTGCACCTAATTGTAACATAGATCATATTAAGGGTTCTTTAGGCAAATTGGATACGTTGTCCAAATTTATTGTTGATAATGTAATAATAGTTGATAAAGTGAATGAGGATACAATAAATGATAGAGTTGAAAAGGAGAAGAACAAATTCTTTGATGACACCATAAAGAAGTGCATTGAACAACTGAATACATTATTACCGGCACTGAACTCTACTATTCTGGAGTACAAAGAGCTATACAGGGAAACATGCAAACCTGACCTTCTGACAGAGGAAATAGACAAAGAGATCTGTAAAACACAAAAGGAAATTAATGACATAATAGATAACATAATTGGTTCATCTGGTCACATATCAGTTTTTGAGAAATAAATGGCAGGATTTGAGGAAAAACTAGAGAAACTCAAGAAAGAAAAGGCAAGGATAAGGTCTAATGCCAGAGAGCTTAAAAATAAACTTGGTCCTAAGTTGGAAAATCTTATTTCTTAGAGAATAAAAATATCAAAGGCATTACTTCAAGGAGAATGATCACCAGAGATAACATGCATCATCTCACCAACACGATCCAACAAACTAAGGCAACCTTGAAGGACAACAAAGGTTTATGCAGAGTTTGAATTTGGTCTTTGCAGATATCTTTTAGATACTAACCAATCAGTTATAGACTTTGAGGTGAAATTTTTGCACTCATTTGACTATTTTTGACAACCTTTGTCATTGATGTCAAAGGGGGAGTAGTGAAGAGAAAAATACTTCTTTAGAGGAGAGCATTTTCTCAAGGGGAGCACGTCTTTTTGGAAACATATTTTTTGGAACAGTTTTTGGATTTTTTTCATGCGTGTTGCCATCAATGCCAAAGGGGGAGATTGTTTTTGATTAATGAAAAGCGGGTTTTAAGGGAACCGAAACCCACTTACATAACAAGGAGATAACCATAAGAGAAACTAGAAAGAACAGGACAAAGATAGAAAGGCTGCAAAAGAACAACAAAGAAAACAATAGCCAAGGAAAAGAACAGCATAAGGCTAGCGAGAAACTGGCAACCTAAAACCAAATTACATATCAGATGAAAATATTTATAGACTCTTCTGCATCCTTAACCAGCATCATCATAACATTAGTTTCCTCTTTCAAGTCTTTTTTTTCCTACATCTAGTGGGTGTCTTTGGTCTTCAACTCCAACTCACTGGTAGTTTACCTGGTTCTGCATCTGGAAGAGTGAAGAATAGAACTAGTGGCCGACACGTCATCAATGATCACCATCTCTTTATTCTGCTTGTTCTTCTCCAGACAAACAACCAAAGCATTCATGTTTTGAGAAGACACCTTCAAAACCTCAAGACTATGCTCCATGAATTTCTTCAAGGCCTTCACAGTTTTTGTAATCCGGTTCTTTATAAGTTCATTATCAACCTCTCCCTTTTCTTTGATGATTCTGACCACATCTTCAAGATGCTTCAAATCTCCCTTAATCATATCTTTTTCTGACCAGTCTAGAATTTGTTCTTCGTCCTCTACCTCACTAGTATCCTCTGGAACATCCTCTTTACCTTTAGTGTTGGTATCCTTAATCAAGTTCTTAATTTTATAATTTAAGTCTCTCTGTTTATTTTGAATATTGAAGATGTTATCAATTACCCAGTTCTAAAAATTGAACATTTCTAGGGTACTATTTCTGGTAGCATTCAAAATGGAGTCCACGTTCTCCATAACTGGAGCAGAGCCCACAGACCAAGGGTTTCCCTCCTCCATGTTGTGTTGAACATCATTCTTCCTATCTGAGACATAGGGGTTATTCTTTGCTTTTGGCTCTTCAACATCCTCTTTTCTCTACTCATTCCCTTCCTCACCCTCAACCTCTTTCTTCTGCTCATTCTCTGCCTCTTCATCTACCTCCTTCCCCTATTCCTCCTCAGAACTAGCATTCTCTTCCGTGTCTTCTTTAGCTTCATCACCAACCCTCAATTTCTTATGCAGAGGAAGATTAGAAGAATCTTCATCAGAATTAGAGCCATCATGACCCTTAGAAATGCGGGCATTCTCCACCAAGGGGTCTTCCCTATTAGCCCTAGCTTTACCCTTCAAATTCTTATAAATTAACAAAATAAGGCCTTGGTGAGCAATGGGGTAGGATTTAGGTTTTTTGGCATCGTCAGCCAGACTATCATTAAGGGAAGAAGCTAAATAGAAGGGAAACAAAATCTTTGAGCCATGGCAAAAATGGTTAAGGATGACAAAATGGTAATTGTAAACCTTTGAAAACCTTCCATCAACCGTAAGGTATTCCATTAAAACTCTCAACATTTTCTGCTAGAAAGAATTTACCTGGTGAGGGAGGTAGTAGGACACATTGTCCTTCTTAGTGAGCCAAGCCCTTTCTTCATCATTTTTAGGGAAATTTTTGGTAGCTTCCATAGAGAACTTGCAGTCTCTGTAAAATTTGGTGCCTTCCTTCTGCAATCCTATAACCTCCGCCACCAAATCTTCATCTAGCTTCCATGTCTGGCCAAACAGAGTGACTTTATTATTGCTCCGGCCCTTGGCAAAACCATGTGACACAGACTTTTTACTCCCGTGTAGTTTTTCCATGTAATCAGTGAATCCATATCTATGCAACCTTTGCCATATTTTCCTTTCGCTTTTCCAGTTTTCACAGCTGGAAGGCTCATTGTGATTAAGATTACACCCCATAATATAATGGCTATTCAAGTTGAAACCCTCAACAAAGCATGAAATACCCAAATGCTGAAGAAACAAGACAACTGGAATCAAACCCAGACGTTGGAACAAGATGTTGGAATCAAAAAACAAGGTGATTTTCTTGTTATTCGAATAGTCTTTTAAGACATTCAATATAAACCAACATTTAATATGATTAGGCTTGCCACACTGGTTCTCATTATCATAATTCCTTAAACAAGTAATCAACTGACACTCCACATCACTCCAATATCTGTCATTGAGATCCGAACCAAGAAAAACAATAATGAAATTAACTTGTACCATGGACTCTATCAAATAATAATTGCTCACGAACTCCCTTCTTACAAGAAACTTCTCTGATATATTTAGTATCCTCCTCTAAAAAAACCCCCCTCATTAGCTAATAAATCAGCTACCCTGTTACCCTCCCTTAGGGTATGGGTATGGAGAATAGTTGATGTTGTCATTGATGACAACCAACTAGAAACCAACTGGCAAACATCTATCAACCCACCGACAGTTACTAGCACCGGCAATAAACTTCTACATACACTGGCAACAACAATAATGCATACCAGCACTAAAGCTGACATGGAATAAACGTTTTATTGTTTTATATTGTAAAAATCTTTTGTACAAGCCGACATGGCATATTTTAAAAGACTCATATATATGTATGAGACCTTATAGGTCATTTTGTAAGAGGTAGAGGAGATGATAAAACAAGGATAGATGATATTTTGATATAGTTGATAGCGAAGGTTTTGGTAATAGACTAAGCTTAAACCGGTACTAAACCTAGCATAGATGATGCTGATCTAAAGCAGTACATTGTATTGGATTTTGATAATCCATATTTTAAAGTAGGGTATGGGTATGGAGAATAGTTGATGTTGTCATTGATGACAACCAACTAGAAACCAACTGGCAAACATCTATCAACCCACCGACAGTTACTGGCACTGGCAATAAACTTCTACATACACTGGCAACAACAATAATGCATACCAGCACTAAAGCTGACATGGAATAAACGTTTTATTGTTTTATATTGTAAAAATCTTTTGTACAAGCCGACATGGCATATTTTAAAAGACTCATATATATGTATGAGATCTTATAGGTCATTTTGTAAGAGGTAGAGGAGATGATAAAACAAGGATAGATGATATTTTGATATAGTTGATAGCGAAGGTTTTGGTAATAGACTAAGCTTAAACCGGTACTAAACCTAGCATAGATGATGCTGATCTAAAGCAGTACATTGTATTGGATTTTGATAATCCATTTTGTAAGTCAGTGAGACTTTTGTTTTGTGATTGAGCAGTGAGCTCTAGGTTGCTAGCCTTCCTGCATGGGCAGGCCCCTCATTGTAAGTAATATTTATTCATTGGCTAGTCAGTGAATATTGTGGGTCACAAATCCCACCAAGGTTTTTCCCACACTGGGTTTCCTCGTTAAATATCTTGTGTTATGGTGTGTTCCCTATGTTGTCTCTGCTATTCTTACTTATTGCATTAATTCTTATTTACCGGTACACTATTTTGAGATACAAAGTTCTTAAAGGGTTCAAATACTCTACTAACTGGTTAGACACTGATTCACCCCCCCCCCCTCTCAGTGTCTTTGGGACTGTCATCGATTCTAACAATTTTATCATAACTACATAATTTACCAAATGCGCTATAGTTTTAATCAAATATGCCAATAGGAAACTCATGTGCCAAAAAAAACCTACAGTACCATCAAACGCCCTAAATGAAATGTGCCAAAAGAACATTCATATATGCTAGAAGATCAATCAAAAGGGCTACAAGACTCATCAAATGCGCCAAACAAAAAATCAAATGCGCTACTTAAAAATTTGAGTGCATTAAAACAAGCAAAAAAAACCTAGCACGCAAAAACTGCGAAAAAATCACAGAAAATTCAACAAACTCATTTCAAATAAAAACATTTCACATGAGGGAGGTTAAAAATCAACTTACCGAAGGTCCATACACTGTTGGTCTCTCAAATTGGCGAGCTTTCTCTAATTTGTGGGTGGCATAATGTGGCACCATTTTCTCCAAGCTCTCCTTTTCACTCCACAAGCTCTAATCACCAAATGACAAATGTGCAAATGAGTTGGAGGGTGAGCCCCAAGGGTTTATATAGTAGGTGGTGATGCAAGAAGGGCATGCCACATGAATGGACATGTAGGGAATGTGGGTATGTTGTGCTCACCTCATATTTTCAAAAATCAAATCATTTTTATCAAGAGATCAATTTTGCAAAAATCCAAAAAAATCAATATATATATATATATATATATATCAAATTTTTTGAAAAATTCAAAAAAATCCAAATCGTCAAATTTTCTCAATTAATCTCCCGAGGGGGCATACTCACACTATTATCTGACAATCAGTACTTGGGGCAAATCAAAATTTTTATTAGCATCATTAAGAGATTTTTCTTTGAATCAACATGTGGACACACATCACTTCAAAGAGGGGCAAAATGTAGACACCTATTTTTGACCACCCAATTAAATGAATTTTATACTTTTTTAATTAGCATCCATCTAGCTATTAATTAAATTCACATTTAATTAATATATTATCCATTTTTCAACTATTAATTAAATTAATATTTAATTAATTCATCCCCTTCCTCTATTAATTAAATAAATTATTCAATTTATTTGATTTAATTCATCTAGCCGAATTCAAACTTTTAATTAAATAAATCATATTTATTTGATTAAATCCCCTTTTCACATTTAATTAAATATCCCCTTCACATATAAATAAATCAATATTTATTTAAATATCTATCTAAATGCAAGTTGCACCAATAATTGAAATAAATGAATTTTATTTTAATTAAAATCCTAAAAATCCTTCCCACTTGCATTTTCCTACAAACCTGCTTGCATGCTTAAACCTCTTCTAGATTCTTCTAAATCCTTTCCAACTTAGCCTAATCCCCCTCCTAATCATTTGCACAATCCTTAAGAAGGGGTCACTTTTCAAAAAACCTCCAAAGTCTTCAATAACCATTATAGGCTTTATCCCTTCTACAAGATAACCTCCAAAGTCTTCTCAAACCATTAATGGTTAACCCACTTGTAACCCTTGGTTAGAGACTTTCTCTCTAACTTAACCATCCATTTAACTCATGAGTCTCTTCAATAATTCATTGCTTTGACCATAGTTATCCTTTAACCCTTGCAAAAGAGTTTATCCCTTGGATAAAAGGATTATACATTAACTCAACCTTAACCAAACACCCTAGGGCAACCATCATGTCTCTTCAGGCATTTAATGCATCTTCTCTCCCCTCTCAAGCCTTTTCATATTGACACTTGTCAACATGGGATTGGTTTGAAAGTGTCACATGGATTGAGGATCATTCAATCCTAGCCCTTGTTAAGATAATTCAATCTTAACCATCCAATTGTGCATTTCTTCTATAAATAGACCTCATTCCGTAATTATCATGATCCCCCAAGTTTTATATATCTAGGTTATTGTCTATCAAGATCACCAAGTCTTAATTTTTCCTCTCTTTGTTTCAATCACAATCTCAAATATTTAGAAGCATTTTATTATTAGCATAGCATGTTTAGTTTCATTATCATAGCATAATATCAATATCATAGTAATCTTTGTTATCATCTTATAGATCTTAGTTGTATTTGCATATAGATAATGTTTATCACATATCACTCATTCTTGGAATTGTCATTCTAAAGGTCAGTTGCTCAATGATATGAGCGCAACCATGACTTGAGGAATCTTATTAGATAGAGAACAATGGGACATCTTGGAGGGATTGCTTATTTAACTTGTGTTATTTGTTAATATCCTTACATATAATGTTTCATTGGTATGCTTTTTATTCTTCTCTTTATTGACTAACCCCACATTTTAGGTATATAGTTCTAAATAACATGTGGGACCATTCTAAGAATAGGTACCCAACTATTTTGGCTATGAAGTCTCTAGATAAGTAGATAATGAAGAAGTTCTATGAGTGAAATATCTTGTAGGACAATGCAATTAGGGTAAGTGTGTAAGGTCAATTTTAAATTATTGATTACCCCTACCATCTTAACTAAAGTGGCATCTAGTTGAACCACTCCTTTATTCACAAGATCATATTTTATGCCAAGAAGATCAACAACCTTCTTGGGCATGACTGAACTACTAGCTCTCGAGTCTATCATATAGTTGTGAACTAAACTTTTTCCTATAATCAAAAAGATATAGAAAGGAGGTGGCTTCCTAATTTTTCTTGCATTTTCTTCCCCCTTAGGTTGTACTAAACTAGTAGAAGCTAGAGTTTTTCTTGCTGTTGTTGCTCACTCCTATGGATTAATATCCTTTAATGTTGCTTGAAGTAGATCTCTCTAAGATGGTATAGAAAGAGCATCCCACATGGATTCATTGAGGTTGGACTTCATTTCTTCCACAATATTGAAGGGAACACTTGTTGGCTTCAAAGGACCCTTGGAAACTACAAGGTCTGCCTTTGACATAGGAGCAACCTTTGGCTCCTCTGGCTTCTTGTTGCTCATTCTTGTATTCTAATTTGGGTTTGGAATAGCAATTTTGTCCAGTGTTTTTGGGAATGAGGTGTGTGTGGTGGCTTGAGAAGATGAAGCTTGAGGTCATGTGAGATGTGACACTTTCCATGATCCTCCTCTTCGATCTTGTGTTATGAGCCACAACATCATTTCTTGACTAGTTGATACCACAAAAATAAGACCTTTCCAATTGACAAAAGTTAAATCCCCTTGTAAATGGTTTTTATTGACCATGTTGGACTAATATTGTTCATGTTTTTGTTTTAAATTTGTTGGTTTATTTTGAACAAATAGAGCTTGAGAAAGCTATCCATTTTGACATGATATCTAGTTTTGAGATTGATTGCACGGGAATCACTAATCCGACTCTTGAGAAATATTTTTCTAAACTAGAACAAGTTCTTTTGAGTTACTTGTAACCTGATATCCCATACTATTCAAGGGAATTGGATTATTCCATTGGTTTTGTCCATGAAAAGAGGGTCTATTATGCTAATAGCTCTAATTTTGTGCTTGATACGATCAATTGTTTTGAGTTTGATGTCTTTTCATTGTCATCACCTAATTGTTAAGATTGTCTAACATACTCTTTAGCTCTCAAGCTCATTTGAGGATAGAGGATGTAGGGGATAGATTTACAGGTGGAACAATGACCAGAATGGGAGCCAAAGTATGTTGAGAGGTTGTAAACTCTAGAAATAAAGGCATTGGAGGCCTTGGGGATATCTTACCTACCTATATTAAACATTTTTTTCTCTTATGGCTAGATCATATGCATTTGGTAAGGAATCCCCACCCATTGACTAAATCATAACAACTACATGACTATTGATAGCCCTTAGAAAATATAAGAAAGCATGGTTGGGAGATGACTTCACTAGAGTAGGAATTCTATCACATGTCTTCTGAAATCTAAAATTTAAGTCATCCATAAGCTCATCGGGTACTATATTTACGGTAGTTAGATGTTCTACAAGTAATAGGTGATCAATTTTATCTTCAATTTTTTTTCATAATTTCTTACCTAATTCATCCCAATTGTGATTTGAGTTATGGAGTAAACCTCTACACCATTGTAAGGCCTTTCCTTTTAATTAAGATGCTAGTAATCTTATAGCTACATCATCTTGTTTGATGTCATGAACAACACAGATATTTACAATCTCTTGGATGTGTTCAACTAGAGTAATGGAAGCTTCTCCAATGAAATTGGGTATAATTTTTAGTGCAACTATTGGAATATCATGCTTTTGAGCTAGAATAAGAGAGCTTCCTTCATTAAAGGTAGAAACCACCTAGTTCCTAGGATTAGCCATATATAATAACAATCGAGCTACTAGAATCCTAGACTATGATGGTCTAATAGGTGGAGTATAATGAGATCTAGGGGAGTGATTAAATTCAACTTGAATACCCCTAGCTAGTGATACGAAAGATCTAATTCATCTATAGTTCAAAAATGAGAGTTTTACATACTAAAAAATACCTTTAGAAGATGACCTTGTTTGGATGTTTTGCATGAAGATGGTAGGTATAGTATGAGAACCAAGATAAGTACAGTGAGTCGCAAAGTGCTTGAAAATGAACCTCTTCTAGGTCACTATGCTAAGAGCACCACTAGATCCTTAGCATGAATGTTGAAATTCTTTATCAAGCATCATCTATCCAACAGGTTGATGAAGAACTTTGATGTTGAGTTGTCCCATCAAGCATGCCAGAAACTATTATCACAAAAGTTTACACCCTTTAATGAGCTATTATCTTAGACAACCTTGTGAAACATGGAAGCAACCTCCAAGTCTGGGACCTTGACAATTTAGGTTGAATCTTTAGAAAAGGCCAACTTCCTTTCCACTCAAGGTGCAGTGTTGAACCAACCCAACAATAGAAAAGCGTATTTTAAAACCTATTCTATTGATTTTTCAAAGGAAATGGAAGGAGTACAAAAAGGTAAATAGAGGTGATGCACCAAGATTGAAATTAGTCTTCCCATTCTTATGGTTGCACAAAACACCTAAGAAGGATACCCAAACATACAAAAATATTTATCTGTAATCTATCTTCGGGGAAGACAAGAATTTAGAACTTAATGTAATGCTAGGAGGGATTGGAAAATATCCACAAACAACACATAAGAACATTTAATATAACATACAATCTGGAAACAAAGAAAGAGAAACCATAAGTAGAAGGTGAGATTACACACAACTTACTCAAAATTAGAGATAAGGTAAAACAAATAACTTTATTGATATGAAGACAAGGCTTGATTATAGTTATAGAAGAGATTTCTATAAAAGAAAAAGTGAGAAGAACCCCTTGCAAGACTATAAAATTTGTCTTTATAGCTCAACCATAACTCAAAGTCACATTGAGTTTAGAAACCCTAACAAATTGGAGTTTGGTTATAGAGAGAATGAATCAAATAAAAAAATCTGATTTCTTGTGTGTTGGATCAAATTAATTCAAGCAGAAGAACAAAGATGGCAATCATTGTAGTCAATAAGGGCATGAGACTCCAAAAATCTGCATGACTATGTGACAAGGAGGGCATCTAGATGCTCTTTGATAAGAGAAATAGTTCTTCTGAAAATAATAAATGGGCATGGAGAGTATTGGAGAGTATCTGTTGAAGTAGATGAAGTCATCTTGCACTAGTTGGAAGTAATTAGAGAAAAAATTAGATCAAATTCAGGCTGTCGACAAGGTCAAAAATAAATGTCAACCTACTCTCGTCTAGTACCCCTGCTAGACGTTATGATTTGAATAACTCCTTCAATTTTGAATGTTGGTTGTTAGATCTACCCTCACATGAAAATGAATGGTCTTGATGCATCCCTAGGGTCCCATACAACATATCATATTGCCATCAGGGACTGAAGAGATGTAAAAAGAGTCTCTTCAATGGCCAATGAACACACTTGTCATTCATGTCAGTACCTAAAAATATTATAATTCAAAATGAAATGACTCCACAATGGTCTCTATCAACACTTCGCTATCACTGAACCCACTGCCTTATAAGTTGGATCATTGAAGAGACACTTGAACATCATAGAGATAACTTTTTGGTCTCCTTTATCTCTTTTAGGATGGGACATCTAGCTTTTAGAATTTATGAGAGAGATACCTCAACATCGTGGAGGTTTCTTTTTGGTCTCCTCAATTTTCGATAAGGTGGAACTTGATTTAGTAGTTAGGCTTTGGCAGGGTGATTTCAACACCTCAGAGAGACAAGACCTATAGTCTTACCGATGCCAAAGAACATACCATAGAGCATGGTGGCTTAGATTCATCAAGGAGACATATGCACTTCGAGGTGACACATTTAGGGTGTTGGCATTATGTTGTCATTGATGTCAATCAGTATGGGATGTCAACTGGTGTGCAAGTCATCTTTACCAGTATGCAGATTGTTGGCATGATGATGTCAACCGGTAAGTCTATCAACTAGTAAGCAAGAAAAACCAGTAAGTGTGGTTCGAGATAACATGTCCTAACCGACAGAACATAAAAGTGCACGCTATGAAGGTTAATCGGTTAGTGTATACCGGTAGCATGTTTCATCAGTGACTGAGTTTGAACTAGCACAATCAATTGAGCCAGATGATGACAGAGATGTAACATGGACTCCAGGTGGTGAACATGCAGTGGCAGGTGAATGGTGCGTCAGCAAGGTAGTTGTCGACTAGGTCTGTATTAAATGAAGACTATGAAAATCACGGATCGATTGCAGAGAATTGTGGCTCAAAGAAGATCAAAAGGCAAAGATTTTATTCTTTGACATTATGATCAAAGTAGGACATCTCATCATCTTGTTGATCTAGAGAAGGAAATAGCTAGATCATTTATTGTAATCAACAAAATCAAGACCGATGAACAGGGTCTAGTTTGCTAAATATAGTAAACGTTTATAGGAAGAATTAAAAAGGACAGAGCTTTTTTGTTGAGCTATTGTAGCTTGTCAATTCAAGAAGAGGAGATCTAATTTGATATGGATCATGATCGGCGAAGAAAACCCTAGGCACATAAAGTTTGAGTTTTTGTTTTGGTGAGAAAGCATGCATATAAATATGCAAATCAAAGAATTAAGTAGCAAGAGAGTATGTCAGATGTGTGATGAGAAAGTGTGATTCTGTCAAGTGAGAGTTGATCATTCTGAGTGATTGATAGAAAAAATATTGAATTGATTGAATGTTAGAAGAAGAACCAGTAAGAAGGGTTTAACTGGAAAGATTTAAGGTAATCGGTAAACAGTTATAGAGTTTAACAATATATTAAACCGACAGAGACTGAACTGGTAAGGTAGCAACAGAGACTGGAGGATAGTAGAGAAAGTATGAGAGAAGGTCCACCAAGATAGAAACTAGGTTGTAGAGGATTTAGATAGAAAGAATAGAGGACCGGTAGAGAAGAAGCAGTGTGACAGAAAAGAGTTCAACCGACAGAGAGAATTGGTTGCACCGGTTACAAAACTCATTTGTAACAAGGTGTTTATCATTGTATTGATTTTATATCTCATTGTATTTCACTGAGTGGGTGCTCAGTGCAAGGGTTGGTGCTCCTTGAGTTGGTGCTCAGAATAGATTAGGGGTTGGTTCTCCTTTAGGTAGGTGCCTATAAATTGCTAGGGGTTGATTCTCCTTAGGTTGGTGCCCTAAACATTATAAAACTGTTATTTCATTGTGGGGCTGGATTGGAGCAGTAGATCTCCAGTAGTATTTCTCACCGAGGTTTTTCCCACATTCGGTTTTCCTTGTATATCTGGTGTTATGTGATGTGCTCTTGTGTGTGGTTTCTTATTAGTGTTTTCATTTTCCTACCGACTACACACATTGTTTGAAATTGTTTATAATCATTGATTCACCACCCTCTCAGTGATATCTTGTGCTCTACATAGGGTCTCACTAATGCCAATGAATGTGGCTATTAAGACCTTATCAGAGAGAAATCGATGTGTCAGAGAGATGAAATTTTAGTCCCATTGATCTTTGATAGTTTGACAAATAGGCGAAGGTAGCTCGGTAATGGGTAATTAGGGGCAGATTAGAGAATGATTAAGGGAGCCCTTTGGCTAGTTGACTTAATTGAGATGACTAATCAAGCAATTCAACATGGAGTTAGAAGAAGGCCAAAAAGATGAAGGAATGAAGCTTAAGGGTTTAGGACTTAAGAATTAGGGTTCTCAAACTATTTAATCCATAGAGGGTTATGGTTATCCATTGAAGATGTGTCAGATCGGTTATGGCCTATGACCTAAGGGTGATATGAAATGTCAACAATAACCTAAACAAAATAGGTTGAAAAAGACATTGTCTTTACTAGTTTGTAATGTTTTTTTTACACCCTTTTATTTTATTTTTCTTGGTAGTTTATTTTCTGCCCCCTTCATTATATCACTTTATTTGCATTAAGTCAATTAAAAAAAACCCTAACAAAAAGGTGAAAAGGAAGGTGAAAAGTGTAGGGTATGTAATTTTTACCAATACATTTTTTCATCACTTGGATTTGCATGCAAACTATTACAAAGATGCATGTTAAAGCAAATAGTACATTTAAAAGTAATTATATAAGCACTCATAAAATGATATGATATGCATATAAATTTTAAATATTCTCCTAATCCATCTAAGATTTAAAGTGGTTCTCAACTATATTTTCTTTCAAATGTTAATGATAATAATGAAAAAGAATGTGAACTAGATCCTACCTACAAAAAAAGAAAATGATTCTATTTAAATAAAAAAAGCACCATGATTTCACTTGGACTAAAAACAAGAAAATGATGAACTAGTTAAGTTCCCTCTGGGTTGTCTTGTAATAGGGTCAGTAAGATGGTTGTGTTTCTTTGAATATCAAAAACAAGAAAATATGTGATCATGTAATTTAGTAAACCAAGCATCTAAGAATTATTAATGATAACATGATGTAATACTAATGATTTACCATAATATGGTTTAAACATCAATGCACACAAGAGGATGAAAAAATAGGCGCTAATAAATAATATCATGGGAGTACAAGACAATGAAAGAGAGATGATGAAAATCATGTATAAAGGGAAACATGTGCCCCCACCAATGAGGGAAATATGTTAAGAAAATGGTGTCTCAACCTTGGAATAACAAAAGGATACTATTGATAAATGAGAAAGGGGGTTGCAAGGTTGGGTACTCCCCTTGCAAGGTCTAGGGGGATGGCCCCCTCAGTGGAGGTTTGACGGCATCACCCCTAAAAGCCACATTTTATGTATAATTTATCATTGTAAATCTTTACTTTTTATCATCAAGCCTTAGATCTAATTATGGATATTGTATGGATTTGTTTTCCATAGAAACTATAACTAGGAATTTAGGTAAAGGCATCTAAAGAATCTAATTAGGCAACCATAAACCTAACAAGCTTATGATAAGAACTCCTAATTTAATCAATAGAAGAATGAAAGACAAAACATCAAAAGAAAACATAAACCAGAGCCCAGATGTTGCCTCCATTGACCTCCATTATGTTGGATGTTGTTGAGAAGATAGTTGGAATGATGTGTTGTCATTGATGTCAACATATTCTCCTATGTATTCCAGTATTTGAATTTGATGGAATGTATTGATTTAGCCTTTTTTTGTAGATGAGATGATACAGATTGGTATGTTGTATGTAGATGGTTCAATTCCATTTCCACAGGTCCGCATGATGTTGTGATCCAATTATGAGATCTAGTATTGAGGATGTTATTCAATTGTTCCTATTATTTAGTATTCTAGTTTGTGCTATGTACTGCTCCTGAATTGCTATATATTTATTTGTATGTGTATGTGTGGGATGAGTTATGGGCATTGATGTGTCTCCTCAGTTCAACTGATTCATGATTTGGAAATCCACAAGCGAATCTTTCAAGTTGACAGTCAGTTATGTTGATGTTCTTGAGCTCCAGTAATGAGATGATGATGATTCTCGTAATCTGAGTTGTAATGATTATTGTGGTACAATTCACATTTCTTGTGAATATCTCTAGATTGTGTTATATTCATATTGGTGGTCTGCATTGATTATAGTGCGCGTTATTGAATATTTTCTTTGTCTGGTGATGTTCTTCATGTTATATGACAATATTATTGGTGGTTGTAGTGCGTTGTGAATGATCAAGGTGTATTTTTTGGAGGTATTGCGTGTTTGAAGTTTTGATTTGGCTCTAGACTATGTCTTAGCCGATATTGTTTTGGGCCGCACATATTGTTATAGCATGTGAGATTATTTTGTAATTTGTTTTAAGGGTTTAGCTGACCTATATTTCATGGCTTGAGGGTTTGTATTAATAAATATAATAATCATGTAAGATGTATGTCTGCAAATGTCCATGATCTTTGAGAGTGTGTATGATCGAGTTGTATGTGTGAACAAGTGATTTGATCTTTTGGAAGTGCTAAGAAGAAACCAGAAGTGTCGTAGAGCAGACTGTGAGCTTAACCAAAACTGTACTCAAGCATATGGAGATGCTATTTTCATAGTTCATGTGATCTGGATTTTTGGTCGAATAATTTTGTAGGTCAGTAAGACTTCCTATAAGGTAGTGAGCCTTCCTTAAAGATTATAGCCTTTCTGGGTTTCTTATTTTGAGCAGTGAGCTCTAGGCAATGTCTGAATGCATGTGCATTCCCCATTGACTCTAACAAGGTATTATCTCATTATGGGTAGGTTCCCATCATGGTTTTCCCCTTAATTAAGTTTTCCATATCAAAATTCTTGGTTTTATATGTGTTATTAATGTGGTGTTGTTACATGCTTTAACTGTTTATTATCAGATCTGTTTTGTGGTTCAAGTTGCAGTAAGTTTTTGTGCAAACTGATTCACCCCCCCTCTTAGTTTGTTGCATTGTTGCCAACAATTGGTATTAGAGCTAGATACTCTAGAGGAAGCTTGACCACTTGAGGATATTTAGGATGGAAACCTTTTATTTCAAGAAGGATAGTCTAGTTTTGATGAAATAAACTACACTCTTTGGAAAATCCAGATGCAATGTCATTTGAGATGCATAAGAGAAGAGTACTGTAAGATTACTAAGAATGTATACAATGTTCCTCAGAATGGTCCTACTACTTCAGATAAGATAAAAGAAGCAAAATTCAATATTAGAGATAAGGAAGCATTGTTGAGCGCCTTGTCAGATTCTGAGATGACTAATGGGTAAAAGCACAATTTTGTGTCACACTTTTATAAAGGCACCGACCAACAAAACTATTGGTGTAATTATTTATTCATCTTGGATATAATTACACTTTACTTAAGTTTACTTAGGTTCATGCATAAAACTGTAGTTTGCATATGAGACACTTAGGGAGATGTGCATACATTGGGAGTAAGTATGTAGGAGAATTTCCATATTTTATGGTGTGATCTTGTTATTACTTTATCATATCCATTTATTATGGAGTGATAATTCCTTTGGTGGGTAATCCACCTCATGTGGAATATTTTACTATTTCTCCTGCCTACCCCTACCTACCCTTGCATCTCATTGAGCTACATGTCATCATTGATGCTCTCTTGTCTCTTAGCCTTGCCTTTATATGCAGGGTCATCTACATTGTATGTAATAATGATGATCCAATTGATATCTTTTGCATCTTAATAGGAATACAGTTTATTCTTGTCGTATTTTATCTCTCTTGTCATTATGCTATTTATTGGTCTTTTGATCTTGGTTTCTTCAAGCATAATCTCACATGGTATCAAAGCGGTTGGAGTGCGATTGCATGGCCTTTGGAGAGATTTTATTGCGTCCTTAACGGACGTAAAGAGGAAAATCTAAGGAGAAGCATCTTATGGAGGTATACTAGACCAAATTTGGCCTCACCATTGCATCCAAGTGGCTGTTTCCATAAATTTTGAGTATAAATTTGGCCTATTTTTGTGAAAATCAAATTTTGGGCTTGGAGAAAAAAATTTAGCCTATTGGGCTGTATGGTACGATTTTTTGTTAAAAAATAATTAGAATTTTTTCTATGATTTTTTATTTTAAATTTCATATATTAAAATCATAGTTTTTAAAAAATCATTGTGAAAGTTTTATATTTCAAAAAAAAATCAAAAAATATGCATATATTATAATTTTTTGGGGGCGTATCGGTGACCCCACCCCCCATCGTACCGCAAACTATACTTGTTGTGCAAGTCTGCTAATTCTTTCTTTGGGCCCAGTATCAGCATTGAAGTTCCCATAGGTGCTGACTATCTTCACCAGTGAATTTTCTCAATGACCACTAGCATCTTCAAGCTCTGACCTCCTCCATCATCAGTCGGTTCTTTACAACCCTCCCGGTTGCACTCCTGCCGACATATTCATTCTCGGTAGTTGTTGCTCCCACCCGCCATCAAGTTGTCGAGCCCCACAACTACGCACTGTCGGGCCCCACAACTACGCACTATCTCCCCGATGACTTATTCCCATCGCCATTTCAGTTCGTCGTGCTCGCGCCACCTAGGGTTTTCCTGTTAGGATTAATGATAGTCCCAAAGATACTGAGAGGGGGGGTGGATCAGTATCTAACTAGTTAATAGATTCTTTAACCTTATTAAGTATTAATTAATACAGTAAATAGGAACAATAAAGACAGCATAGAAAAAACACCATAACACAAGATGTTTAATGAGGAAACCCGGTGTGGGAAAAACCTCGGTGAGATTTGTGACCCACAATATTCACTCACTGGCCAATGAATGGATATTACTTACAATGTGGTGCCTACACATGCAGGAAGGCCAACTACCTAGAGCTCACTGCTCAATCTACAAAATGGAAGTCTCACTGACTTACAAATAGATTATGAGAATCCAATATAATGTATTGCTACAATTTAGCATGTGCTATGCCAGGTTCAGTACTGGTTTAAGCTCATACTATAACCATAAACCTTATACAAAATCTGCCTTAATATTCGCTCATCACTTCTACCATATCCATCATTTGTCCATCATTACAAAATGATTTACAAGATATTATACATATATGAGTCTATTACAATATACCATGTCAGCTTTACAAAAACATATTTACAATTAAATATAATAAACAAAAGTTTGTTCCTATCGGTTGGGGTGCTGGTATACATTGTTATCGCTACCGGTGAAGTGTTTTGTCGATGTCGGTGCCTGTCAGTGTCTTTACTAGATGAATGTTGGGTGGTTGCCTGAAGGTTGTCGGTAGGTTGCCATCAATGACAACACCATCATTTTTCACTAGAGTGTAGAATGCCAACAATCTCCCCCTTTAGCATTGACGACAACACTCATGAGAAAAATCCAAAAATTTGTTCCAAAAATAAAGTCCAATATTTTACCAAAAAGATGTGCTCCCCCTGAGCAGATGATCTCCTTTGATTAGCCATTTTTCTCTATCCACTACTCCCCCTTTGACATCAATGATAAAGGTTGTCAAAAATTGTCAAATGAATGCAGAATTTCACCTTGAAGTTTGTAACCGGTTGGTTACAATTTGAAATATGTTGGCCAAAACCAAGTTTAAACTATATGAATCTATTGTTGTCCTTCATGGTTGCCTCAGTTCTCTAGATTGTACCAGTGAGATGATGCATATGCTCCTCCGGTGACTTTTTCCCTTGAATTAATGCCTCAGAGATCTCTTTCCTTAGAGAGATAAGGTTGTTTAAATTTGGACTGAGTTTGTGCTTAAGCTCTCTGGCATTTGCCTTGATCCTTTCTTTCTCTTTCTCTAACTTCTCTATTTTTTCTTCAAATACTGCTATCTCCTGCTCAATAACTGATATAGGTTCAGATGAACCAATGATATTATCAGCTATATCATCTATCTCCTTTTGTACTTCGCTTATTTTCTTTTCAATATCCCGTGTTAACAGATGTGGCTTGCATGTGTCTCTGTATAGTTCCTTATACTCCAAAAATTATTTTATTTATTGCCGGTAAAAGTGTGTTAATGTGTTCCGTACACTTCTTTATTGTTTCCTCAAAGAATTTTTCTTTTTCTTTTTCCATTTTCTCTTTGAATGTTTCCTCATTTATTTGAGCAACTATTAAAATATTTCCAGCAATGAATTTAGACAATGTGTCTAACTGACTTAAAGAATCCTTTACTTGATCTAAATTGCATTTTGGTGCAATCATCTTAAGAATAGGAATAGTGTCATCAATTTCCTTATAGGCCAATGCATTACAATCAATTATCTTCTTTATTGAGTCCAGAAGTACCTCTGTCACATTTGTAGATCTGAATTCGCTCAGTGAAGTACCAGATGTCTGACCAACTACCTTTACTATCTCAGTGCTTGCAGTACTGGTAACCAGTTTGCTTGTTTCAACCGCTGGTAGATCAGTCTGAGTTTGCATTTCAACTAGCAATGGTTTGGGTTTCTCAGTGATTACTGTTTGTACTGTCTCAATGTGTACCTGTGTATCTGTCGGTTTCTCTTTTGGTTTCTCTGTGTTATCCACTATCAGTATCTTTGTCTCTGTCTATTTATCTGTGCCAACATCTACACTACCATTATTCATTTCACTATCCAAAGGTTTCTCTCTATGCACTGTTTGCTCTATTTGTATTCCAACCTCAATATTTTCTGTCGATTGCTCAATATTATCCTGTGCCTCTGTGTTATCCTTATCCACAGTAATGTTCACTTCCCAAGTATCAATGTTCATGGTGAATATAATTTATGACTCAGGGTTAGTGTCCTCATGTGGTGTGTCAACATTTTCAGTTATCGGTGTAGTAACCAAAGGTGGTGGTAGGTTGTCAATTACTTTTATATTTGGTAATCCACCAACTTTACCTTTTCCTTTGTCTTTATCCTTTTGATAAACCTTGAAATTTTTCTTAGGTTTGTTCACCTCTTCCTATTTTTCCTTCTCTACAAAAAAGATATCCCACTTGTCTGTTGTTTCCTCTGCAATTTTATTGACTCTACCAACCATTAGGCTTACATATCGATGACCACTTGAAAAAATTGATCTATTAGCTTCACTAATTAGTTCATCAATCTATTCTACAAAGTTAACTAGATGTACCACTAGAAGTTTTTCAATCTTGAGTTTCTTATCTAGCTCCATAACTGCAATCCTCTTAGCATCTAACCTTCTGTATAATTCATTAGGCAAATCATCTACAACTTTTATTAACACTTTCTTGTAAATGTCTAGATGTAGAATTAAGTTGTTCTCAATACTTTCCTTCTTAGAATCAGAGAATGTATTATACAGTTTGATCACATTTGATAAATTGCTGTCATCAGTGATTTCACTTAGTAAGTTATCCAAAGGTGGTATAACCTATTTTTGTTTCTTCTTTGGTGTCAACTTCTTTGTCGGTGGTCTTACTGCTTGTTGCTTCTGCCTTGTTTTCTTTGGTGGAGGAGAGGGTACCGGTGAGGGTTTTCTCTTCCTATCAACTCTCTTTAACTCAATAGGTATTTCACTTTCAGATGATGTACCAAGCGGTGAGATATGTGCCTCCGGTTGTAATCCTTCTAGGTCACTTTCCTCTAATTCTAGTTATGTTCAAGACATTTTCCTTTATTTCCTTTGCTTGTTTTGTTGCACTTCTTATGTACTTTTCTCTTTTCTTCCTTTGTTTCAGTGTGTGTACATCACTCTCAATTGATTTTGCATTACCAAAAACCATTTATGTGGGTTCTCTAGGTGCTTCTAATTGGGCTTTAGCATAAGTTTCAATAATATTTACATCTACTTCATACCCCATTTCAGTTACCCATACAGTTCTAGGTAGAACATCTTCCATCCATATTTCATCATTTTTAATCACAAAACATATTTCTTTGTTGTACTTGTCTACTACACTCTGTGGTAGTCTCTCTCTCTTTTTCATTTTTGCTTGGAAGGTTTTAAAATACTCAGTTATTTTGTTTTCTTTATTATTACCCATGCTGATGAGGATTTCTAGCAATTGTTTGCCTACCGGTATATCATATCCAAAATCTTTTTGTCCAATACCGGGAACTCCTTTTGTGAAATATAACATAAGACATACCAAAAGATTGCCAAAACAAAATGTTCCTTTCTTATCTCCTTTTATCTTTTTCAGGTTGTCTATTAATTCATCCTTTAGCCACTCAAATACATCTATTTTTGCATCATTATTCACCATATCATAAGAACTTTTAATGCAAAGACTGGATATTGAGTTAAGTCGGTTTGCATGTGTGGTCTTGTAGCCTAAGATCATGCTTATGAATCTGACATTTACATCCTTGATGTCATTTACTCTCATGGATATGCTATCATATGTTGCTCATGTTAAGGTCATGATTGTGTTAATAGGTACCTTCTTAGTCTTATCTGGCCTGCTACCAGTGGAGGGTAAACATGTCACTACCCTAATTGCTTCCTTAGTGATTTTGCAAACTAAATCTAGCCAAAGAAATTCTCCATGAACACTTCTAAGGACAATTCTCACTACCTCCTTAGGAAATTTAGGGATGTCCAAGATTTCCACAAAGCCTAAAGTTTCAATTACCTTGTGTTTGGGTTTGAGATTTCCATTTTCATCACAGATAACAGTTTTAAACATCTTCAACACTTCCTCAGAACCTAATTCCTCAATATTGCAATGAATATAAATTCTAGGGTCTTCAGCATAAGCAACACCTTTAGGAATTTTTGAAAATGCACCTATAGAATCATCTTGCTTAGCTATTTCGGGAATGATCTTAAAAATGGTCCTAGGGCGTTCCACAACTTCCACAACAATAGGGTTTGCAATAAATTTTGAAGCAGAAGAGGAAGCCATTGAAAAATACCTTAAGCTGCCTAATAAAGGTTGAGTGCTTGAGAGAAATCACTTCACTTCTTCGCCTTGGATTCCTTCGCTCGGATTTCGCGCTCTCTGAAAGTTTGAATTCTCGATGAATTGAAAAAGATGGAAAATCGATGATTAATAATGTCTTCTCTTCCAACAACCACATTAAATGCTTGCCAGTTAAGTGAAACTTAACACATCTACCGGTAGAGAAGAAATTCATCTTTACACCATCAACCGAGGGTAAACAATATGATATTCAACTTATTGCAATACCCCAAATGGGTTAGTTTTTAGTTGGATGAATTGCCCCCTTGCGCCAGGTTCATTTGTGGAGATGTAATAGGAACACTCATTGAAGGAATGAATGAAGAAGTCGGATTGAATGAAGGAAGAGGGTTGATTGAAGAAGAAGGATTGCCCCCATGACTGGTGATCATAGGTGGAATGTCTTGTATTGAAGTAGTCATTATGTTTGATGTAAAAGTAGGTATACTAGCAATAGAAGTTGTTAAAGGAATAGAATGATTGACTTGAGTAGGAGGTTGTGTATAACCTAAGGTTTCGGCACAACTTTTCAAAGGCATCACATTCGAATCCACAATGTGTGCAATACTACGCAAAATATCAATTCCATTCTTATTACTTTGAACCATACGTTTTAGACCCTCAATTAATGAAAGAGATTGACTATCGGGATATTCTTGAGACATCCATTGCTGAAAATCATCAAATTGGTTATCCAATTTCAAAAGTTGTTCTATAGGAACCTCATGGAGAGCTTCTTCATCATTAAGAGGATTAGAGGAATTACCCGTGTCCTCATTAAAAAGGCCATTCAAATTAGGTTCCATCTCCTCGGTAATTAAACCTTGGAAAGACTTAATTCTAAGGCTTCGTCTAACGGGAATAGTGTAAGTAGGGCTTATTGTTGTAAAACCCATGCACTAAAGAGAGAGAGAAGATTTTGAATTTTAGAGGTAACAAATTTCAATAAAATCAGCCAATCTCCTAGATTTAAGCTATTAAATAAAATCAGGACAATCTCCCAAAATTTTGGAAAAAATGTTAGGGACCGTGGCGAACAAAGTGCACACGGTCCTCGCAACTTTTTTCAAAATTTTCAGGGATGAAAGTTATGATGATTTTAAAGCTAATCTGAAAAAAATTGAGTGATTCTACAATCTGTAGATAGGCCAAAATACAGTTGCAATCTCAAAGTTGAACCCTACCAAGATTGTTGAAAAATGCAAAATTTGAATTTTGAAAAAGAGAGGGAAACTAAAATTTTGAATTTTATGATTTTAGAGGGAATACTAAAAGCAATGCAAGCTTTGAAATTTAAAAGTTGACTCAATTTCATGCAAAATTCAATTCTGAAAGTGGAAATCAAGGTTGTTACAATTAAACACTTAATTTCAAAAGTCACAAACTGCAAAAATTTGAATAAAGCATTGAAATTTCGAATGAATGCCAACACACTTTTCAGATTTAGGACAGTAAGAAACACAATTTTAACACAAATTTCAATTTCAACAATTTTTGAATGATTATAAGCCTTTATCCAAGCAATCACTAGACCAACTTTGACTTTAATTTTGAAAGTGTTAGAATTGATGAAATCAGCCAAGATTCTGGATTTTAGCAGAAAAATACAGTAAGATCTAGCTCCCAAAATTTCAGAAAAAATGTCGGGGACAATGGCGCTCAGGGTGCACACGGTCCTCGCAACTTTTTTCAAAATTTTCAAGAATGATAGATATTATGATTTTGTTGCGGAATCCAAAGTTACAGCCGATTTGGAGGTGTTTTGATTAGTGAAATTATCAGTCAAAGGTTGAATCAAGAGGGTTTTAAAAATTAGGGTTTTGACACTTAACCACTTAATTTTCAGAATTAAAGTACAAATATGATTTGACAATTTGCAATAGAAGGGTAGATCTGAAACAAGCATTAACAATTAAACATTTCACAAGCTCAATTACTAAAAAGAAAATTTTAGGGTTTTTATGCAATTAACCTCTAAAATTTGCAAAAGATCAAACATGGAAATGTAATTAAGGAAGCGAATTTTTCAGATCTAACCATGAATAATCAGAATTAGAATGTTCACGTTGGGTTCACCAAAATGTAAAGCGGAAAAATCGAACCCTAGTTGTTCCCCCCACTCCACTCCAAGGAGAGAGAAAGGAGGGTCACTAGGGTTGACGGTTTTCACTTAGGAGAGACTTTACATTCAAAAGAGGGGTTGAAACCCACAAGATCCAATCCCACACAATGCAAGACTAGATTCTAAATGAGTTTCAACGGTTAAGACATCAAGGATACCCTCTTTTGTAAAGAATGTAGATAGAATGATTGAACTAGGAATGCATGTAAAGTAAGAAAGATTCACTTATAAATAGAGATAGGGACACAGGATGAAGCTACGGACAATAAATTAGCAGTAAAATGTCGAGATGATGCTATTCTACAAATTTGAGTGAAAGTTGACGGGACGATGGTGCCCGGAGTGCACATGGTCCTTCGAAAAATCCACAAAACGAAGGTGGATCCATTCATCTTTGCACAAGGATTCCAGATCTTCAATTACAGCCGCGTACCTGCAACCTACACATAGAAAAGAGAGGACGATTGGGGGGTTAGGGATTAGGGGTTTTCCTTTAGGTCAAACCCCGGTTTTGGAATATACCAAGAAATGAGAATGTTGTAAATGTAAATGTTTGTAATGTAAACAAGTACTGATACCTTGTTGTAAGAATGTTTGTATTCCTACATGTGAAGGTGTAATGTATGTTGTATGTTGTAAGTTGTAAGTGATCTCCTCTTCAATGGTTGAATCCTTGTCTTGAATGCAACACCTAGCCTTGAATGGAGACTTAGAATACTCAATTTCTTGAACGAATGCTTGAATGCTTGAATGTTTGAATGTTTGAATATCGCTTCCACGCCTTGCTCTTGCTTATTTCCTTCCTCCCTTTCTAGGAGAGGAAAAGTAGTTTATATACTTGTCAATTAGGGTTGAGAGACTGATTTTTCTGACCTTAGGCCGACCTAGAAGCATTGTTTTCCGAATTGCAAACTTAAAGACCCGATGCCCAACAAGAGACCGGGCCCAAAATAGGGCCAGGGACCAGGGCGCTGGGCGCCATGGTCCTGGGGGACCAGGGCGCTGGGCGCCATGGTCCTGAAGGACTAGGGCACTGGGCGCCATTGTCCCACCTCCCGGGACAACAGGATGCAAGGAAGGATCAGGCCAAGGTGCAGAACTATGCAGTTTTTGATGTCGCAAGCAGGTTTCAGGGTCTCCATTCAGGTTCAACGTTGCGCCGCCATCGTGAAGACCCAAATGCAGTCAAAATTACAAGTGTCACAATTTTAGGACGCTACAATCATTTTCATGACTGAGTCTTAGATTTTCATTTCCAACATCATTGAGTATCCTAGTTAAGTCATCTTCATTCTTCTTTCTATCTTCAATGTCTTTACAAAATCTCATAGTCATGTCTTGCATTTCATTCCTCATATTCATGTTTTCTTGCCTCAATTTGTTCACCAGCTCATTAAGAGTTTCATTTTCATCATCATTACTCTGCATCTTCTCATGAAGTTCTTTTCTTTTATTTCTAGCAATAGTAAGATTCTCCTGAAGTCCTTGAATGAATTCTTGTGAAGTCCTCAGATCATCTTCAAGTTTGATATTCTTCAACTTCTTTGAATCAAGGTCTACAAGAGCTCCTTCCAATTGCTTTCTTAAGTTCTCCATCTGTACCGGTGTCAAAATATTCCTCAAGCTGTTAGGATTTTGAAAATAGAGGACCAAGATCTAATACCAATTGTTAGGATTAATGATAGTCCCAAAGATACTAAGAGGGAGTGGTGAATCAATATCTAACCGATTAACAAATTTTTTAACCTTATTAAGTATTTTGTATTCCAAAACAGTGTACCGGTAAATAAGAACTAATGCAGTAAATAGGAACAATAAAGATAGCATAGAAAACACACCATAACACAAGATGTTTAACGAGGAAACCCGGTGTGGGAAAAACCTCGGTGGGATTTGTGACCCACAATATTCACTCACTAGCAAATGAATGGATATTACTTACAATGTGGTGCCTACACATGCAGGAAGGCCAACTACCTAGAGCTCACTGCTCAATCTACAAAATGGAAGTCTCACTAACTTACAAAATGGATTATGATAATCCAATATAATTTACTGCTACAATTCAACATGTGCTATGCCAGGTTCAGTACCAGTTTAAGCTCATACTATAACCATAAACCTTATACAAAATCTGCCTTAATATTCACTTATTAGTTCTATCATATCCACCATTTGTCCATCATTACAAAATGATTTACAAGATCCTATACATATATGATTCTATTTAAATATACCATGTTAGCTTTACAAAAAGATATTTACAATTTAATATAATAAACAAAAGTTTGTTCTTGTCGGCTGGGGTGCCGGTATACATTGTTGTTGTTGCCGGTGAAGTGTCTGCCGGTGTTGGTGCCTGTCAGTGCCTTTACCAAATGAATGTTGGGTGGTTGTCAGTATGTTGCCATGAATGACAACACCATCATTTCTCACTAGAGTGTAGAATGCCAACATCTCCGCTAGACGGTTTCCTTTTCCGGCCCTTTGTCATTCTAGGCAGCTTCTCCCGATAGCAACTCCTTGGCGACTGTAGGCTCTGTTGTCCTACATGACATGTGTTGGACTAGTAGTTGATCTTATGTGCATACTTCTTTATGGGTCAACTAGTTGGATATGTGACCTACAATTGGCATTGTGGTCATGATGATAGATGTCACAGGTATAGGTGTGAGTCCTAGTTTAGGACCTGACTGAATAGATGAAGATCAGAGGTTTGTGTTTCAGGGGGAGTTCAGGGCCATATTATCTAATTAATATCAGACATGCTGAACTCAGTAGTATATCTGATAGTTGTTTGACAACATAGGTGTTCTTGTGACCCTTGTATGTCTGTATTAAATTTTTTCATTTATTAAAGCCACCATCTGTTGTCTCGATGAAGAAAAGAATAGGAAGAAGATGTGCATGACACCGAGTGAAAGGAAGAAGAATTTGGTTAACCTACACAAAAGAGATATGTGATTTTAATAGTACAATCACATTTGATTCATACCAACATTAGCATCAACAATTGGTACTGTCTGAGGCCCTCATGGTCAAAGAGAGAGATGTAGCATAATCTGACAAGCAGAAGAAAAAGACTCTGCAGTGTGACCCTTTTCCATTGTTGTCAAAGGGGGAGAAAGATATTGTAGTATACCAGATACTACATGTGTTGCCATCAATGCCCAAGGGGGAGATTTTTGGCATTGTGTTGTCATTGATGCCAACCAGTATAGAAGAATGTAACTAGTATGATAGATTGATGGTACTGCTATCATTCATGTCAACCGGTATAGGAGGATAAACGATATAGGAGAAGAGTTGATGTGTTGTCATTAGTGACCATCAGTATGCAAAAGGATGAACCGGTATGTATCAGTATGCTAGTGGTGTTGTTAATAGACCGACGAGTAAAAGGTTGTTGACATAGTGATGCATACAAAAGGCATGAAAGACAAGGCATACTGGGAGGATAATTGTGATAAAGAGGCAAAATGTTATTTGAATCACATCAACATCAGAGGAGAAGGATGAACAAGTCACTAGTATGTTGTGTGGATGCAAAATAGCAGGACTCCGAATGGATAGAGATGTAGTCACCATGTGAAGAGATGACTAACAATGAATGAGCCCACACCAGATCAGATGTCCCTATTTGAAGATATGTTGCACAAACAAAGAAGCCACATGAGTGCAATGCAGGATGTAAATGACAAGAAATCACTACCACCGGTAAGTGGAACTTATCTCCTATTTTGCATAGTGTGCATCATAGTTATGTGAGATAAGGAAGAAGACGTAAAGGCAAGTGTTTGATGGATCACACTAGATCTATCAGTGAATCAAAGGAATGCCTCAAGTGCATGAAATTAGGGATATGCATTGGACAGACAGAAAAAATGGCCGAATTAAAGATGGAGTCTGTTGAAGGTTGATGACATGGTTTCATCAAGAGTGTTTACCGGTATGAAAGTCAGCCCGTAATATGAACAAGGTGCATATGCAGAAGAGTCCCATCTGATGAAGATGTGCACAAGGTAGGTTAGCAAGAGTGTTGATCAGTCGAGTGTTCCACCGGAAAAGAATCAGAGTGCAAGGTTGATGACATGGTGTCATCAGGATGGCTACCGGTAAGGAAGCAAAAATGCTAAGAGATGTTCTTCTACCTGGTGAGAATGAGCATGCTATGGATATAAATGTCTGGCAAGAGGTTAAAATGTTCCACTGATAGTTCAGCAAAGAGAAGACATGAAGGTTAAGAGGTAAAGTGTGAGATACCGATAGGGTTAGTGAACCGGTAGAAAAGAAGAACCGATTGAGTGTTTGGTCGGTGATCCTATCTAAGCTCACACAAAGGTCCAAGCTGACAGCTGGTCAACAAAGGTGTCGTGTGGAGTCAAGGTGGTGGACTTGCATGCAGCGGTAGATGGAGTGTGCACCGATGAGGTTGGTGCAAATTTGGTCGATATTAATGGTAGACCCTGTAAATCATGAGATGTGTTGCAGAGGTTTGTGGGTCGAGATCCAGGATAGATTGATTGTGTAGGTTGGTTTGGTGAAGGAAACAACTAAGCCATTTATGGCGTTTGACCAAGGGATGAACTGACAAATTGAATGTAGAATGCCAAACATAGAAAGCATGTTTTGGAAGGCACAAAAATGGCGGTGATGTACAAATAGCTATCTGGGCGATTAGATCTGATTGGATTTGGTTTGCCTCGAGGTTGATGAGGAAACCCTAACCGCCTATGATTTGAATTGGATTTTGGTGGGAAGACTCAGATATAAAAATGGAAGCCAAAGATATTGTTAAGTGTTGTTGGATGGGAGAGAATATAGCTACTGCAAAATGATTGAGTGTTGCAAGAGAGAGTTAAATCATTAAAAGTGAAAATAGCAAAAGATAACAGTGATTGAGTGAGTGAAGGTTAAACTGGCGATAAGGTTTAACAGAGAGTTTAACCAGTATGATTTGAGCTACCAATAAAGAAGCTATATTGCATCAAAGAAGCTAACCAATAGGTTCTTGTACCGGTAGAAGACAATAGAGGATGTTGAAGTCCAAATTAGTGAAGGAGAGATCTGGAAAAGAAGATGTAGAGAAAGGTAACCGATAGAGCCTAAACCGGTAAAGCAACAACAGATAGAGGTGAACTGGTGTAGTAGAGAAGATGTCTCACTGGTAGATCGAAGTATATGAAATGGTTACAAGATTCAATTGTAATAGTATAAATTATTTTGTATTTGATGCTATCATTGTGATCACTAAGTTATAGCTCGATGCAGGGGTTGTAGCTCCTTTGGGTTGTAGCCCATAAACAAGTTAGGGGTTGGTGCTCCTTGGGTTGGTGCCCTAAATCAGGGGTTGTAGCCCATAAACAAGTTAGGGGTTGTAGCTCCTTGGGTTGGTGCCCTAAACTTTGTAACAGATTTCATTGTGAGGCTGGATTGGAGTAGTAGAGTACAACAACATTGCTCACCGAGGTTTTTCCCATCTCGAGTTTTCCTCATACATACTAGTGTTATGTGATGTCCCTTTGTGTGTGTTTGCATTTGTGGTGGTCTCTCCTTTAACCTGTAAGTGTGCATTGAGTTAGAATCTGTGAACTGGTATGCTCACCTAGAATAGTTAAAGGGAAAAGTTTGAGAACCACTGAGTCACCCCCCTCTCAATGGTGCATTGTGTCCAGCAATTGGTATTAGAGCATAGGTACTCTATTCGTTAAGATTTCTCTCACTTGGGTTGATCCTATCTAGGACACAATGGTTAAGTGTGAATCAATTTTAGCTCTTGTATTTGATGGGTCAAATATACTATGTGGAGTTAAAGAATGGAAGTTTATTTGTCTACCCTAGGTTATGATGTCTGGAAGGCAGTTGTTAATGGTCTCCCTAGGAGTCTCAGTCCTCCCATCATTCCTGAAGAAGAAAGAAGATCCTTGTGCAATGATGAAGCCATGAAGGCTATTTTAATTGGACTAATCGATGATGTTTCCTCATAGGTGGACAAGTGCAGATCAATAAAAAGTCTATGGGATAGACTAAAAAAAATCTATGGAAATGAGCCTACCATTGTCAGTTCAGTTTGTGAGAGTGAGAAGAGAAATGTAGCCAACACATGTACATATGACAGAGGGAGATCAGATTGTTGCAATAGCAAGGGTGATGAAGAGACTCATCTCTTCATGGCCCATGAGACAGCTATTGAGTATCACACATCAAAGGGGATAATGCAGATAGATCCCACCGATGTGATGTGTTTGATAGTGATAATGAAGAAGATGAAGAAGAAGGAGACAATGTAGATAGATCTAGCTAGTAAGATCTATTTGGAAGTGATGATGAAGAAGAAGATAATGCAGAAGTTGATCTTGAAGCAGAACTTGTAGGTGCACTTGATGAGCTTCGCAGAGTTAGAAATGAATACAAGTTATTCAAGAATGTTGCGGTTGTTGAGAAAAACTGGTTGATCAAATATATTTAAGATTCTAAGAAATGTATCTCATTCAACAAGAAGACACCATGAAGTGCAGGTGTAAAGATCTAGAGGCTGAACTAGAAGCAAAGGATAGAAAGCATCAACAGATAGTAGGTGAAATGAAGTCTCTCAAAAAAGACCTTGAGAAATGTCAAGAAGAGCTCAAGGTGAGAATCCAGGTTGATGGTAGTAGTGATGCCTTGGACAAGATGTTGAAGAAGCAAAAGCATGCCAAGGATACTAGTGGATTAGGAAGTGGTGTCGGTGAATTCTCCACAAGAAAGAATGTCCCCCACAATGACATTTTATTTGTCTCCTCAATTGGAGAGAATAAGAGACAAACCTTCACTATTAGAAATGCTCCCCTGAAGAAGGTTGACCTAACCACAACTAGTGAAGACCTACAGACAAGAATGAAGATCGATGCTGCAAGAAGGAGGAACAATGCAGATCCCAAAGGAAAAGGGAAAATGGAAGAAGACAGCTTCATCGGAAGCAAGAACATGAGAAGATAGCCTAGAAGACCTCCTAACGATAGAAGACAAGGAGATGTTGCTACCCACATGTAAAATCAAGTGTGGAAGAAGAAGGGATTTGATAGAAGACCCGCAAAGAATGGACAACCCAGGATCCATTCTCAGAGAAGCAGAAATGGAGATGCCAAACTGGTAAGATCACCTCATGTTTGGCAGAATAAATTTGTAAGTAATATCTCTCCTCTCTCTAGTTATTTCTTTGCATGTAATGGCTATGGCCATAGAGGAGATGAATGTAGAAAGGTATCTAGAAGAAACTATCTAAGATCTCATAAAAATCATGTATATGAGCATAATGCATCTAGAGGTAGAAGCATGCATATCCCCTCTCCTAGTTATGCTAGGAAGAATCCTTTTTTTGTTCCTAATAATGGAAATATTATTTGTTATATCTGCAATGGATTAGGTCATAGAAGTTATGATTGCAGGAGGAAGAACTTGTAGTCCTATTTTAATCGGTGGAACAACCATGCTTAGTATGAGAGTAGATACATGGGATATGAGTAACATAGACCTTCTTAGAACAAAAGGAGAAATGTTCCTACACAATCAATGAATCCAAGGAAATTGGTAACTAGCCACAATGGTATGATCAGAAGAGGAAGAGAAAACTGGTACACTAGAAGGTTCCCAAACCATGAGATTGGCATGGATGTTGTCTGCTACTACATCACTACTTCTGGTCATGGTGCAGAATCTGGAAGTGTAAGGATCAATCAACAGGAGCGGAAGAAACCTACTCCCTAGATTATAAAGGCGAACAAAAGTGAGACCAAGCAAACATGGAGGAAGAAGCTGAAAGATAAGAGCATGGGCCAACATTGTGCATTCTATGGAAAAGTGATATCACCTATGGCTTAAAGGAGATATAAGTCTAAGGGGGAGCTAAATGCTGATCAAATCATTCACCCCCTTAGTGAAAGTGGACAAGAAGAAGAACAAGTTGTTGTCGGTAAGAGGTACAAAATGAAATGGCAGTGTGTGTGTGTAGTTACTGCCTTGAATACACATGGAAGATGTTGGTATTATGGATGTGTTGCATTAGTTTTGTCATTTATGTCAACACTTATCCTTCTAGAGATCTACATTATTGATTTGGTCTATAGTTATGTTGGTTTATTGATGTATCGACACATTATGTTTACTGGCAAGGTCAGTGACTTATGCACACTCACCGGTATATGCTCACCGACAGGTTATATGGTTAACCGACACTGATGATGACTTGTTATCATCTGAAGATCACTTGATTATGTTAGAGACATGGTTTGGATACTTGGTTTTGGTATTTTGGTTATTGGTCTAATCAGGTTGACATATTTGTTGTTACCGATAGATTGGTCTAGGTTAAGGACCGGTATACATTATCTATTACAGACCAGTACGACACTTTATGGAGATGATTTATTGATTGGATATTGTTGTAAATGCATTAGGCCATGTTGTATCACATCGAGACTTATTTGTAATTGATTTAATTGTAATACTCTTAGTGAGCCAACCTACACATTTGGTCTTAGGTTTTGTATATATGTAAGATCTCATTTGTGAGATATGAGAGGCTATGGTTATGGTATTGTGGTATTGAGGAATCATATGAGCAGATCTTAGAGAGAATCAAGAAGACATCATTTGAAGGTTCAAGGAAGGTTTGAAGGTAATTATCAGAGATTAACTAGTACTGAATCCAGCATTGGAGAAGCTACTTTGAGCAGTACATTATTCTAGGATTTAACCATCCTACTATAGTCATTGTGACTCCCATTTGAGTAGTGTGCTCTAAGTGGTTGGCCTTTCTGCATGTGCAGACCCCATTTGTATACACATACTATCTGCAGTAGTATCATCTGAATATGGGTAAGGTTTCCCATTGTAGTTTTTCCCCTTACAGGGTTTCCATGTCAAAATCTCTATGTTATATGTTGTGGATGTTGTTTCTCTTTCTATTTCATGCATTAAGTTTCATTGGTATTGTTAATAACTGGTAATCTGTTAACCGACATCAGTTTGGTTTACCGGTATTAAGTAATAAGTTTGATTAAGTAATAATTGGGTTGAAATTCATTAACAGATTCACCCCCCTCCCTCTCAATTGTTCTTCTAGTTCCTAACAATTGGTATCAGAGCCAAGTCCTCTTTTTGCAGAAGTCTAACTCCTTGAGGAGATCCTATGGCAACAAACTTTTTTAGAAAGGACAGTCCTAAACTTGATGGAACTAACTATGGTATATGGAAGATCATAATGGAGACACATCTGAATTGCATTCGAAGAGATATATGGGAAGTTACAAAGAATGGCTATGCTAGTCCTGTTCCGAATCAACCTAATCCACCTACATTGGCTAAGGACTTGGAGAATGATTGCAAAGCAAGAGAAGCACTTTTGAGTGCATTATCAGATCAGCAAATTATGGGATTATCAGATTGATCTACTGCTAAAGCTATTTGGGATAAACTGGAAACATTGAATGAAGGAGATACCACTATCAAAATTTCTAAACTGGAATGTTACTGGGTCAGGTATGAAAATTTGAAAATGGAAGAAGATGAAAGAATTTGTACTTTTATGGAAAGAGTTAATGAAATTGTTTTAGGAATACAATGTTGTGGAGGTTCCTTAAGTGAAGATGAAATTGTTTCTAAATTTTTAAGAGCACTTCCACTGGCATACAAAATGAAAGTAACTGCTATTAATGAGTTGAGAATAATGCCTAATACATCAGTATCTAGAGATACCTTGGTTGGAAAACTTTCAGCATTTGAGCTTGAGGAATTTGGTCCTGTTACTAATATTAAGACAAATTTAGCCTTCAAAGCATCATCATCTGAAATATCTAATTGGAAAGCACTTTATGCAAAAGAACTTGAAGTTATCAGAAAGGAAAATGAATAACTGGAAGAACTTGAAGCACTATTTGCAAGGAAAATGCTTAAAGGTCTAGTTGGAAGTAAGTATGAAGGTAAAACACCATAAAAATGTTTTAATTGCAATAAAGTTGGTCATATAGCATCTAGATGTCCTGATAGACATGCAAGATTGAGAGAGGAAGCTAAAAGATCATATAAGCCTAACCCTGAAGATCAGAGATACAGATTTAAGAATAACAAAGATAAATCATGTTACTATGTTGATGAAGGAGTTACAGATGATTCTAATGAAGAACCAATAGACAATGGATGGACGTTTCTTGCAATAATAGAAGATCAATCGACACCTATTGTTTCACCAATAGAGCAGGCCCTGGCAGCTAAAATTGAGGGAAAAGATGAATTGATCATTAATAGTGGATGTTCACATCATATGACTGGTGATAAAAGTAAATTCTTATCTTTTCAGGAATATAATGGAGTTCTAGTAAGATTTGGTGATGATAAAGCTTGTTTGATCAAAGGAAAAGGAATTATATATCTTGATGGTAAGCACAACACTGACAATATTTATTTTGTCGAAGGTTTGAAACATAATCTCTTGAGTGTTGGTCAATTAGTTGAAAACGGATTTCAATTACAATTCAGAAATGGCAAATGCAAAATCTTGAACAAAACTAGATTGGAGATTGCAACCGGTAATCAGACTAAAGGTAATATCTTTCATTTGAATAACAATGATAAGGCATGCTTAATTGCACATATTGATGAAATTTGGTTATGGCACAAGAGACTTTGTCATGTGAATTTTGATTACATTGTAAAGATCAGTTCAACTAAGCCTGTAAGGGATTTACCTAAGATTGTGAAACCTCGTAATCTGGCATGTAAGTAATGTCAAATGGGAAAGAAAGTTAGAACAACTTTTAAGAGTATTTATGAGAAATCCAATAATATTCTTGATTTAATTCATACTGATTTGTGTGGTCTAGCAAGAACTAGAAGTCTACAAGGAGATAGTTACTTTATGCTAATCATTGATGAATATTCTAGAATGTGTTGGGTTACTTTTTTCAAGGAGAAATCAGAAGCTTTTGGAAAATTCAAGCTATACAAAGCATTGGTAGAGAATGAAACCGGTAAGAAAATCAAATGTTTAAGATCTGATCAAGGTGGAGAATTTACATCTAAGGAATTTAATACATTTTGTGAAGTGAATGGAATCAAAAGACAACTATCAGCACCCCGGACACCTCAGCGGAATGGAATTGTGGAAAGGAAGAACATAATTATTCTAGAAGCAGCTAGAAGCATAATATTGGAAGCAAATCTACCTCATGTATACTGAAGAGAAGCAATGAATACAACGGTTTACACTTTCAACATAATTCACATCAAAGATGAAACCGGTAAGACCCCTTAAGAACTATGGTTTGGTAATACTCCTACTCTTAAATACTTCAAAATATTTGGAAGCAAATGCTATATTAGGAGAGATGAGTATGTTGGTAAATTTGATCCTAGAAGTGATGAAGGAATATTTCTTGGTTATTTATCTAAGAGAAAGGCATATAAATTGACAAATTGACATTGAAGGATGATTCAACTCTTGTTAATTTGACAAGATATAAATCTATGATTAAAGGTTTACTATATTTGACACAAACAAGACCTGATATAATGAATCTAGTATGTATTGTTTCAAGATTTCAGATTAATCCTAAAGAAAATCATGAATCAATAGTAAAAAGGATTTTTCAATACCTACAAGGCACAACAAATCTTGGTTTATGGTATCCTAAAGATGAAAATGTTGATTTATGTGCATACACCGATGTGAATTGGGCAGGAGATGTGGATGATAGAAAAACTACCACCGACGGAGCATTCTTTCTTGGTAGCAAATTGATTTCATGGGTAAGAAAGAAGCAGAGTTGTACATCATTATCAATGGCAGAATTGGAATATGTTGCAGCAACAACTAATTGTACTTAGGTATTATGGATTAAACAAATGTTGAAAAACATAAAGGTAAAATAAATGTGTTGCATTATGGATGTGTTGCATTAGTTTTGTCATTGATGTCAACACTTATCCTTCTGGAAATCTACATTGTTGATTTGGTCTATGGTTATATTGGTTTACTGATGTACCGACATATTATGTTCACCGGAAAGGTCAGTGCCTTATGCACAGTCACCAGTATATGCTCACCGGCAGGTTATATGGTTCACCGACAGTGATGATGACTTGTTATCATCTGAAGATCACTTGATTATGTTAGAGACATGGTTTGGATACTTGGTTTTGGTATTTTGGTTATTGGTCTAATCAGGTTGACATATTTGTTATTACTGGCAGATCGGTCTAGGTTATGGACCGATATACGTTATCTATTCTAGATCAGCATGACAAATTATGGAGATGATTTATTTATTGGATATTGTTGTAAATGCATTGAGCTGACATGTTGTAACACATCAAGACTTATTTGGAATTGATTCAATTGTAATACTCTTAGTGAGCTGACCTACACATTTAGTCTTAGGTTTTGTGTATATGTAAGATCTCATTTGTGAGATATGAGACAGTATGGTTATGGTATTGTGGTATTGAGGAATCATATGAGCAAATCTTAGAGCGAATCAAGAAGACATCATTTGAAGGTTGAAGGAAGATTTGAAGGTATTTATTAGAGCTTAACCAGTACTGAATCCAACATTGGAGATGCTACTTTGAGCAGTACATTATTCTAGGATTTAACCATCCTATTGTAGTCATTGCAACTCCCATTTGAGCAGTGTGCTCTAGGTGGTTGGCCTTTTTGCATGTGCAGAGCCCATTTGTATACACATACTATCTGCAGTAGTATAATCGGATTGTGGGTAAGGTTTCCCACCATAGTTTTTCCTCTTACAGGGTTTCCTCATCAAAATCTTTATGTTATGTATTGTGGATGTTGTTTCTATTTCTATTTCATGCATTAAGTTTCACTGGTACTATTAATAACTGCTAATATGTTAACCGACATCAGTTTGGTTTATCGGTATTAAGTAATAATTGGGTTGAAATTCATTGACAACTGATTCACACCCCCCCCCCCTCTCAATTGTCCTTCCAAATCCTAACAAAAGATCGATCTCTGTTATAGGTGAAATGTATGGTAGAAGAGGTATTTGGCACCGAGAGATGAAGGTCAGAGTAAAGTGTCCTAGTGGAGAAGATGAACCGATATTGGACACCGGTATGTGCAACATATTATTGGCATGGATGTTGTTTAATGTTGTAGGTTATGTAAGTCAATGAGTTAAGGGATCATTGCAGTAACTTTAGAAGCTTGGATGGATGAGGATATGTCTCAGGTGATATGGGAAAGGACCTAAATGACATGTGTTGGTCTGGTAACCGATATTATGTGCATACTTCTTTATGGGTCAATGAGTTGGATATGTGACCTACAGTTGGCATTATGGTCATGATGATAAACGTCATAGGTATAGGTGTGAGTCTTGGTTTAGGACCTGACTAAATAGATGAAGATCAGATGTCTGTGTTTCAGGGAGAGTTCAGGGCCATATTTTTTGATTAATATCAAACACGTTGAACTCAATAGCAGATCTGGGAGATGTTTGACAACACAGGTGTGTTTGTGACCCTTGTATGTCTGTATTTAATTTGTCCATCTATCAAAGCCACCATCTGTTGTCTGAGTGAAGAAAATAATAGGAAGAAGATGTGCCTATCATTGGGTGAAAGGAAGAAGAATTTGGTTAACCTGCATAGAAGAGATATGTGATTTTAATAGTACAATCACATTTGATTCCTACCAATGTTAGCATCAACAATTGGTAGTGTCTGAACCCCTGATGCTCAAAGAGGGAGATGTAGCATAATTTGACAAGGAGGAGAAAAAGAGTCTACAATGTAACCCTTTTCCATTATTGTCAAAGGGGGAGAAAGATAATGTAGTATATCGAATAATACATGTGTTGACATCAATGCCAAAGGGGGAGATTGTTGGCATTGAGTTGTCACTAATGTCAACTAGTATAGAAGAATGCAACCAGTACGATAGATTGATGGTACTTCTATCATTGATGTCAACCGGTATAGCAAGATAACCGGTATAGGAGAAGAGTTGATGTGTTGTCATTAGTGACCATTAGTATGCAGAAGGATGAATCGGTATGTACCAGTATGCTAGTGGTGATGTTAAGAGACCAATGAGTAAAAGGTTGTTGAAACAGTGATGCATACAACCACCATGAAAGAGAAGGCATACTGGGAGGATAATTGTGATGAAGAGGCAGAATGTTATTTGAATCACATCAACATTGGAGGAGAAGGGGGAATAGGTCACTAGTATGTTGTGTGGATGCAGAATAAAAGGAATCCCACCGGATAGAGATACAGTCACCATGTGAAGAGATGACTGACAATGAATGAGCCCATATCAGATCACATGTGCCTGTTTGAAGATATGTTGCACAAACAGGGAAGCCACATGAGTGCATTGTAGGATGTAGATGACAAGAAATTACTACCACCGGTAAGTGGAACTTATCTCCTATTATGCATAGTGTGCATCATAGTTCTATGAAATAAAGAAGAAGAGGTAAAGGAAGGTGTTTGAAGGCTCACACAAGATCTACCAGTGAATCAAAGGAATGCCTCAAGTTCATGAAATCATGGATATTCATTGGACAAACAGAGGAAAATGGTCAAATTAAAGATGGAGTTTGTTGAAGGTTGATGACATGGTGTCATCAAGAGTATTTACCGGTATGAAAGTCAATTGATAATATGGACAAGGTGTATATGCAGAAGAGACCCATCTGATGAAGATGTGCACAAGGTAGGTTAGCGATAATGTTGATTGGTCAAGTGTTCCACTGGAAAAGAAGCAGAGTGCAAGGTTGATGACATGGTGTCATCAAGATGGCTACCAGCAAGCATGAGAACCGGTAAAGAAGCAAAAAGGCTAAGATATGTGCTTCTACCTAGTGAGAATGAGCATGTTATGGATAGACATGTCTGGTGATTGGTTAAGATGTTTCACTGACAATTCAACAAAGAGAAGACATGAAGGTTAACAGGTAAAGTGTGAGATACCGGCAGGGTTAGTGAACCGACAGAAAAACAAGAACCAATTGAGTGTTTGATCGGTGATCCTGTCTGAACTGACACAAAGGCCCAAGCTGGTAGTTGGTCGACAAAGGTGCCACATGGAGTCAAGGTGGCGAACTTGCATGCAGCGGTAGATGGAGTGTGCATCAATGCAATTGGTGCAGAGTTGGTTGATATTAATGGTAGACCCCCTAAATCATGGGATGTGTTGCAGAGATTTATGGCTCAAGATCTAGGACAAATTTATTGTGCAGGTTGGGTTGGCGAAGGAAACAAGTTAGCCTTTTATCGCGTTTGACCAAGGGATGAACTGACAGATTGAATGCAGAATGCCAAACATAGAAAGTGTGTTTTGGAAGGCACAAAAATAGCGGTGATGTGTAGATTGTTGTCTAGGCAATCAAATCGGATAAGATCTGATTGGATATGGTTTGCCTTCAGGTTGATGAGGAAAACCTAACCACCTGTGATTTGAATTGGCTTTTGGCAGGAAGATTGGGATATAAAAATGGAAGCCAAAGATATTTTTAAGTGTTGTTAGATGGGAGAGAATATAGCTACTGTGAAGTGATTGAGTGCTACATGAGAGAGTTACATTAGAAAATGTGAAAATAGCAGAAGATAACAGTGAATGAGTGAGTGAAGGTTAAACCGGTGATAAGGTTTAAGAGAGGGTTTAATCGATATGATTTGAGATACCGGTTAGGCAACTAGATTATATCATAGAAGTCAACCGGTAGGTGCTTTTACCAGTAAGAAAACAACAGAGGGTGTTGAAGTGCATAATAGTGAAGGAGAGGTCCAGAAAATCAGATGCAGAGCAAGGTATCCGGTAAAGTGTAAACCGATAAAGAAACAGTAGAGAGAGGAGAACTAGTGTAGCAGAGAAGGTGTCTCACTGACAGAGTGAAGTATATGAAATGGTTACAAGATTCACTTGTAACTATATGACTAATTTTGTATTTGATGCTATCATTCTGATCACTAAGTTGTAGTGCGGTGTAGGGGTTGTAGCCCATAAACAAGTTAGGGGTTGGTGCTCCTTGGGTAGGTACCCTAAATTAGAGGTTGTAGCTCCTTTGGGGTGTAGCCCATAAACAAGTTAGGGGTTGTAGCTCCTTGGGTTGGTTCCTTAAACTTTGTAACAAATTTCATTGTGGGGCTAGATTGGAGTAGTAGGCTCCAGCAGCATTGCTCACTGAGGTTTTTCCCATCTTTTCTTTTCCTCATCCACACTAGTGTTATGTGATGTCCCTTTGTGAGCATTTGCATTTGTGGTGGTCTCTCCTTTAACTGGTAAGTCTGTATTGAGTTAGAATCTGTGAACCGGTATGCTCACATAGAATAGTTAAAGGGAAAAGTTTGAGAACCACTGGTTCACCCCCCTCTTAGTGGTGCATTGTGTCCAACACTTTTTTAGTGCAATTTTTTTTTAAATGGGTTAATTTTTCATGTACTTTCATGTGTTATTTTCTAATTTAGGTGGACATATTTTTCAGAAAATTTAGTTTTTTGTAATTTTACCTATCTAATCCCCATTTCTGCAACTTTCGGGACTCCGTTTAGGCTCATACGAACTCCTTTTTAGGTGTCTTTTTTTTTAAAGTGCATGATTTTTCGTCTACTTTCATAATATGCTATCTATTTTCAATGATTTTGAGTAGAAATTATACTTTTATCATATGGTCTTTTTAGGCCAATTTAGCACTTTTATTGCATAGATCTATGTTTTTGGTCTTTTGCATTGTAGTTCTCACCCTATTAGGGAAATTGTAAAAAAAAATCAAAAGTCCACTTTTCCATTTTTTACAAGTGGCCTATTGTACACGCACTACATATAAAATGCCAAAATCATCATTTTGGGGGGGATGGGGGGGGTACCCTGATTAAGTGAATTTAGGGGGGTGTCTCTTGTGCTTTTGTTCTCTTGTGTTCTTTCCTTTTGGTGTTATGAGTTCTCCTAAGTTTCCTCTCTTAACTCCACATAATTATGCTACTTGGAAATTGATACATGGAGTAAACTAATGGAAAAAGGGTTAACTCATTACATTGATGGAACTATTGTTGCTCTCATTGATCCTAATGGTCACTTGGATTGGCTCACTAAGAACATCATAGAATTTGGTACCTTAAGAAAGTATGTATCAAAAGATCTCATCTTTCATATTGAGAAATGTACTTTAATTAAGGATGTTTACCAAAAGTTTCAAGACTTGTGTGGTCAAGTTGATGAGATTAGGGGATATCAAATTGATAGTGATCTCACAATTAGATCCCAAGAACTTTGATACAATATAAGATTATGTCACTAAAACAAAAGAGTTGACGGCGCAACTCAACGATTCTGGCATTTATAAGAAGGATACTCAATTGATCTTCAATTTGATGAGCAAGCTTCCACCAAAATATGCAGCATTTGTTTCAAGTTTCCAAACCCACAGGATGACAATGGGTTCAAGCTACACAATGCATATAGAAGTATAAATATGACCACTATCCTAAATAAATATTTAATATTTATTTTAACCCCATTCCTCCTATTAATTAATTTATTCATTTTCATCTATTTGATTAAATAAATTACTCAATTTATTTAATTAAATTTACCTAAACCTTTTCCAGCCTTTAATTAAATAAATCACTTTATTTAATTAATTCCCCTTTCTCCTTTTTTAATTAAATTTAGATTTAATTAAATTGATCCTTACAAATAAATAAATCTAATTTATTTATTAAATCCCCCCACTTGTATTTATGCAAGTTGCATCTATTTTAGTTGAAGTAAAGTAATTTTATTTTAATTAAAATCATTTCCCCTCACCCACTTGCATTTTCCTACATCTCCCACTTGCCTCCTAAACCCCTTCTATATTCTTCTAATCACTTCCAATTTAGCCTAATTCATCTCCTAATTATTTTCACATTTCTAAGTAAAGAAAATTCACTTCTCAAAGCCTCCAAAGTCTTTAATAGCCATTAAAGGCTTTGTGTCTTCAAATGGTTAACCTCTAAATTCTTCCAAACCATTAAAGGCTCTTACATAACCATTTATGGTTAACTCATCTTTGACCTTTGGTTAGAAACTTTACTCTAACTTAACCATCCTTCTAACTAAAGGGTCTCATCAAACTCTTATGGCTTTGACCATGGTTATCCTATTAACACTTGCACAAAAGTTTACCCCTTGGGTAAAAGCTTTATGCATTGGATAACCCTAACCCTTACCTCTTAAGGTAACCTTCATGTCTTCTTAGACATTTAATGCTTCTTGCATCTCCTCTCAAGCAACCTCTTGTTGATAATTGTCACCAATTTATTGGTGAGAATTGTAAACATGGATTGATTAACTTTCAATCCTAGCCCTTGTTAAGATTATTCAATCTTAACCATCCATTGCCCTATTTTTCCTATAAATAGAGCTCTCATTCTTCATTTTCAATAATTTCCAAGTTTCATGCATCTACATTATAACCTAATTTACTAAGCATCTTATCCTCTCTTTGTTAAAACATCATCATAATATTTAGAAGCATTTTCATATCATAGAATATCCATGCTAGGCTAGTATATCATGTTAGGATACTCTGTCAATATTTTAGCATATCATTATCTTCATATTAACTTAATCATCATAAGCTTTAACACATAATATAGATTTTAGAATGCATTCATGCATGTAGATCAAATATCACTCATTCTTGGATTTGTCACTCCTAGGTCATTTGCTCAACGATCTGAGAGAAAAACATTGGCTTTAGGGATCCTATGAGATAGAGAACAATGGGACACCCCTTGGGAAGTTAAAATAATTCAATTAGTTCATATACTTGCAACAAGAGTCTCATTAGTATGTGGGTCTTCTAATCTCGATTTATTCGTTTTGGTCACCGCATTTTCCTGCATATATTTTTGGTGCCCATCGTGGGGCACGTCCCCAAAAATAATATCGTTTCTTGTGCAAGATAAGGATTGCAAGCATGCTAGAACACTCCTTTAGCGCATTCATCACACTGTTTAGTGCATAAGGACCATCTCTCAACGTGTTTAAACATCTTTTGAGCGTATAACCATTTCTGATATCTCAGTGCATAGGAGTATCAGTATAGCGCATTCAGGCATCATATTAGTGCATAGGGGTTTTCTTTTAGCGCTTTTACACCATTCTGTAGTGCATCTGTGTAGAACTTTAGCGAGGGGCTCTGACAGAGAAAAAGAAAAATTTGTAACAGAGTCAAAAAAATTTAGGCTTGTGAAGCTCACCATATGATTTTTTGATTTTCTAACTTATGTTTTCCTACAGGTCTAACAATTTGATACAGGATTGAAAGAGTTAAAGTAGGATTTGATTTTAATTTTCTAGATTTTTTCAAAGTTGGCTAAAATTAACTCATTTTCTTTTCAAGCTACAAAGAATCTCACATTTCAATTTGGGGGTTTTAAAAGAAATCAAATTTGCAAGTTTTAAAAGAGCAACAACTTCACATTTTCCTTCTTGCAAGTTAGGCTCACACTTCACATTTTGGGTTATTGTTGGCATTATACACTCTTATGAGAATAGTTGATGTTGTCATTGATGGCAACCAATTGGAAACCAACTAGAAACCTACTAGCAATCACTTGGCAACCCACCGGCATGCACTTCAGCGTCAACGGCAATAATGCATACCGACACTCAAGCCGACATGGAATAAACTTTATTTATTGTTTTATATTATAATTATCTTTTGTAAAATCCAACATGGCATATTGTAAAAGACTCATATATATGAGATCTTATAGGTCATTTTGATGAGATATAGATATGATCAGGATGAGAGAATATAGATAATATTTTGTATAAGGTGATATAGTTGAGAGTGAAGGTTTTGGTAATAGATTGAGCTTAAACTGGTACTGAACCTGACATAGTTGATCCTGATCTGAAGCAATACATTGTATTGGATTTTGATAATCCATTTTGTAAGTCAGTGAGACTTCTGTTTTGTAGTTGAGCAGTGAGCTCTAGGCTACTAGCCTTCTTGCATGTGCAGGCCCCTCATTGTAAGTAATATTTATTCATTGACGAGTGAGTGAATATTGTGGGTCACAAATCCCACCGAGGTTTTTCCTGCACTGGGCTTCCTCATTAAATATCTTGTGTTATGGTGTGTTCTCTATGTTGTCTATGTTATTATTATTTGTTGCATTGATTCTTACTTACCAGTACACTATTTTGGGATAAAAAGTTCTTAATTAGTTTAAATATTCCGCTAACTAGTTAGACACTGATTCACCCCCCCTCTCAGTGTCTTTGAGACTGTCAATGATTCTAACAATTATAAAAAGAACAACAACAATATTTATTTGCAACAATCTTTATTTTCTTGCAAAGGTTAAAAAATTCACAATCAATACTTGTTTGCAAGATTAAAAAGAACAATCCACATTTTGTTTTTCAAAGCAATTTCCAAGCAACATGCATTATTTTAAGTTGACCAGGATTTCATTTCCTTGATTAAACAAACAAATTGCTTTGTGGGATTAAAGAGAACACCATGCTTGTTGGAGAAACATCTCCAAATAGGTCTTAGCTAATCATTGCTTTGGAAGGATAAAAAGAACATTATTTGCCTTGTCTCGAAAGTGGAAGATATATGCTCTCTCTTAATTGGGTGACCAAAAAACCAAACCACTCTTTTATGCTTTCTTTTACTTCAAGCAATTAAATCCTTTAGAAGGCCTACCCTCCCTAGTTTCACTTAGGGTGCCATTAAGGTCGGTGAGAGGGGAACAACCTAATTGGAAAATGACTTTATTGCCAAGTGTTCCAACCCACTATAATCAAATGTGGATGTTGATGAAAGTCCCCTCCAACGATTTTTCTCAGTGATTAGTCTTCCCCTAGTATCTTTAAGATATGTAAAGCCTTTGTTCTAAAGGTTGGGAAGCCTCTAGAGGGATTTTATCACTGAAGACCGAACTGAAGCCTAATTAAAAAACCATTGAAATAGAAGCTTTGAGCCGAGTCAGTTACCAAGCATTGGCAATACCATAGTGCAAGGGTGGGGAATAATTTGTCCCTAAGATCACTCACCATATATCTCCCAAGATAACTACCCAATTGTGAAGCAATTCATTTTGGGTTAATTTCTCGCAAAAGGCAAAAAAAGGGGCACCCACAAGGTTGTTTGAGCTGACAGAGTATCGAGACTAGTGGGCTATGATATTGTCAATGACCTTTGAATACAAAGTCTGCTTGATCTATCTTTTTGTAATCCAAACCAGTGAAAACATCAGGGATTTGAAAACATCTTCAAAAGAACATACACTATTTTGTTTAGCATGGACAAGTTGTTATCACTTCTATCTATAGTGCTTTCAAGTCATTTTTTTCAGGAAATCATCCATCAAGTCACAAAAGTTATTTGTCAACATCACAAACATCAAAATAAAATTATCAAGACAATTAGCGCATAGGAGCAACATCCTAGCGCATCTCAACCATCCAATAGTGCATTTGAACCAAAATTTAGTGCTTTCATCGCTCACATTAGTGCATGATCAGTATCATACTGGTAAGAATTCAGATAGCGCTTCTCAACACCACTATAGCGCATAAGAGCATCAACATAGCGCATCCAAAGCATATTATAGCACATGACCTATCGAATAATTGTATTATCACATAGTATAAAGTAGCGCATTTGAGAGGTAGCATAGCGCATCTGGAACATTATGTAGCACTTTGAGAGCATCCTTTAGTGTATCAGGTCTCTATTCTAGCGCATGGTCAAAATTAGTGGAAAATAGAGAGCAAACTAGTCACCTTGTGAAATTTTCATCAATAGTTTGAGATACCCTTTGAGGTCCTTTGAAGAATCCAACAAATGAAACTTCAAAAAAGGGATCATAAGTGACAAATTTTTGAACCCAACAAAGCATTCTCAGAAAGAGTTTTCAAATCTTCAACTAGCTAGAGATCGGATTTCATCCAACAAAATTAAGGAATATCAAAATAATGATCAAAGGCTCCACCATCCAACGAATCCTATCAACATCAATACCTAGTTAGGTTCTCAAGTTGTCAAATTAAGTTTCTAGATCGTGAAACTTGACTCATATCATTTGACAAACTTTGTCATAGAAGCGAATCAAACTAAACTTCTAATTGACAAGTAAAATTGAGTTTCCAAATGAAGTATCCTTATCCAACCATCAAACATCAACATTGATGATTTGTGTATGACCACTCCCCATATTTTGACAAGAATAAGTCTTCATCAAAAGACTAATTTGAAGAAAATACAACCTAGTTCTAAGGGACTTATCAAAAGGAATAAATTTATATATATCAATCGTCAATTCTTTACATCACATCGCACATTATTGCATCATATCCGGTTGTATATCAAAGGAAAAACCAACAAATTTGGCAAAGAACCTTTGAGAAGTAGGGCTTACATTCAGAAAGCAACATTCAACAAATGCCTTAATAATAGAGGAAAGATTAACCCCGCTTTGTTTCCAAATTTTCTTATCACTTACAACGAGGCTCGACCTAAGCCACCAACTCCACCAAGAACCCTAATAGAAAAAGAAGAATTCACTATGGTAGAGATATATTAATGCCCATTGTCACTCAATCTCAGAGAAACAAAAAGAAGGAATCTCAACCAGAATCAAGTATGAGTCGTAGACTGTCTAATCCTTTTGATGAATATGCAAATATGGGAGAAATGAAGATCACTGAAGAACATCTCCAAGAATATCAAGAGAATGCATCTTTTCAAAAATTTGTAGAAAGACTTATACAAGTGGATAAGGAAAAATATTTACTCATGCTAACTAGAAAAGAAGTCAATATTCGTGAGGATTTCGACACAGAAAACTTAAGGAATACAGATGATATAATTTCAAGAACAAGAGCGAGAAACTATGCTTATCAATAAAAACGGAGAGAAGAAGAGGCACATGATCAAGAAAACATGTGCAACAAAGATCACACCCATGAACAAGACAACACTCATGAACAAAACTATGTCGGCTATCGAGAAAATCTTAATGAACAAGGGGAAGCTCCCCATCAAAGGAAAAATGTACCCATAACTTATCTTACACAAAAACTTCAAACACTTCAAAGACAAATGCAGGACATGCAACAAGGAACCACAGTGCGATATTCATTAGACAAAATTTATCCTTATCCTTTGATAGGAGATTGAAAATGGTACCTTTTCCCCCAAATTCAAATATATATAAGTATGACAAATATGATGGTAAGAGTGATCCCCGTGATCACGTTTCAGAATTTTGTACCGTGAGCTTAGAGATTTCTCACAATGACACATACTTAATGAGATTATTCTGAAGAAATTTGGGAGGGCAAACAATCGAGTGGTTATCAAAACTCACACCTCCCATCAGATCATTTGATGAGTTGGTGAACAAATTCATAACACAATACTCCTATAACATCCAACACGTGATCACCATACTAGATGTGTGTAACACGAAACAAAAGAACAATGAAACATTCATGGTGTTTCTACAATGATGGAGGCACATGGTACCAAGATATCCACGAGATCTTAAATAGTTGAAATAACTGGAAGACAACTGAGAGGGGGGTGAATCAGTTGTCACGGATTACAAGAACATTTAGCAATTAAAACTTCAATACCGGAATGCTTAAACCAAATACTAGAATAGCAGTTAAACAAATTAAGCATAAACAATAATCACAAAATAAATCCCATCTACATGACACCAAGATTTATACGTGGAAAACCCGGTAAAGGGAAAAACCACTATGGGAAGCCTAACCATAGTCAGAGAATAATTCTACAGTAAGTATGTGAATTACAATTGATGGGCCTGCACTTGCAGGAAGGCCAACAACCTAAAGCGCACTGCTCATCACAAAAGGAGTCTCACTGACTGCATAGAAATCTAGACTACAATCTGGAAAAGTGTTTGAACTACAAAAATAACATCTCCTATGCTCGAGTATAGTTCTAGTTAAGCTCTATACTCGAGGACTAAATCCTCTTACATAAACACAATTCGATCTCTAGTGATCGACCAAATCCTCTCCTTGAACGATATTACATTATCCGTACATTACATATTCATTTCCATGACCTTCTTCTCTACCATATGATCTAAAATGAGATCTTACATCATGTATATACAAACCCTCAACCATAAACAATTAGGTCAACCACCAGACAATAAACCAATTACATAATTCAAAAACATGTCTACCTTAGACCAAATAAATAATATCTAACACAAGACATCCCAGAAACACATCGAGAGGTCTAATCCACACGCTTCATTAAGCCGGTCCATGACCTAGATCAACCGGGACCATACATAGGTCCACACGCTAAAGAAATTATCTCCATCCGCCAAGTCTCAAACATGAACACCAACAGCATCTTGAAACCCCAGCAATATCTACACCAACACCACTTATGCAATTCACCAAAGATCTTCATCAAAATCTCTGTCGGTGAAACCCTCACTGGAACCAAAAGCCAAGCTTCTAAGCAAACAGGATAGCATCCGATCACCAGACCAAAACCAAATGACTAAATATGATCATGAGCATCATGAATAAGCTAATTCCATAACCAAATCATAGTGAAACCTACCAGATCATGCCGGATCCAAACAAACCAGAAACTGTTCAACCTACCAGGACCAGAAGGGTGTTGATAAAGAATCCAAATAGCTAGAGTTGATATCAATGACAAAACATAAATGCAACACATAATTAATTCTTCAAAATGGCCAACAATCTCCCCCTTTGGCATTGATGGCAACACTAGATGTGAAAAACATCTAAGTACCAAGAAATGCCAAACAGGTCTTTCCTAATGGATGATAGCCAACAATCTCCCACATAAAGATATAGAAATGAAGTTTTGAAACAAAGACCAAACTCCCCTTATGAATGGTATCTTTGTAAGGCTTTGAAATATACATATATATCTCCCCCTGATGTATACAACCAACTCCTTAAGTTTCTTTTTTACATCAGTATCTCTCCCCCTTTGACATCAATGCTAGAAACCTAACAGAAATATCAAAGCAAAAACATAAACCATTGAGTCATAAAGTTGACTACTCCCCCTGAGCAGTAGCATGCCCACATTAGTGTCAGAATGAAAAATATCTCTAATAATGCATACCAGACTGATACCAAATCACATCAATCAAGTCTCTACTGGAGGGGTAGAAACCCCTAATCTGTCTCTCAGGTACTCAAATGATTCTTTAGGCAAAGGTTATAGTTGATAGATATGTGATTTGTCTTAGAATGAAATACCAGATTCTTTGATATATAAATAGAAGCAGAGTTATCACAGTGAATAACTACCAGTGCATCACAATCCACCTTTATATCCTTCAAAATTTTCTTTATCCATAAAACTTGTGTACAGTTAGTAGCAACAGCATCTGTATATGCACATAATGTAGAGTCATCATCCTTAGGGTACCACAAACCATATTCTGATGTACCTTGCAAGTATCTAAATATCCTTTTCACTGCACTCTCATGATTTTCTCTAGGATCACTCTAAAATTTTGATATAATACAAACAACATTCATTATGTCAGGCCTAGTCTGAGTCAAATGAAGCAGACCTCCAATCATAGATTTGTGTCTAGTAGGATTTACCTGTGCAGAAACATCTTTTATTGTCAATTTCTCACTAGTAACCATAGGAGTTACCGGTTTACAATATCCCATACCAAATTCCTTCAACAATTCCTTAGCATACTTAGTTTGATAGATGAAAATACCTTTGTTAGCCTGAGTAATCTGCAAACCTAAGAAAAATTTCATCTCCCCACTCATAGACATTTCAAATTCATTCTTCATATTGTTAGCAAATTGCTTACACAACTTATCTTCACCTCCAAAAATGATATCATCAACAAATACTTCAATAATTAATATATCATCATCAGTGATCTTGTAATATAAATTACTATCAGCATTACCCTTAAAGCTTCAAAAGATATTTATCCAACCTTGCATACAAATCTCTAGGTGCTTGTTTCAATCGATATAAAGCTTTCCATAACCTACAAACCATGTTTGTATCATCTGATAGTGAAAAACCATCAGGTTGCTCAATATAAACTTCCTCATCAAGATCCCCATTCAAAAATGCACACTTAACATCCATCTGATAAACCTTGTAGTTTTTTTGAGTAACATAGGCAAGAAATAATCTTATAGCTTCAATCCTAGCTACATGTGCAAAAGTCTCTTCATAACCAATTCCTTCCTTCTGAGAATATCCTTTACAAACCAATCTAGCCTTATTTCTTATAACTTGACCATCCTCATTCAATTTATTCCTAAAAACCCTTTTAGTTCCAATAACATTCTTATTTTTTAGGTTGGGGAACCAAAAGTCCATGTGTTATTTTTCTCAATTCAATCTAATTCTTCTTCCATAGCTTTCAACCAATATTCATCTTTACATGCCTCAATTACTGATACCAGTTCAACTTGTAAAATTAAACATACCTCATTAGTTGTTAGTCTTCTTCTTGTCATTACTCCATTGTTCTTATCCCCAATGATCTAATCTTCTGAATGATTTAATCTTACATACCTAGGAGTCTTCTGACTCTCTATTCCTCTTCCCTGTTCTTCAGTTACTATAGAACTTTCTGATACTACTGGAGTAACTAGTTCAACACTCTATTTCAGTAAAGGTGCTATCGGTTTAGATATAATTATTTTCACCGCCGGTTCCTTCTCATAAACTCTGATTTGACCTTTATTCAGCTCATCCACTTTGTAATTAGCACTCTCTGCAATTATCTATAATCTTTTTGTTATAACATCTATATGCCTTTCTTTCATTAGAATAACCAAGAAATATGCCTTCATCACATCTATGACCACATTTTCCAATGATATCATCTCTCTTGATATAACATTTACTACCAAAGACTATAATACTTAATTGTACGTGTATTGCCAAACCATAATTCATAAGGTGTCTTACCGGTTTCTCCTTTGATATGTACTTTGTTGAATGTATAAACTGTTGTGCTCACTCCTCTCCAGTAGATATGAGGTAGACTTGCTTCCATCATCATTGTTCTAGCAGCATCCAAGATAGTTATGTTCTTCCTTTCCATAACTCCATTCTGCTGAGGTGTTCGGGGAGCATAAATTTGTCTTTTTATACCATGCTTCTCACAAAAGTTATTAAACTCACCGGATGTGATTTATCCACCATGATCTGATCTCAAACATTTAATCTTCTATCCTATCTTAGTTTTCACTTTAGCCTTAAAGATTTTAAACTTTTCAAATGCTTCAGATTTTTCTTTTACAAAAGTAACCCATATCATTCTAGAATAATCATCAATGATTAGCATGAAATATCAATCACCTTGAAAACTTTTAACTCTAGCAAGGCCACACAAATCAGTATGAATAAGATCAACAATATCATTAGATTTATCTTGTATACTCCTAAAAGAGGTTCTGACCTATTTACCCATTTGACATTCTTTACATACTGGATTATAGGGCTTCATAATCTTAGATATATCTCTAACTTCCTTAGTTGAACTAATCTTCACAATGCAATCAAAATTCACATCACATAGCCTTTTATGTCATAGCCAACTCTCATCAATCTATGTAATCAAACATGTCTTCTCACCGGAGTTCAAATAAAGTATATTACCTTTTGTCTGTGTACCAATTGCAATCTCCAAACCAGATCTAGTAATGATTTTGCATTTTCCATCCTTAAATTGTAAATGAAATCCCTTGTCCACCAATTGTCCTACACTCAAAATATTATGTCCTAAACCTTCAACATAATAAAGATTGTCAATGTTGTTCTTACCATCCAATGATATAGTTCCTTTTCCTTTGATCATACATCCTTTGTCATCTCCAAATCTAACTAGACTGCCATCAAATACTTGCAAAGATAGAAATTTCCCTTTATCTCCATTCATATCATGTGAACAACCACTATCAATTACCCATTCATCCTTGTCTTCAATTTTAGTAGCAAGTTCCTTCTCTTTAGGTACATTCTCTTCCAATGCCGGAATATCTTTGTTCATATCCAGGAACACCCATTCCTTCCCATTGATGGAACCACTAGCAAAGTCTTCTGCCGATTCATCATCAGAATCAGTAATGCCCTTCTCATCCGCTATGTAGCATGACTTGCCTCTGGTTTTTCCTGTACTTATACTTGTTCTGATATCCAGGGTCAGACTTAAAAGATCTTCTATCTTTTTCTTCAAATCTTCAATTCCTTTCAGGACATCTAGATGCAAAATGACCAATCTTATTACATGCAAAACATTTCAAAGGTGCTTTTCCTTCATACTTACTTCATACTGGTCCTTTAGGTACTCTTCTAGAAAATAGTTCTTCAAGGTGCTCAAAATCTTCATCTTCTCTATTCATATCATCTAATTCCTTTGCATATAAAGCTTTCCAATCTTTCTTACCAGTTGCAGATGTAGATGCATGAAAAGAAGGTTTAGCCTTCACATCTCGAGAAGGTCCAAATTCTTCAAGATCAAAAGAAGATAATTTCCCAGCCAAGGTATCTCTGTTAATAGGTGTATTAGCTATTATTCTCAGCTCATTAATAGTAGTAGCCTTCATCTTGTAAGCCGGTGGTAGGTCTCTCAAAAATTTCAAAACAATTTCATCTTCACTAAGAGTTCCACCACAACATCGAATTCTCATAACAATCTCATTTACCCTTTCCATGAATGTAGTAATCCTTTCATCTTCTTCCATCTTCAGGTTTTCATATCTCACCTGGTAACCATCAAGTTTTGTAATTTTCACTATAGGGTCACCTTCATTAAGAGTCTCCAACTTATCCCATATAGCCTTTCCACATGATTTGTCAATCAATCCCATTATTTGTTGACTAGAAAGTGCACACAAGAGGACTTCTCTTTCTCTACAATCATTCTCAAGCTCCTTATCCAATTCTTTCGGAGCAGGATTGCCAGATGTTGGATTATGAGGTGTGACACCATTCTGTGTGGTCTCCCAAATCTCCTTGCCAAGACATCTTAGAAGAGTCTCCATCCAAATCTTCCATACTGTGTAATTTGTTCCATCAAGCCTAGGAATATCTCTCCGAAAGATAGCTCCAGATGAACTGGATGAAATTGAACTATTAGTCACTATAGGATCTTCCTCAAGCGGTTAATCTTTTTGTAGAAAGGACCAAAGCTCTGATACCAATTGTTAGACAATTCAAATAATCAAAAGACAACTGAGAGGGCGGGTGAATCAATTGTCATGGATTACCAGAACATTTAGCAATTAAAACTTCAATACCGGAACCCAAAAAAATTAATACCAAAATGCTTAAACCAAATACCGAAATAGCAGTTAAACCAATTAAGCATAAACAATAATCACAGAATAAATACCATCCACATGACACCAATATTTATACATGAAAAACCCGGTAAAGGGAAAAACCACTTTGGGAAGCCTACCCATAGTCAGATAATACTTTTGTAGTAAGTATGTGAATTACAATTGAGGGGCCTACACTTGCACTTTTAGGAAGCCCAACAACTTAGAGCGCATTGCTCATCACAAAAGGAGTCTCACTAACTACATAGAAATCCATACTACAATCCGGAGAAGTGTTTGAACTACAAAGATAGCATATCCTATGCCTGAGTATAGTTCTGGTTAAGCTCTATACCAGATGACTAAATCCTCTTACATAAACCCAATTTGATCTCCACTAATTGACCAAAACCTCTCCCTGAATGATATTACATTATTCGCACATTACATATCCATTTCCATGACCTTCTTCTCTACCATATGATCTAAAATGAGATCTTACATCATATATATACAAATCCTCAATCATAAACAATCAGGTTGGCCACCAGACAATAAACTAATTACATAATTACAAAACATGTCGGCCTTAGACCAAATAAGTAATATCCAACACATAAGACATCCTGGAAACACATCGAGAGATCTAATCCACACGCTTCATTAAGCTAGTCCATAACCTAGATCAACCAAGAATATAGGTCTACACATTAAGAAATGATATCCATCCACCAAGTCTCGAACATGAACACCAACAACATCCTAAAACTCCACTAGAAGCTACACCAACATCACTTATGCAATTCACCAAAAATCTTCATCAAAATCTCTGTCGGTGAAACCCTCGCTAGAACCAGAAGCCAAGCTTCTAAGAAAACAGGATAGCATCCAATCACTAGACCAAAACCAAATGACTAAATATGATCATGAGTATCATGAATAAGACAATTTGATAACCAAATCATACGGGAACCTACCAAATCATGTCAAATCCAAACCAACTAGAAACTGCTCAACCTACTGGGACCAGAAGGGTGTTAGTAAAGAATCCAAATAGCTAGTGTTGACATGAATGACAAAACATCAATGCAACACATAATCAATTCTCCAAATGGCCAACATGAGATGTGCCTGAAAAGGAAAAGATGGAAATCTTCATAGACAATCTTAATAATGAGATGAGTTATCAACTCAAACTACAATGTATACCATCTTTTGCAAAATTAATAGAAAATGGTATCCAAGTAAAGGACGCTTCCATTAAGAAAGGAACATTTAAGTTCTTTAAGGAAGGTGTTAGTTCATCAAAGAATCACACCATTAACAATCAAAATAATAACAACAATTTAGACAAGTCCAGATTTTGGACAAGGAACAAAAATGTTGTTAATGATGGGGTAATCGATGCCAACCATGTAAAGTCTAAACAACCAGTGTTGACTTTATTAGGCAACTCACCATCCAATAATGATCAAAAAGGTGCTAGTCAAGGTACTAACACTTATAAGTGGAATACCAACCAAGGAGTTTCAATGTCAAATAACAATAAGAATTACCAAGGCAACAACAACACCCCAAGAAACAACACAAACCAGAAAGGCAGCACTAATACATTCCCCTATCAATGAATGTAAACGACATTAGGAAAAACCTTAGAATCAATGTTTCGAGAGCTATTGGAAAATAAGATCATCACATTGCCACCCACAAGAAACTTTGAACCCCAAATCAAACCACCATGGTGGAATGACTCACATTATTGTGATTATCATCGAAACAAAGGGCATAACACAAATGATTGCATGAGGCTGAAGAACATAGTTCAAGACATGATAGACAAGGGCGACTTAATGGTCGATGGTCATCAAATGAATGGTGACCATGAAGCTTTCAAAAATCCTCTTCCCAATTACAACAAAGGAGGATCGTCAACATCCAACTATACCAAAGGGGTTCGTATTAATCACATATCAGCATATGACAATCAAGTGAATGTCATAAAAATCAAAGACAAACAAGAACATGCATCGATAAATGTGACAACAAGAGCGCAAAAATATGTCTTGAAAGGGAACACATCAACATCAACAACTCTCCCCAAGACTCAATATAATTTGGTTGACCAACTACAGAGAACACCCGCTCAGATATCTATACGTGAGTTACTCAAAATTTTGCTGAAACACAAGGATATCATGGAGCAATCTCTTATCAAAACAACCATTCCAAATGATCTAGATATTGATTGATTCCAAGCCATGGTGGCCCATATGACGGTGCCACACAATATATCTTTTTCTAAACAGGATGATGCCTCTTTGAATCATCCGCATAATGCCCCACTACATATCGAGGTCTTCTTATATAAACATCAGGTAAAAATAGTATTAATAGATGGAGGAGTTGGTCTTAATATATGTACTCTAAAGCTTATCTGCGCATTGGGCTTCTCTAAGCAGTCTATTGATCCCAAAAAGAAAATCACTATCAAAGCCTATGGTGATGAAGAGAGGTCATCCGAAAGAATTGTAATACTACCCATTCAAGTAGGTCCTATTCAAAGAGACACCATATACCAAGTCTTGGACATAGACTTGACATACAATATACTCTTGGGTCATCCATGGATCCATGAAATGCAAGTTGTGCCTTCCACGTACCATCAATGTATCAAGTTCCTCTACAATGGACAAGAAATTTCAATATCTGCAGATAATAATCCTTTTCAATATTGCAATGCTATGGGGGAAACTCAAGATAGCCTAGTTCCACACAACAAGGAGGCCCAAGCTTCCTCAACATCCAATCGTCAAGAATAACTCAAGTCCCTATCCATGAACTTCAAGCAAAAGATGAAAATAAAGGACCAAGGCATGGGGGAGTACTCTTTTGAACCCTTGTGCCTATCTAAATTGTGAACTTCACCAAGGTCTTATGGAAAAACTTCCATATCAAGACATTAGGAAACACAACCCATCACTAAGTTTGATGGTAAATTTATTCAACTTGGCACATGGGCTGATGAATCAGAAGATAAAGATATCCTTAGTTGGCTATACAAGGATGAAGAAGAAGTCACAGATGCTACCATAGAAGTGGTCATACCAACAAAACAGTATGGAAATGGGTTCCAAATCATGCAACAAATAGGATATAAAGGAAAAGGACTTATTGGCAAGCATCAAGAAGACATCACAAAACCCCTACAACTTCGTTCACAATTTACAAAAGACAAAATAGGACTTGGGTATAGTCAACATGTTTCGCCTGCGTAGAAGCAAAATCACCATCAAAAACCTCAGTGGAGAGAAAAGATGAAATATAATGAAGACTCATGGCAAGAAGCACTACACCAAGTAGCATAAAAGACAATGAAGGAGCAAAAGCATAAAGAAATGAAAGGCCCCAAGAAGAACTCACTATCCAAAAGGAGAAAGCTTCTTATAAAAAAGTACATCATGTACAAGAACCCGAATAAACCAAGGTGGAGCCACAACCTAAAGAAATTGATACTCACAAAAAAGAAATGGTGTACAAATAAATTCAAAGAGTCCAAGAAAGCACCGATCCCAAATCAAAACAAGCTACTAAACTTGTATCAATTATCAGTGATCTTTTCTCACCACACAACATACCTATCAGAAACAGCGAGGTAACCTAGGATAGTGATTCTGAAACTGATTCCAATGAATATGAGTGGGATAGTTGTTCTAATATTACTAAAGATATTGAGGTGGATACAATCCACACATACACACCCCTTTCTCAAGAGGGACAAGGCTCAAGATCTCGATCATTTGAATTCAGCCCACAACATATCTACGAGGCTAGTGAGAACAAGTAGTGACAATATGAACAAGGCAGTATTGAATAGAATACTATCGAAGACCTCAAAAATATCATAGACCTCACCAATATCCCAAACAACTATAATAATGACTCCATCATGACACTTACAACAACTGATCTGAACCCACCAAATAACTCCTTACCACTCATATATCTCGATCTCATAGACTAGGAAGAACCCAAACATCACGATATACCAATATTCCCGAATGATCAATCCATTGTCCGATACCTATGCTCAGTCAACCTATAAATGTGCTCCACCAGTGAACAATGTAACGATATCTGCAATCAAAAGAGTGTCAAGTCTCTTAGTTGCAAAAAAGAAATAAACAACGGATCTAATGGTGAAAACCAGTTAATGGTAATATTAGATTGCAAAAAAGTAAAAATAAAGGATGTATCTGAGGGTGAAAATCTTTTTGAGGAACTTAAAGATGGGAGACTTGACACTCTTCCTAAACATTATCAAGAAAGATCACCAATCTTGATTGAGCCAACTCAATCAATAAACATCGGCACTTAAATGACAGTCAAAACCATACATCTGACAGAATCACTCACAGAAATAGAACAACCAAATTTTATCAAATTCTTCAAGGAAAAGATAATCAATTTTCCTTGGTCTTATGCTGACATGCCAAGGGTAGATCCGAATCTAATCATTCATCACTTATCCATCTCTCCTAGAGCTAAACCTGTTAAACAAAAATTAAGAAAGATGAATCCACATGTGGCATTATTGGTCAAAGTAGAACTAAAGAAGTTATTAGATGTCGAATTCAACCAACCTATAGACTATTTTGAATGGATATCAAACATTGTACCAGTTTCTAAACTCGACAAAAGTATCAGAATATGCACAGACTTTAGGGATTTCAACAAAGCATGTCTGAAGGATGACTTTCCTTTGCCAAGAATTGACACTATTGTGGATCTAACAGCAAGGCATCCAATGTTATCATTAATGGATGGCTTCTCTGGCTATAACCAAATCAAGATAGCCCCAGAGGATCAAGATAAAACTACATGCGCATGTCCATGGGGAACATATTATTGGAATGCCATTCCTTTTGGCTTGAAAAATGCTATTGCAACTTATCAAAGAGCCATGAAAACAATCTTCCATGACATGATGCATACTTTCAAGGAGGATTATGTGGATGATTTTATAGCTAAATCATTCACCAGAGTAGAACACATGGGCATACTAGAAAAACATTTCAATGATTGGAGCAATTCAATGTCAGATTAAACCCTAAGAAGTGTGTCTTTGCGGTCACATCTGGTAAACTATTGGGCTACATTGTATCAGAAAAGGGCATCAAAGTAGATCCAACAAAGGTTTCGGCTATCATGGAGATGCCACCTCCTAAAAATATGAGCCAGCTACGATCTCTGCAAGGCGGGCTACAATCCATCAGACAATTCAAAACTCAATTGGCAGACAAATATCTTCCATTCAATCATCTGCTTCATACGAATATACCTTTCAGATGGGAAGACAAGTGTGCAAAATCATTCCACCAGCTCAAACAATATCTGATGAATCCACTAGTTTTGGTACCACCAATAATAGGCAAGTCACTCATTCTCTATATATCAACAACATAAGTATCCCTGGGGGTATTGCTAGCACAACAAGATCCAGCAAGCAAAGAAAGGGCTAGATATTACATCAGAAGGACTTTGAACGGATATGAACTCAATTATACATTCATCAAAAAGGATTGCTTAGCAGTAGTGTTTGCTTCTCAAAAGTTTCACCACTATATGTTAGCCCACACAATCAAGTTGGTAGCAAAAATAGATCCTCTCAAGTATCTACTTAGAAAGGGATCTCTCACAGGAAGATTAGCTAAATGGGTCATGATTCTAAGTGAGTTTGATATTTAGTACACAAAATGATGGGCTATTAAAGGACAAGTAATTGCAGATCAACTGGCAAAAGCACCACTACCAGACCAACACCCACTACAGGTGGAATTTCTAGACATGAATATGCTGACTATCACACCCAAGCAATGGACCCTCTACTTTGATGGATCCTATACACATTATGGATCGGGTGTCGACATCTTGTTCGTCACTCCAGAGGGGCACACAATTCCAAGATCTTACAAACTAATGTTTCCATGCACCGACAACATTGTAGAATATGAAGCCCTGGTAACCGAAATCAAGGTGGTTGTCGAATGGAGAATCACTAAATTGAAATTCTATGGGGATTCTCAATCAGTTATCAACCAAATCAATGATGACTATCAAACAAAAAATGATAAGCTAATGCCTTACAAGAGAATGGTGGATGACTTCAAAAGTACTTTGTGCACATCACCTTTGAGAAAATTCCAAGATTGGACAATAGAGATGTCGATGCAATGGCCACCATTGCCTCACTTCTACAAATTCCAAATAAATAGAATCGTTATGAATTCTTGGTGGAGCAATTGTTTTCCCCAGCCTATGACAATTTTGCATCACAAGTCATCTATGCCCTAACCAGTTCTGATTCCTCTCTATACAGGAAGATCTATGATTATCTCAAAAACAATACTCTCCCTCTCAACTTATCTCACAACCAAAAATGAAGATTCATCCAACAAGTCGCCCGCTATACCTTAACCACTAACACACTTTACCGTCGAGGTCTAGATGGTACTCTTCTTCGATGCCTCGATCGTAACGAATCTAACTCTACCTTACATGAGCTTCATGAAGGTATTTGTGATACGCATTCAAGTGGTCCTACTCTCACCAAGAAACTTCTGAGAATGGGATATTACTAGCCGACAATGGAAAGAGATTCCTATTAATTTGCTAAGAAATGTCCTAAATGTCAAATTCACGGCAACCTCATACATGCACCAGCACAAGAGCTACAAATGTTCACCATATATTTGCCTTTCTATCAGTAGGGACTTGATCTGGTAGGTAATATTCATCCTTCCTCTTCAAATGGGCATAAGTTCATTATCACTGCCACAGAGTAGTTCACCAAGTGGATCGAAGAAGTCTTGATGACCACCGTAACTGGAAAGTAGATCTCATCATTCATCCTCAAGTATCTCATTTACAGATATGACATTCCTAGTTCCATCATCATAGATAACGAAAGCCCTTTTACTAATCAAGATGTGCGACAGCTATGCAAACGATTCAAAATCCAACATCTCTTCTCCACACCATACTACCCATAGGGAAACGGCTAAGAGGAAGCATCAAACCAAATAATCCTGAAATTCCTCAAGAAAATGGTAAATGATGCTGGAAAGGATTGGCATGTACAACTTAGTTCAGCACTTTGGGCCTACAGAATGAGTATCTGCACACCTACAGGGGCTACACCATATTCATTGGTGTATGGTTTAGAATAAATTCTACCTCTTGAGGTAGAAATCCCATCTCTCTGAGTATCTTTAAAGGGCCTCATACCAGACGAGGAATATCGAGTAAACAAGTTGCAAGAACTAGAGCTTCTTGATGAAAAATGACAACATGCCTATGACCATCTCAAGGCATATCAGCAATGAATGTGCAAAAGCTATAATCACAAATTCATCACAAGGGCTTTCAAAATCGGTGATCTCGTCCTAAAGGAAAATCCCAGAAATCAGCAAGATCGAGAAAAAGGGGGAAGTTTGAACCTAACTGGTTGGGACCCTTTGTCATCATATCAACCTATGGATAAAGAGCATATCAATTGTCAAATTCAGAAGGGGAGTTGCTCGATGAACCAACCAACAACATCCATCTGAAGAATTTCTACACTTGAGTCATCTAATGCTTGAATCAAGAAAAAAAGCAAAAAAATCAAAAAAACTATAAAAAATTATCACTATGGTGAAAACTTGGCAACACAAACCTTGTGACACAAAAATATTCAACAAAATAGAAAAATACAAAAAAAAATAAAAAACAAATAAAAAAAAATAAAAACAAGTGGTGAAAACCTGGCAATAGGCTCCATTTGTGAGAGAACAACTCCTCTATCTATTGGTACTCATGTCATATCTTTGATCCATTTTATCTAGGCCAATAGCCATCACTGAACACTTCTACACACAGCATTATCCCGGACATACATAGTGTAGTCAATGTCCTTGATTATTTAAACAGTTATCCATATCATATCCCACCATGGCTTGGTGATCAACATATATATCCACATCAACGAGTGTTTGTAACTAGGGGCACCATTCATCTCACTTTAGCATTCGGACAACAAACAAAGATCACAACATACTAAGGAAACCAATGTCAAAAATGCTCATCGGACTAGAAAATAGGATCATTACCCAGCTGCAACTTCAACACAAACATGATGGATGATTTTATTCTAAATTATGATTTGTTTACAGTTTGGCATGAATTTTTTACTATTTGTATCTTGATTTATGAATCATTAGATCTCCTGAGCTACTCAAGGATGCACTGAGCTAGAGAAGCAATGAAGGAATCTAGTATTTTCTTTGGTTTTCTGTCTATGAGGCAATCATTTGTATGGTGCAAATTTGTCTTGAGACATAATTGGAAACATATCATTGAAGACATTTTCTATTTTGCACATAAAAATTGTTAACTCTTGTCTATTTTATGCAAGCGACACTCAGGTCGTCTTGGTTCAATTATACCTCAATGTTTGTGTCATCTTGTAATGTCAAAAATCCATGTAAGTTATACTCGGATCATTATGGTTCAATTATACCATGATGCTTGCATTTACTTTCAACATATAAAAAGCTCAATGATGACTAAAAGAGCACAAACAAGTGACTAAATAGGAATGACAACAATAGAATTGAAGCGATAATTTAGTTGCATTTGATCATTTAGTTGCATACAATTCCATTAAGTTGCATATCATCTTAAACTTATAATAAATTGCATTAGTATCATCTCATTTTCAAGATACATCTAATATCATTATCCATCATACATCTCATTTTCAAGATACATCCAATATCATTATCCCTCATACATCTCACAATCAGAGAACATCACATCTCATATCAAAGTAAATACAATACATCATCACATTATCACCCATTCCATCACGAATCATGCATTCACATAATCATATAATAATCAACATCAAGAGATCAAGAGCATTATTATTATCTAAAGCATCTAATCATCCTCATAGTATCATCATATCAAATAATTTGTATCATAAATCAATCATCATCAAATAACACATGACATGTGGATAAAAGAAAATCAATGTCATATACATACATACATACATATATATATATATATATATATATATCAAAAATATCAAAATGTAAAGGGGTATCATGTCTATCAATACAACAAAAGTGATCAATACAACAAAATAAGTCTCTTAGGTGTGACTATCTCCTGAGACAGACGGTCTAATAGTAGATGTCCCAACTCCCGGATCTCCACCAAATGGATCACGTTGAGTAGGCCCCATAGCACCTCTATTTTTTTTCCTCGTATGACTATGGCCAGATCGAGTGGACGCCACTGCAGCATAGCTAGGAGCTCTATGATCTCAAGGGACTATCTCCTCCTATAAACACCTATAATACTCGACCTCCTTGGGCGAGTACTGTATCTCTCTCAGTGTGTCCCAGAGTGGGGCACCCATCGAGGCTCTCTCTAACCTATTAGCAAGGGCCTCTTCTGAGCCCTAGCGCTCAACTTTCGTATCCCTCTCTATTTGTAGTTGTGTAATCTGTCGTTGTTGTGCTAACACCTATGCCTGCAACTCCTACACCAAGACCTGTAGTGCTCTAATATGCGAATCATGTCGGTGGGTGGGCACCCTAATCTGAACGGGTACCTATGTTGTGGTCCCACCTACACCTGTCCCTCTCTGAGGCACTAATGGAGGTAGAACTTCATATCTCCTCCTCTGCATAGGTTGCTTGTCATCCTCTATCCCTCCCACAGTAGCTAGCACTGCACCTATCCTACCACCCCTACCCACACAAAGAATGAGATCACCTCTTCCATCTCCACCTCTATCTCCACCACCACCTCTACCTTTATCTCCACCACCACCTCCACCTCTTCCATCACCACCACCACCTCTACCTCTATCTCCACCACCCCCTCTACCGCCACCTCCTCCACCACCTCCACCTCCATCTCCTCCACCTCCATCTCCTCCCTCCTCTCCCTCATCCTCCTCTCTCCATCTAGAACCCCCTCACCTCAGACTGTTAACTATGAAAACCCTCAAAAGTGCCATTTTGGGATCCATACTAGTACGGATAGACCCGACAACCTACCCTAGTGGATCCAAAAGTTTGTCGAAAAGGGTACTCAAATTACCAAATCTTTTGGGGGATCCTTTGTAGGTTTTCTGAGTAATTGCACAGAAACCAATAAGGTAAGGCTAATAGGGGCTAATGGAGTTGAAACACTTACTATACACCACCTGAGACCCCTACAAGTGTGTGTTTGAGGTTTGGATAATCTAATGGTTGGATTTAATCTAGTGAATCCCAACCATGCTTGAGAGCAATTGTAGAAAACAAATTGATAGGGAGAACTCTAAAGGAGTTTAATTGTTTGACTTGTTAATGGACAAAAGGAAGACTGATGGAATCCCACTAAAACATCCTTTACCTGCCTATTGATCTAGGTGTAACTATTTTATGAGAACCTCCCCATCAAAGTGGTATCAGAGCAAGTTAAGATTTGGGAAGAAACTAGTTGATGTCAGATATTGAATCAGTAGGTGAAAAAAGCCTAAGGATGGTGACCAATGCAGAGTTAGCCAAGAAGGTAGAAGATCAAGAGGAAAAGAATAGACTCCTCAAGGTAAGATTGCAATTTGGAGAACAAACTAGGTGAAGTAGAAGATAAGACTAAGAAGGTAACCATAAAAATCAATGAAGAAAAGGGTAAAGAAGTGGTAGAAGAGGATGCCACAGTAGAACCGAATCCTATTCTACCTGAAGAACCTTTCCTTAGAGCCATCAAAGCCTTAGGAGGGAAGTCCCTAGAGGGAGAGCCACTTTTTTGTGGAAAAATGGAACCAGATGTGGTCATGGAATGGATTGAAGGATTGGAGAATCACTTTGAATGTGATGGAGTTAGTGAAGCACAAAGAGGATTTTATCTTTTGAAGACAAAGGTGGCTACTCAACCAGTACTAGTTCTTCCAATATTTGACAAGCTCTTCACCATAGAATGTGATGCAAGCAACATAGCAGTCAGAGCAGTTCTAAGTCAAGACAATAGACCGGTTGCATTTTTTAGTGAGAAACTCAATGATGCCAAGAAAAGGTATTCTTCTTATGATTTGGAGTTATATGCACTTGTTCAATCACTTAGGAAGTGGAGGCATTATTTATTACCTAAGGAATTTGCGGTTTATACTGATAACCAAGCTCTTATTTTTCTCAACTCACAAGAGAATTTGAATCATAGGCATATCAAATGGGTAGAATATTTGCAATCGTATACTTTTACCATTAAACAAAAGAAAGGTCAATGTAATAAGGTTGTTGATGCATTAAGTAGAAGGTTTCTAATAGTTCAAGAAGTTCAGCTCAAGAGAATTGAAGTGGATAGTTTCAAAGGGCTATATCAAGATGATGAAGATTTTTCCGCCATCTACAAGGTTTGTCAAGAGTTTAGAAATTGTTTTCATGGTGAATATGCAGATTTTACCTTACTAGATGGTTTTTTGTTTAAAGGATAGCAACTTTGTGTACCTAGAGAGTCCAAGAGAGAAAATTTGATGCAAGAGAAGCATAATGGATGTTTAAGTGGATATTTTGGATTGAAGAAGAATTTGGAACTTGTCCAAAGATTCTACTATTGGCCAAAGATGCAAAGAGATACCAGAAAATATGTGGAGCAATGTGTGGTTTGTCAAAGGGCAAAAGGAACTTCTTCTAATGCTAGACTCTATCAGTCTTTACCTACCCCAAACCAGCCATGGGAGTGTGTAAGTATGGATTTTTTTGTTGGTTTACCCAAGACCAAACTAGGATTTGATAGTATCTATGTTGTGGTAGATAGATTTAGCAAAATGACCCATTTTATTCCATGTAAGGTGACTCATGATGCTAGTCATATTGCTCATTTGTTTTTCAAGGAGCTCATTAGGATTCATGGCTTACCAATCAGTATAATATTAGATAGAGATGTAAAATTCATTTGACATTTTTGGAAAACTTTATGGCAAAGATTGAGTACAAATTTGTCTTTTAGCTCAGCCTACCATCCTCAAATGGATGGCCACACAAAGGTGGTAAATAGAACACTTGGAAATCTTCTCAAATGTTTGACAAAGGAGTATGGACAAGCTTGCACTAGTACATCTGGGGCTAATTTTTGATGGCCTATCGTTGGAAGTCCGACTATTTTTTGTCGGACTATCGACAAATGTAGCTATCAAAAACTCATCGTCAGTCTTCCTAAGGATGCCATTGAACGTTGGAATTCTGACCACTCCATAAACTCTTCCGATGGAAGCTATGATCACTCCTCCAACCACAAATATTGTCGGAGGAGAATCAAAATGCCAACACTCCCCCACTACCATGCATCGACGACCATCCAACAAGGAAGTGTCGTCTGACATACAAGATCCTTGTCAGTTGTTTCTATAGTTGTCGTTGGAATTCTGATGGAATCAAAAACTTTGGAGAAGCAGAAGATACAAGATGAAGAGTCATGTGCAAGTAAATTTCATATAAGAAAGCAAGTAGGCATTATCTCAAATGACATGGAAACAAGCTCATCAGCTGCCCAAAAGAGAGAAATTGGAGAGAAGCAGAGGAAAGTGTTAAAGGGTGATAAATACATAGAGAGTATGCAATACAAACAAACAATGTCTGGAGTGTGTGATGTGGTCTCTAATTTATGTCCGAGGGGACTAACTAGTTTTGGAGTTCCGGGGAAACCTATTGGGCCACGCTTGGAGGAAATAAATATGTTCATGCAAGGGCCACCTTTTTTCTATTATGAGAATGTTGCTTTTGCACCGAATGATATTTGAAAGATGATATCTAAAAATTTATATGGTGTGGAACTAGAGTTGGTGGACTCAAAGTACTATTTAGCTTCTAGAAGACCAAGAGGTTATGTACACAATCTCCCAATAGAAGGGCAATTTCAAGCATTACCTCCCCCCCATGACTATTTAGGAAGTACTTCCTAAGACAAAGGACTATTGGCCTCCATGGGATCAAAGAAAAAAATTAAATTGCATAGACTCTAGACGATGTGGTAGTGTCCTTTGTGAAGAAATTTGTACTATAATTGAAAATTCACGAGGGAAACTACAAGATAGTGAATAGAAATACATTCTTGAAAAGTGTGAAGAATGGAACTTGGTTTCAGTGGGGCTAGGTCAGGTGGCTCCTATATAGGTTGACGAGATAGAAATTATATTAGGATTTGAAAAAGATCACACTCGTGGAACTTCTTGTGTGACTGATCGATTGCACTTTTTGGGTAATCCATTCCAAATAGATATAGTTTCATACCATTTATCTATCTTGAAAGCGTTTTATCTTGATGGCATTAAAGTTCTTTCTCTATTTTCTAGTATTGGTGGAGCAGAAGTTGCTTTGCATCGACTTGGGATACATTTAAGTTGTGTTTTATTTGTGGAAATATATGAAAAGAACAGGTTTGTCCTTAATAGTTGGTGGACAAAAACCCAACAGATGGGTAGGTTGATTCAGAGGGAAGATGTCCAAGATTTGAATACAGAAGTACTGGAGGACTTAGTAGACAATGTTTTCAATGACTTATGAAGATCTCAGTATATGCCTTTAGATCTACTCCATCTACTGAGATCTTCGAAAGTCATTGAAAGCATTGTCTACTAAGTCCTCCAGTACTTTTGTATTCAAATCTTGGACATCTTCCTTCTAAATCAACCTACCTGTCTATTGGGTTTTTGTCCACCAACTATTAAGGACAAGCCTTTTCTTTTCACATATTTCCACAGATACAACACAACTTAAATGTATCCCAAGTCAATGCAAAGCGACCTCTGCACCACCAATACCAAAAAATAGAGAAAGAACTTTAATGCCATCAGAATAAAATGCTTTCAAGACAAATAAATGGTATGTGACTGTATCTATTTGGAATGCATTACCCAAATAGTGCAATCAATCAGTCACACAAGAAGTTCCACGAGTGTGATCTTTTTCAAATCCTAATATAATTTCTATCTCATCAACCTATAAAGGAGCCACTTGACCTGGCCCCACCCAAACCAAGTTCCATTCTTCACAATTTTCAAGAATGTATTTATATTCACTATCTTTTAGTTTCCTTGGGTGAGTGCACAAAGATGGTGGTCAAAAAGGGGAGTATAAGTGGACACATTTTTTCTAAAATCAAGTGAACTTGAACTTGGAGGCAAAATTTGAAAGTCATCCACTCAAGATATGAAGATAATCAAACAACAAATATTATAGTACTCTGAGTATAGTTTCCAAACTACTAAACTTTTTCAAAATTGGACAAGATTAAGGGGGTCAAAAGTTTCGTGCATAAAAAATAGACCCTAATTTTTTCAGAAAAACATAATAGTGTCTCACGTGCGCATCAAAAATGTCATAGTTGGGTTTATTATTTTGACAAATCCTTTGGCAGAAAAATAGTTAAGTGTGAGCACTAGAAGATGTGTATTTTTTTGTAACTTTTTGTTCTTAATTTTTATTTTTTTTTATGATTTTCCAATCAAGCACATCCTGAAAATTAGGCACCTATTTGTGTGCAAAGCATAAGTTGCACTAAAAAAATTGAAAATATAATTTTTTTTAAATTGTAAATAATTAAGTGCACTACAATAATATATAAAGTTTTTTAAATTTGGATAAGTATATCAAAAGTTATTAAAAAAATGGTGCACGTATGTCTGTGAGAACTATGGAGACACTAGTAAAAGAAATTCAATAATAATAAGTTATTGTTGTTCAATTTTTTTTAAAAATATATGGTTAGAAAGCTCAGAAGATGGGTGAAAATATGGTGGCAATTTTAGAAATACCCACTTGATGAAGTGTAAACCTGATGATGACAAAGTTGAGAAAACAAGTTGATAAAATAAAACACGTCAAAAAGGAGGGAAATGGAGGGAAATCAAACTTCTAAATAGTAGCTTTGTCATCCAGGCCTATTTCCAAGCCTAAATAGTCAAAAGCGTGTGCGAGATATGTATGGTATAAAAAGCGCATACGGGGTACTTATGGTGTAAGAAGCACGTATGCTCTATCTTAACTATAAAAAGAGCGTATGTGCTATTTTTACTATAAATAGCGCGTACGTGCTAAGTTTGATTAAATTTTGGGAGTGTGTATAATATCACATTGTATATATAATATGTGTATATACATATAATATATAATATTTATATATATGTATATAATAATATATAATATATTAAGTATATATATACACACATATGTGTGTATGTATGTGTATTGTCTCCCTCTCTCCCCCCCTCTCTCTCTCTCTCTCCCTCTCTCCCCTTCTCCCTTCCTCCATACTCTCTCTCTCTCTCTCTCTCTCCCATTATCTTCCTCTCCCTTTCTCTCTCTCTCTCTCCCTCCCTTCCCTCTCTCTTCCTCTCTCTCCCTCCCCCCCCCTCTCTCTTCCTCTCCCTCCCTCCCTCTCCTCTCTCTTCCTCTCCCTCCAATATATCTTCTTTTTGTTTGCATATAGATGAGGTGATAAGAAGATTGACAAGGTGGTCGGTTTTATTTTTTATTTTTAAGGAAGATAGGATATAAAGTAGAACGTTTGAAGAAAATGAACGTATTGGTTGAATAATCTTTATGGGTTGTATGGTGTAATAAGGGGTCGTATGGTGTCTTATGACCCCTTAGGACTCCATATGGTGTTCTATGATCCCTTAGGACACCATATAACCCCTTAGGACTCCATATGGTGTCATTATGGGTTGTATGGTGTCCTAAAGGATCATATGGTGTTCTATGACCCCTTAGGACACCATATGATCCCTATTGTTTCCTAAGAGGTCATATGGTGTCCTATAACCCCTTAGGACACCATATAACCCCTTAAGACACCATACGACACATAAAGACACCATATGGTGTCCTAAGGGATCATAGGATGTCATATGACACCTCAGGACACCATACAACCCATAACAACACCATATGGTGTCCTAAAGGGTCATATGGTGTTCTATGACCCCTTAGGACACTATTTGGTGGTGTAGTCACATAAATCTGTCCACTTAATTAAATGAATACTTAGTATTTATTTGATTATTTAACCATCAATTAATAATTAATTAAATTAATATTTAATTAATTCATCTTAACCCTCTTCTCCTATTAATTAAATAAATTATTCAATTTATTTGATTTAATTCACTTAACCAAATTCATACCATTAATTAAATAAATAAATCATATTTGTTTAATTAAATCTTCTCTCACATTTAAATAAATTAATATTTATTTAAATCCCCCAAAATCCCACCTCTCACATTTAAATAAATTAATATTTATTTAAATCCCCCAAAATCCCACCTCTCACATTTAAATAAATAAATCATTTATTTAAATCACCTTTATCCTCCACCCACTTGTATTTTCCTACAAAAGCAAGTTGCACAATTATTTTAAATAAATAATTTATTTAAATCACCTTTATCCTCCACCCACTTGTATTTTCCTACAAAAGCAAGTTGCACAACTATTTTAAATAAATTATTTATTTAAAATCCTATTTATCCTCACCCACTTGAAACTTTTAATGGTTTCCCTTAAAGTATTCAAACTTGATGGCTTCCTTCTATAGTCTTCTTAAGACTTTAATGGTTTTCCTTAAAGTCTTCAAGCCTTTAATGGTTCCCCTCAAAGTCTTCAAGCATTTTAATGTTTTATCTTCCTTTTTCTCATTTAAATAAATTAATATTTATTTGAATATTTATCCAAATACAACTTGCACACATTTATTGAAATAAATGAATTTTTATTTTAATAAAATCCTATTTTCCCTCACCCACCAAATCCACTTGCAAAATCTAATCCCCTTCTAGATTCTTCTAACCCCTTCCTAATTAACTTAATCCATCCCCTAATTATTGTCACATTCCTAAGCAAAATGGAGTCACTTCTCAAAGCCTAAAAGTCTTTGATAACCATTAAAGGCTTCCAACCTTCAACCACTAAATGTCTCAAAGTTTTGGATAACCTTTGAAAGCTTCCAACCTTCAACCACTTAATCCACAAAGTCTTCAAAAACCATTAATGGTTAACCCAAACCCTCTTACATGGTTAAAAAATTTGTTTTGACTCAACCTCCACCCAACCCAAGGGTCTCATCAAGCCTTTAATGCTTTGACCATGATTATCTCTTAATCATTTGCACAAAGGTTTATCCTTGCATTAACTCCTAATCCAGTGGGTAATCCTAATTTAGGCTTGACCCTTACCTTCTAGATAACCATGAGGTCTCCTTAGGCATTTAATGCCTCCAACCTCTTCTCTCAACCCAATCTTATGTTGACACTTGTCACCATTTCATTGGTGCAAATTGTGCACATGGATCCCCAACTTTCAAGCTTGACCCTTGATTAAACCTTTCAATCCTGGCCATCCATTGCTCCATTTTTCCTATAAATAGAGCCCATTCCTTTATAATCCAGATCCTGAAAACTTGTATGCATTTAGGCTATAGACATTTTTAGAGAGCATTTAGCATAGCATAACTAAAATCTTGTCTTTTTGGTAAAATCAATCATTTTAGCATCAATAGCATAGTATTTAGCTTTTCATTTCATATTTGAAGCTTAATATTAAATCTCAATCCTCCATAAGCATCCATAGTGCAAAAAGCTGCTGAGAGCTACACTCATTTGGGACTTGGAGAGGAGAGGAACAAGGGAGGAGCAACTATGAGCATCTTGATTAGCTATTTTATTCTATGTTTATATGCTTTCTATTTCATGCTTAATATCTCTCTTGATATGCCTGTTTAGGATAATCTTTTGTTGCTAACACTAACGTTTGTTTCTTGTGCTCTTGTGTGTGTTGCCATCAAACAGATTTTCTAATCCTTTTTGCAAAGCATCAGGTGGCATTATAGGTCTTATGGTGTACTAAGGGATCATATAGTGTCCTATGACCCCTTAGGACACTCTATGACCCTTTAGATATTGTTAGGGGTCATAATGTGTTCTACATGTCATATGGTGTCCTATGACACCTTAGGACACCATATGGTGTCCTATGACCCCTAGGAAACCTTATGACCCCTTAGAACACCATATGGTGTTGTTAAGGGTCATATGGTGTCCTAAGGAGTCATATGGTCTCCTACAACCCCTTAGGACTCCATATGGTGTTGTTATGGGTCGTACGGTGTCCTAAGAGGTCATATAGTGTTCTATGACCCCTTAGCACACTATTTGGTGTCATTATGGGTCGTATGGTGTGCTAAGGGGTCACATGGTGTCCTTTGACCCCTTAGGACTCCATATGACCTCTTATGTATCGTTATGGGTCATATGGTGTCCTATGACCCCTTAGGACACATGCATGGATCCCTAGGATACCATATGACCCCTAAGAATACCATATGACATGAAAAAACACAAAATGGTGTCCTCCAAGTTCAGGTTCTTCTACAAACTCTTAAGACTCTATATGGGGTCGTTATGGGTCGTATGGTGTGCTTAGGGGTCATATGGTGTCCTATGAGCCCTTAGGACACATGCATGGATCCCTAGGATACCATATGACCCTAGAGAGGGAGGGAATGGGAGAGAGATACACCTAAGAGAGGAGGAGAGTGAGATAGAGAGATAGAGACTGAGAGGGAGAGACAAGATAAATGAGAGAAAGAGAGATGGAGATAGAGAGAGAGAGGGGGGGAGGAGGGAGACATAGATAGATAAAGGGAAAGAGAGAGGGAGAGAGAGAGGGAAATAGAGGGAAATAGAGGGAGAGATAGAGATAGAGAGTGAAATAGAGAAGGGGACTCAAAGAGAGAGAGAGAGAGAGAGAGAGAGAGAGAGAGAGAGAGGGAGGGAGAGAGAGACCTAAGAGGTGGAGGGAGATGAGAGAGAGAGAGAAAGAGAGAGTGAGAGATATAGAGAGTTTGAGAGAGGTAATGAGAAAGGGAGAGAGGGAGGGGGAGGAGAGAGGGAGATAATGAGAGAGATACACTGAAGGGAAGGAGAGAGTGAGATAGAGAGAAAGAGGATGAGAGGGAGAGACTTCAGAGATAAAGAATGGGAGAGAGAGAGACAGAGAGAGAGAGAGAGAGAGAGAGAGAGAGAGAGAGGGGGAGGTAGGGAGAGAGTGGGAAAGAGATACACTTGATAGAGGAGGAGAGTGATTTAGAGAGGGAGAGAGACTTAAGAGATAAAGAATGGGAGAGAGAGAGAGAGAGAGAGAGAGAGAGAGAGGTTGATAGATAAGAGGAGAGACTTGAGAGAAAGAGAAATGGAGTGAGAGGGGGAGAGAGAAAGAGAGTTAGAGGGAAAGAAATACTTGAAAAAGGAAGAGAAAGGGAGGGGGAGGGGGAGGGAGGGGGAGAGAATGAGAGAGAGAGAGACAGAGAGAGAGAGACACTGAAGAGAGGGGGAGAGAGTGAGAGAGAGTGAGAGAGAGATATTTGAGAGAGGGAGAGAAAGAGAGGGATAGATTAAAGAGAGAAAGAGGGTGAGGGAGATGAGAAAGAGAGGGAGAGATACCCGAGAGAGGGAAGAAAGTAGAGAGGGAGATTCCTAAGAGAAAAAAAGGTAGGGGTTAAGGAAGAGAGAGGGGGAATGTAGGGAAGAGATGAGAGAGATAATGCTGATATGAGCATGTTGATTACTGAAATTTGACTAAGTCTGAAATTTATAAGAATACTCAAAAAAATAGAATCTATATTATAACTCTTAGAGATATGAAACCACTCTCAAACATCTTGACAATATATACATAAAATATAACTTAAAGTATAAGAAAGATACTTAAATGTTATATTTTATGTATATATCCTACCCAAGAACGCGTATGTGGTTTACAAACTAAAACCACATATGGGCTTTTTAGTTTCTAAACCACGTACAGGATTTTAGTTTTTAAAATGTGTACATAGTTAGTATACTTTAAACCCCATACACGGTTTACCTTTGGTTACGCTCCGCAAAACAAGCCTAAACATGTACGGGGTTCTTTAAATTTGAAATACCCCGTGCTCGTTTTGTTGTTTTTCATGTTTTTTTTTAGTGTGTCCACTTTTCTGACCACCATCTTTGTGCACTTAACCCCCTCATGAAGTTTCAATTACAGTACAGAGTTATTCATGTTAGGATTCCCAAAGATACTAAGAGGGGGGGTGAATCAGTATCTAACTAGTTTGATAATTTTCTTAACTTAAAACATGTAAAGCATATCAGTACTATATACCGGTAAACAAAAAGTAACGCAATAAACAGAGATAACATCAACCACATGAAAAGCACACCATAACATAGTAGTTTAACGAGGAAACCCGATGTGGGAAAAACCCTCGGTGGGATTTGTGACCCACAATATTCACTTACTGGCCAATAAGAGAATATTACTGCTACAATAGGGGCTTGCACATGCAGGAAGGCCAAGTGCCTAGAGCTCACTGGTCAATTACAAAATGGGAAGTCTCACTGACTTACAAAATGGATTATGCAAATCCAATGTCTTGTATTGCTTCAAAATAGCATCTACTATGCCATATCCAATACCAGTTTAAGCTATGCTTCATACATAAACCCTTAACCTATAACTCGCATAATAGGTCTGCCTTATTTCACCTATCTACTTCGTTACAAAATGTTCTATAATGATCTCATACATATATGAGTCATTTTACAACTTTCCAAGTCGTCTTATAATGATTTTACAATTAATTACAAAATATATTGTAAACAATATTCATGTCAGCCTGGGTGTTGGTATACTTCCTTTCATTGTCGATGTTCTATGTGCCGGTGTAGAGTCTATCATTGTTGGTGCCGGTAAATTATCTTGTTGGTGTCATAGGATTGCAAGGTTGCCATCAATGACAAAACCTCAATCACCTACAATATCTCATTGGAGTGTGCATTTGCCAACACTTCATGAAGGACACTACCACATTGTCTAGAGTCTATGCAATTCAATTTTTTCTTTTATCCCATGGAGACCAATAGTCCTTTGTCTGAGGAAGTGCTTCTTGAATAGTCATGCGGGGGAGAGGTAATGCTTGAAATCGCCCTTCTATTGGGAGATTGTGTACATAACCTCTTGGTCTTCTGGAAGCTGAAAAGTACTTTGATTCCACCAACTCTGGTTCTACACCATAGAAAATTTTGGATATTGTCTTCCAAATATCCTTCGGTGGAAAAGAATCATTCTCATAATATAAAAAAGGTGGCCCTTGTATGAACACATTAATTTCCTCCAAGTGTGGCCCAATAGGTTTCCCCAAAACTCCAAAACCAATTAGTCGCTCCAGACATAAATTAGAGACCACATCATACACTCCAAACATTGTTTGTTTGTATTGCATACTCTCTATGTATTTATCACCCCTTAACACTTTCCTCTGCTTTTCTCCAATTTCTCTCTTTTGGGTAGCTGATGAGCTTGTTTCCATGTCATTCAAGATAATGTCTGCTTGCTTTGTTTTACAAAATTTACTTGCACATGACTCTTTATCTTGTATCTTCTGCTTCTATAAAGTTATAAATTATAATTCAGGCTTAGATGATTAAATAAAATAAGCATTTGTAAAGAAAAGATTTATTCATTGGATGTTACATATTATCTGACAGAAAGATCCTAGATCCAATTTTTGGAGAAAGGAAACATCATTGATAATATTTTTTCAAATAAGACTCAATCAAATAAATTAAAAATATTTTATGTAATTTTAAAAGTAGAACTCGTGCAATGCTTTCTGCATTATGAATGAATGGAGACATAGAGGCGATTCATAAATTGTGCCAAGCTAGTGTACTTGAATAATCGTTGCATAGGTGGAATAATGGGAATATAGCGAAGAACCTTGCAAGGAACCCTTTTTGTTTGATCTGTTTGATATTTACTGATATGGCATTTAGAGCATTCAGGGTATCTTTGTGTTCATGTCAACTTTTCTTCCTGTTTGGGCTCCTTCATTGTGAAAATGAGTTTAACTACTAAAAAAATGTTGCGTGTAAACCCTTATACGTCTACTGCACCACTAAAGAAGCCACAAAAATGGCAAAAACCTGAACCATGTGAAGAATCATGCATATGAAGGGTAGTCCTAAAGATTCAACAAGCAGCAAATGTTATAATCCAAATAGAAGTTTTATAGCAGCCAAACATAGAGATTAAAAGCTCATGCCTAATGGATAGGTATGATGTGCTACAGACAAAAAGGGTGGAAAGAAAAATTTTAGAGATGAAGAAAACACATGCTTAGAGGTATTTCATTAACACCAAGGAGTAGATATTTGTTCTTGGCCTTGAATTCCTATGAATGCATGCAAATCATTGCCAATGATAAAAGATATAGGTTTGTATAAAGAACCAATAATGGAGAATATGAAATTCTTAGGAACACAAGAATATAAGCATGAATCTCAGAGTAGTCACAACATAAAAAGACTATCCAATGATAGATTTTGAGATCTCTTTTTGGCAAAGAAATTATCAAAGGGTGACAGTTGAGATTTAGGAGAAAGTGGAGCCAATCAAAAGAAGTTTAATATAAATGAAAAACAAAGATCAATAATACAAATCATAGCAAGTATGTCCAAGGATAACAAAGAAATATAACTATGAGGCAACAAGGTTTAATGACAAAAATATAACTATGTGAACAAAGAATCATGTCAAGACATAAATAGGTAAGGTGGTATCCTTATGATCAAAGTATGAAAATTACCAATATTAGAGTTCTTTTGTAATGCATTTGGATCAAATATTTCTCAGCCTAAATCTACTTTACTAGGATCGGCTATTGACCCTCCTGATTGATTAAGTCAATTTGGTTGGCAATGGGGAGGGCCTGGTAAAATTGTAAGGTACCCAGGTATACCATTCTCAGTGTCCCCCTTGTTACCTAAGATGTGGGAATGGATGTATGCTAAGATAGAAATAAAAATCAATGGTTGGAATAGGAACTTTCTGTCATTGGTAAGTAGAGTCCAAGTGTGTGAAAAAAACTTATCCTTTTACACCATTTATTATGCATATATGTGGTTCCTTGCTAGTTATCAAGTAGATAGGTGAAAAAAGTTATTAGGCAATTTTGTGGCTAGATGGAAGAGGTAAGAAAAGGATGCAAATTCTTAAATGGAAATGGTGCTGCTTGAGTAAGGACTTAGGTATGTATTATCACAATCATATATCTATGTATTATTTTAATGTAAGAGGTAAGCTAAGTTCGGATTATGACAATCATATATGTATGTATTATTTCAATGTACCTATTATTGGGCTAGACCCAAATGTGACATGGGAAAGACAATTCAATGTGTGATAGGGTTGGGCCCAAAATGAAACGTGCTAAGGCATTGGGTTGGACTCAAATGTCCAACGTGGTAAATATAAATGACAATATAACAATAAATTAATAATTTTGCAAGCCGACCTAAGGATATCTACCGCCAAAAGAAGGATATATATATATAACAACTTCAAGATGAAGTAAAACACATTTTCATTACTTGCAAAAATGTTATCTTCTCTTCCTATCTCTACTCTTTTATGTTATAAATCTACTCTTCTATCCTTAGCGAATTTGTTGGTCTACACTTTGGTGAACCTCAAGGACTTATTAAGTGAAGTTGTCAAGATCCTACTTCAACCTGTTGAAGCCATCTTCTACTGATCCACTCCTTTGGTCATCTCCTACTGGTTAGGGCTGCATCATATATCATCTTGGCAACTTGTAGTTACGACAGCAATCAGAGATAAGTCTGTCATATTGTAATTGCCTACCATTGATATAATACATCTTATAGTATAAGGCTAGGTTTTTCACCTCCAAGAGGGAGGTTTTCCTAGGGTATTGGTGTCTTGCATCTTGTGTTTCATTATTGTTACTGTTTATTCATAGTCACATTATAGTTAATTAATTTGTTTAACATCTTAGCACTTAAATTTAACAGCCTATTGACCCCAAGATCTAAGAAAGATAGGGAAGAAATTCTAGGAAGAGTATATAGACTTTTACAATAAATACCAAAAAGAACACCAATATCAATTAAAGAGGGGTGAAGTTATAAGACACCTAGAAATGGCTCACCAAAACTTTGATTGCTCTAGTTGAGAGATGATCTTTGCGCCCCTTGGAAGAGAATTTGATACTTTCCAAATTAGTATGATAGAACCTAAGAATAATGGCAAAGGAAAAGACAAAGAAGCTAATAATGAAGATGGAGAGAATGAAGAGAAAGAGGAGAATCCACATAATGATAGTGATAATGAATCTTAATAAGCTATTACAATCTATCTTTTTGAATATGTTGTCAATAGATTATGTAATTTGATGTTGACTCGAAGCTCTACACATTACTCTTAATCGTATAAACTGATTCTTTTTTTTTCTTCTAATTTTAAAGTGGTTTATCTTGGTTGGGAATTTGATGGAGTAATCAACTTGGTCACTATTATTGTAACCTGACTTTGTAATCTGATTTTATTTTGGTAATCGATCTTCAAAAAAAAAAAACATTCTGCATAGCAAACACACTACACTCACATACTTTCTTATACGAACCTTGACATGTGTCTTGCTTTAGGATAACCTAGTGTACCACAAGCCAAATAGACATAGACACAAGATGAGGGAGCTAGTATTTGTTTCTACCCTCATTTCAATACTTATCATCAACCAACTCAACACTATCAATGATTAATTTGAGGTGTAAAGATTCAACAAATTGCTACAAATTTCATTGAGTAAAGGCAACATAGGTGACAACCACCCTAACTTCCACAACAAAAGTCTTAGACATAAGATTCCTGCCTTTTGACCTTTTGTAGTTTAATCTTGTAAGATTTAAAAATTCATATGTGCTATTTTTTTTATCATATAAGAATCACATATATGATTTTATCCTTAGGCTAGATAATGGGCATGGTCCAAATTTTAGTTGTTTAAATTCATATTTTTTTCAAGGTTGATGATTCATAGATCTAATTGTTATCCATTGGTATGATGTCAAAAACTTTGAATTGTGTATCTAAGGTTGTGTACTTAAAGGCATATGTTGAGTGGTTGGGAGGGTAAAGACCCACATATCAACTATCTACTTTGATATTCTAGGATGGTGTCCACCTACTCTAAAACCTTGTGGGCACTCTCTGTCTGATACTAACATATACACAACATGTGCCTCTCATATAACCCTATGTTGTCTAGGCCCCACCATAAGTAGAAGATCAAGGTTACAAACTTCTCGCATGCCTCTTGTGTCCTCCCATATCCCTTCTTTTTCATAAGATACTTTTCCATAGCAACCCTAAAGTCTATATCATCCTTCAACAATCCTTCAACAATCCCTCCTTCAAAAATCCCTCATTTAAGTCTATCAACTTCTCCTCTAACTCCTATTTAGACTCAAATATATTTTTGAAATGATCATTATTCTAGTTGTTGCAACTTTAGCTTGATTGATTTCAATTTTGAGACAAATCATAATAGTTTAGATCCTATGAAATGATCCTCACCCAACCATTCAACTATCATATTGAAGAAATTTGTATCCTTCATCCACATGTTTTCAAATTTGAATGGACTCTTACATATAATTTTGTCACCCACAAGTTTCAACTAGATGGGTCAGTGATCTAAGCTAGAACAAGGAAGAATTGGCACTTCCATGCAAAAATGGAAGGATGCCAAATCCTTGCAAAAGAGATACCTATAGATCATATCTATAATGTTACTAAAGCCCATCCTCCTATTGTTATAGGTAAAAGCCCCATTCCTTAAACCAGTCTCAAGAAGATTGTTCCTAGTTACCCAATAACTGAAGTCTCTTTGGGACTGATTAAACCTCAAAATAGCCACCCCCTTGTCCTAAATATGTAGGATAGCATTAAAATATAAACCTAAGATGTAATGAAAAAAGGGTATTTTGGTAGAGACAAATCCATACAATTACAAACTATAGAGAAGAAGAATAACTCCTAAAGCTACACCCTTTCCTATCCTCTCCATAGCTATTAGAGAAGATCTCCAAAAGATAGCTAGGCTACTAGATGCCCCTTCAAATTGGATCACCCCCAGCTTCACATTCTTTGCTTTCTTGGAAAATGTCTTCATTTCCAATGTGGACAATTTGGTTTCTTGTAGTAGTATTATATATGCCTTTTCAAAGTCAATCCTATGCTTGACCAAGTGTTATTTGTTATGGGCATTAAAGCCCCTAAAATTCCTTGATAGGAGCTTCATGCCCACTAGGGAAGTGGGCCACCCTTCTATGATCTCAGTAATAGTACTTTTTTAAACTTTCTCTATACTTCACCATCATTGGGTCTCAATTTATATAACAATTTCCTATCTTTTCATTTTCTCTTTCCTCAATCTAGGATAGATTTATTGGAAGGTGTATATTTAATAGCCATCTTTATCTAGGAACCATCCTCACTATCCTTAATACCTTGCATTAATAGATTGTCAAACAAAATATTGTGCTCCTCTCCTTATAATCCATCTTCCTCTATAATGTCCTCCCCTAACCCTGGATCATTTTGTAATAAATCCAAGCACCCACATGCTATCCTCATCAACTTATCATTGATATCCTAACAAGGGGACTAAAAATTATCTAGTCTCTCCCTATCCTCTATTGTTGTTTTCCTCTTGATAGGAGTGGTTGTTAGAGTTCTTAGGATTTAACTAGTGTGGCATATCTAAAAACCAAACCCTTTCCACAACAACCTTCTAAAACCATATCCCATTCTTAAATATAATCTCCAATTCCTCCATGATCCCAACATTTAAATCAAACTCACTGACTAATTTAGTCATTGAGCATGGCCTACCATTAAGAAAATCTTTATCTATCCCACAAAGCAGCTAAGGGAATCTCCTATTTTAATTAGGACTTCTATGTTCCAATATTTCACAAGAAGTTCAGCAAGACTGATCCACATAAAGGGTTCCTAATTTTATATTTCATTGGAGAAATCGGGGACCCAATATATGCAATTTAAGCTTAAACCCTCAAATAAGAGTAGACTCCCATATTACAAACAAATATTTAGAGAAGAACCAATGCATTCAACTAGAATTAATTAATTCAAGAGGGTTCTAATACTTACACTCCCTCGAAGTTGTTAATCCACCACTACATGAGTGTCTTATTGGGGCAACCTCCACCACACTTCATGAAGAGTGTATGATCATTCAATTGTTGTATAGATTCTGCAAGGGTCGTTGTGGATACAACAAAGGATTTGTTATTAATCAACTTTGAGGGCTTGTCTTTTCTTCCGTCTACTAGAATGGTAGTGTATTTATGCCTAAACTTGCTAACTATCATCTATGGCTGATGTGAAGCGTTTGTATGAAAAAAATTCAAACAATTTCATCACTACATCAAGCAAATTCAACACATTGTCACAAACATAACTTTTTTTTCTTCAAGAAAACATCCTGTGAATGAATTGGTTGATTACCCTACCTTTTTTCTTCAACTGGATCTTGGTGGCACCCCAATCCAGAAATGTTTCCCTCCCTCAATTTTTTTGTGATGGCAAAGATCGATGGGATGAAGAGGTGGGAATAATGTTTATCAAATGACTTGCTCTTTTTTTTTTTGAAGTAATGCCCGTGATCGTCAGAATTTCGATGAACACGAGCACTTTTTCTAAAAAAACACAAATTTCATTGCCAATTCCTACTCTGTCAAAACCAAGTGTTGAATTATCATCGGAATTCCAATGAATGCAGGAATTTTTTCAAAAAAAATCAAATTTGGTCACAATATACCTTCTCCGTCAGAATTTTAGGCCAAATGTATTAGTGTTGGGATCAGATCATCCATCAAGTTGAATTTGCCTACAATTACAATGTAAATAGATCAACCAGTAAGAGTCCTTTTGTAGTAGTTTATGGCCTTCATCCAAGAGGTGTGTTGGAGCTTAGAGATATTGGGAAGATGGAATAGAAGAGTGAACATTCTTTTGACATGGCTCAACCCATGAAAGAGATTCATGAGCAGGCTAGGAAAGATTTACTAGACAACTCTCAAAGGATCAAAGATAAAGTATATAAAAAGAGGAGGGATGTCCAATTTGTTGTTGGTGACTTGGTCATGGTTCATTTGAAGAAAGAAAGGCTTCATAAAGGTGTCCCTAGAAAGCTTCAAATGAGGAGGATTGGCTCATGTAAGATCTTGGCTAAGTATGGGCAAAATGCCTACAATCTTGATCTACCCGGAGACATGGCTTTATCTCCTATATTTAATGTTGCATACTTTGTGCAGTATAAAGGAACACTTCCAGAGGAATGCAGTAGAGTCTCAGAGGTTTCCCAAACACTTTCAGACCTACCTTTACCACTTGCAACTAGATTTCAAGCCAAGAAGGTATTGGACTCAAGAATTCTCAAGAAGACTAGCCATACCGTCTATATGGAACATTTGGTCAAGTGGCAACATCTACAAAAATTTTGAGGCCACTTGGGTACCTAAATCAGACTTTCCTAAGCTTGGAACTCCCCTCTCTTTGTTGCCTAAAGGAGCCACTTGACTTCTTTCTCATTAGGGGAGTATGGTGTAGGAGCACCTAGTTTTAACTTGTTTTGTTGATGCATTTCCAAATTTTGGAGTGATTGATCATGTTTGGGATCAATAAGGGAATAATGGACTGATGTTGGGTCCACAAGTGTGTTTTAAGGTCATGTGAAGTGTGTTTGTCTTCTAGGTGTGCTTGTTTTCCTAGTTTTGGCCAATGTTCCGTTGTAAGCCAACAATGGCATTATTTTGCAAAAATGTGTAAAAATAATTGTAAGGAATTAATAGGGATTTGGTCATGTATTTTTTATGTTAGGTAATCATCCTAGGAGGTTTCGAATGTAGAGAAATGCCTATATTGTAAAAATGCAAAATGGAGCAAAAGTTGTCATTGTTGCTTGATGAATTTTTGCAACTTTTTGAGCAACTTTGCAAAATTGAGAAAATCGGTGGTTAGGAAATCGATGAGGAGTTTTTTATGACCAAGGAAGCATATAAAATTCTTTTCCATTGATTTTACATGGGTTGGAAGATTCAAGAGCAAGTTTGAATAGAATTTGAAGACAATTTCCATATTTTTGCCTTATATTTTGTCATTTTGGTAGAAGCAGTCCGTACTAAATGGATTCGTCTTGTTACTATTCTTCCATTGTGGCTTAGTGGATGATATTGTGTTTCTTAGGAGGTGCTTGTATCTTTTCTTAGTGCAGGTTTGGTGCCAAAAAGGTCTTCTAATGCCTTCAAAAGCATTGAAACATGTTTGTTAGGTGTTTTTAAGCATGTCTAAGTTGTTTACACAAGTTGACAAGGTTAGGTTGTCAAAAATGCCTCATTGAGCAAGAAAAGTTGTCATTTGGCTTGGAAAGTTGTCAAAGTCGTCATTTTTGGGTTTTTCTTCCAAAATGTAGTTATGAAAGGCTCCTATCTGTACTGGGCTTGATAACTACTTTGTCACACTATAAAAATACCTTCCTTTGCCTTGGACAAGGTTGGAAAATGTAATGACAAAGATTTGCTAATGAGAAAAGAACAAAAATCTGGTTTTTACCTTGTTTTTCCTTCCTTTTGAATAACAGTCCGTACTTTAGCTGTGCAAATCCATATTGTACCTTCTTGGAAGTGGAAATGTTGATATTCTAAAGCTTCCCATGTAATTGTTTCATTGTTTTTTCATTTGCAAGGTGGTTGTGTAAAATACTTTCCTTTTTGTGTAGTTGTTGTCTTGACAAGGATTTTGGGGTTCTAAAATGCATCAACTTGGTTGATCCAGGTCTGGGATCCCTCCAATGGATTTTGCCAAGTTGATTTGTTTGTATATAGTGTAATTACATTTCATTTTGTGCCAGAGAAGTGTTTTGAGTTAATGTTTGTAGCTTCAGTCAAATGATCATTTAGAATACATATAATATATGTTGATTAATAATAATATATTATTATGTTATATTATTGTATTATTATTAATCATATAAAATTTAATATTCAATATTAATCTATTATATTATTATAAATTAATAATTGATTGATGAAACATTATAATATTGATTAAATTATTATAATTAAAGGAGAGACATGTCCATTCAAGGACATGCCTCTCCAAAGGAATATATATATAGTATAATGTTATTCAATTTGAGAACACATAGAATTCCAAGAATGCAAGTATCAGATTGAATAAGATATATACATTAAAATACATCCAATAAAACCTAGGAAAATCAACATGGTATTAGAGCTCAAGCCTGTGAAGTTTAATTTGGAGGTTGGAGAGGGTTGGAGAATTCAGTTTTTTCTAGAATTTTCAGTCTGAAATATGTCATTGTACGGCCCTTGGTTGGCCTCAAAATGAGGACTATAACATATGGATGGAAAGATGTGTGTTTCTAGTTTTCAAATATGTTTATCTAATCAAATTTGATTCAGTTTTGTACAAGATATGATGACTTTGTTGCAGGTCACTTGACACCCTACCAAGGGTTAGCAGTTTTGGGAAAAATGTCATAACTTTTATTTGAACCATTGGATCTGGCTATAACTTGGAGGAAAAGTTTGCAATTAGATTTTCTAAAATCTCACTGAAGAGATTGGATAAATTTGGTAAATTGCAAAAGTTATTAACGACTGTGTGTGGCAGATCATAATGAAAGTGTTGATCAAAATTATGAAAATGTTCTACATCATTCAAAGGGAATTATGATGAGAGATGATTCATGTGTGATATTTCTTATATGGGCTCACCTTATGAAAGGAAACGTTTTAAACTTAAGATAATTATTCCATGTTTTATTAAGGCACATGAATTATTGAGTTTGTAATTTATGCTATAATATTGGCTGGTAAAATCTTGTATGCTTCTACCATTGGTATTTCTGTTCGAGATAATTTAGTTTATGAGCTATTTGTAATCTCTCTCTAGCATACCTTCAGGACGAAAGAACAATAAAATTGAATTAAATGGAGAAATAAATTGATGCTTATAAATGAATTGATGATTGAGACCAGATGCAAAGGGAGTCTGACATTTCAAAAGAGGACAAGAGGTTGATACAAGAACTTGAGCTTCAGAGGGAGCAGATGGTTCAGTCAACTTGTGACAATTTCGATCATAGTGATTGAGAAGGATTTTCACTATTGAAGGTGAAACAGTTATGAGGTAAAACTTGATTTAATTGATTATTATACTAATGAAATCATTTAATGCCTTATGGTCCCTGTGTAAATCATAAGGAAGTGATGACTTCCAAATGATTTCCACTTGTATTTTTGAGGTTATTGGAAGGTGATGATCTTACAATAACTTAAGCTTGTGGATAGAATCACTAACAGAGGAAATCCACATGAGAGCTCGTGGATAGAATCGCCGACTAAGGCAATCCATGTAAGAGCTTGTGGATAGAATCGCCGACTGAGGCAATCCACGTGAGAGCTCATGGATAGAATCATCGATTGAGGCAATCCACTTAAGAGCTTGTGGATAGAATCACCGACTAAGGAAATCCACATGAGAGCTCATGGATAGAATCGTTGAATGAGGCAATCCACATAAGAGCTTGTGGATAGAATCGCCAACTGAGGCAATCCACGTGAGAGCTCATGGATAGAATCGCCAACTAAGGCAATCCATGTAAGAGCTTGTAGATAGAATCGTCGACTGAGGCAATCCATGTGAGAGCTCATAGATAGAATCATCGACTGAGGCAATCCATGTGAGAGCTCATAGATAGAATCATCGACTGAGGCAATCCACGTGAGAGCTCATGGATAGAATCACCGATTGAGGCAATCCACACAAGAGCTTATGGATAGAATCACCGACAAAGGCAATCCACGCAAGAGCTTGTGAATAGAATCGCTGACGGAGGTAAATTCACACCTTGACACTATGGTCCCCTATGATGAGAATCATATGGTTGATGCAAATACTCCCACTATCATGAGATGATATTTTTGAGTTATGGTGAATATCATGTGTCTTGATATTCTTGTTTACACCATACTTCTTGATATCATAGTGCGATAATATTTTCTCTATTCCATAATTAATCTAGACTGAATTCCAAGAATGCAAGTATCAGATTGAATCAGATATATACATTAAAATACATCCAATAAAACCTAGGAAAATCAACATTTTGAAGATGCATTTGAGTGAGAACTAGGCAAGTTGGAGCAACTCAGCTAGTTCATGGTTAAAACTCAAAATTTGCACCCAAAAACAATGGGAATGAGCAAAACGAGTGTGGCAGAGGTATGGTTATGTTCCCAAGGGAGTTGAGAGTTGCCTTGGTGTATTTGAGCAGTTTGTACTTATTAGACATTTTCAGTTTGCAAACAAAACAGTGAGTTCACAGATTTTTATGAATTGTTTTGGTGTTGAATGTACCAAGTCTTTCAAGTACCCTTAAAGTTTTGGAAACTCTTCAAAAGCATGGCTACAAAGTTTTTTATGAATGTTTGATGTTGTCACACTCATGAAGTGTTTTGTGAGAAGTATTTATCCTTCAAAATGTTGTCCTAACAGTGAATTGACTGTGACAGGGTATATGACAGTCATAATTCTTGTTTTTTTCAGTTGTATGCCACTTGTTTCGTTTAATGCTTGTAGGGTAGTAATAGAGGAAGGCATTGTTTGGTGTGGCAGAGGTCCTAAGGTAGTTTGAAGGTTTGGTTTGTGGATTTGGGAAGTCTTTTCTATGTTCTTTGGCCTAAACCCTACCAAACCCTACAATTATGCCTATAATGGTGGACAACAGCAAAATAACCCTGTCAAGGACCTAAACCACAAAAATCCTTTAGCTTTGGCATATGTATGGACATCCAAATCGACTCCCAAGGTGGAAGAGACCATCATTGAGTAGAACAAGCAAAATTTGGCCAATTAGGCCTCCACGGGCTAGTAGCCCTTTTGACTGCATAACACACAAATTTCATGAACCCGATTTCAAGAAGGACTTGGGGACCCTTGGAACTCTGGGAGAACAATCTAAAATAGTGAAATTGATGGAAAATAGGTCCTTGGACAATGTGTAGCCCTTTTTGAGGTTTTGACCCTTGGTTGCCTAGTTGAGTAGGCCAAGGCTATGGGCCTTAAACCAAATTGTGAGCATCAAACCTTGAACAAAACTTTGCTACCCCCACATGTCCATGTTGGAAGTCTCTTAGATGCACTCTGAAACAGTGTGTTGAATGCCAAAAGAGCGGGGTTTGAGAATGAGTAGTTGGGTTGAGTGAGTAATTTGAGTAGATTGAGCATGGGTGTGAGCCATCACCTAAAAGGGAGTTTATTAGGAAAGTGAACCATGAAGTACTTGGCACTATAACCACAAGACTAATTATGTAAACACATATAGTAGACTGAACAAATTTTTGGGTAACAAATTGAACTACTTGAACAAATTGGCCTTTTTGAGCACTTTCCTAGCAATCTCCCTATCATAGTGGTATCAGAGCCAACAAAAGATTTAGGAGGAAAGAAACATTAGGAAAACATGGTGACCAATGTAGAATTGGCCAAGAAGGTTGAAGACCAAGAAGAAGAAAATAGGGCACTCAGAGAAAGATTAGATCAACTAGCAATGAAACTAGCTGAAGTAGAAGTCAAAACTAAAGAAGTCCATGATAAGGTTGGAGATCAGGGTAAAATGATGTCTATACAGGATGAAGTCCCCATGCTCGTCCCTGTCATTGAGCAAGAACCATTCTTGAAAGCCTTGAGAGCTATGAGTGGTAAAACCTTAGAGGGAGTGGCTCTTTTCAGTGGGAAGATGGATCCAAATGCTCTATTAGAGTGGATTGAAGGGCTAGAAAACTATTTAGAATGTGATGGAGTGACTAAAGCACAAAAGGTTAAGGTGGCAAAATCAAGGCTAAGAAGGGCAGCTTTAACTTGGTGGAAGTTCATCCAAGAGGAAAGGGTGAAAGGAGGTAAGCAACCACTAGCCACCTGGAAAGCAATGGTAACCAAAATCAAAGAGACCTGCCTTCTTCAAGACTATGAAATACAACTTCACAAGAAAAGACAAAACTTGAGATGAAAAGACCTAGATGTCAGTAGCTACACTGAGGAGTTTCAAAAACTATGCATGAGATCGAGAGTAGTAGAGGATGAGAGCATAAAAGTGTCAAGGTACTTGAATGGGTAAAGGTGGAACATCTAGGAAGAGATGAGCTTGTTATGCCCACAAACAATACACAAGTGTTGTCAATTGGCACTTAAGGTGGAAGAGAAAGGTAGAAGAAAGCAAGAACAAAACAATAGAGGAAGAGGTAGGGGAAGAGATGGTAGAGGCCATAGAGGTAGTATTGGGGGAAGGAGCATAGATCAATGATCCCAGGGAGAGTCTAAACTTCTACAGCGAAGTGGGGATTCTCAGAGCAAACCCAACTATAGGGGCAGGGGATCAAGCAACCCGAGTAGAGGTAGATCTAATGGACCAGGGAGAGGGTCCTACTTCTCAACCATGAAGTGCTATAACTACCAAAAGTTGGGCCACCCTGCCTATAGATGCCCAGAAAAGCCTAATTCATCCTATGGAGGTGAAAAGAGGGTAAATTATGTTCAGGAAGATGGAGGTAATACCAGAACTTCAGCATTGAACAACCTAGCTTCAGAAGATGGTGAGAGTTTAATGATCAAGAGAGTGTTAATGAAGAAGCCACACAGTATAGAGGTCTCACAAAGAAGAGCATTGTTCAAGATTAAGTGTAAAATCATGGGAAAGGTGTGTAAGGTGATCATAGATTCAGGATCCATAGACAACATCATATCAGAGGAAGTAGTAAGCAAATTGAAATTACCTAGGATACAACACAAGGAGCCATACAAAGTCACATGGTTGAATAAGGGACAACATGTGTTAGCAAATGAGCAAGCCTGGGTAGATTTCCACATAGGTGGATATATAGATAGGATCCTATGTGACATCCTTCCTATGGATGCTTGCCACCTCCTGTTGGGTAGACCATGGCAGTTTGACCGAAAAGCACAACATGATGAGGAAAGAAACTCCTACTCATTTCAGAAAGATGGTGTAACCTATCAAATTCAATCCCTCATTGAAGGAGAGAGCAGCAACAAAGTACCTAACATCTTGTTAGTTAATGAGAAAGAGTTCATAAAAACACTAGAAGAGGGTGAAGTAGTAGGATTTGAACTCATAGTGAAACCCAAAGAAGAAAAGGTAGAAAAGAAAGTTGAGATACCATATGAGGTGCAGCAAATCCTTGATAACTTCAAAGCAATAATCAGTGATGGTACACCTGCAGCTTTACCACCTCCTAGAGCCATTATCCATCAAATTGACTTCATACCTGGAGCCTCTTTACCCAATAAGGCAACCTACAAGATGACCCATGAACAAAACAAAGAGGTAGCAAGACAAATACAAGAACTCTTAGACCAAGGGCTGATTAGGAAAAGCATTAGTCCTTGTGCAATACCTATAGTGTTGGAATGTAAGAAGGGTGGAACATGGAGGTTTTGTACAGATTCCAGAGCCATAAACAAGATCACCATCAGATACAGATTTCCCATACCCAGGATAGAGGACTTGATGGATTGTTTGGGGGGTGCATAGTACTTCAGTAAGATTGACTTGAAGAGTGTTTACCATCAGATAAGAATCCAAGAGGGGGGTTAATGGAAGACAACTTTCAAAACAAATGAGGGTCTCTATGAGTGGCTTGTCATGCCTTTTGGACTCTCTAATGCTCCCAGCACATTCATGAGACTCATGAATGAAGTTTTACATGATTTCATTGGCAAGTTTGTTGTTGTGTATTTAAATGATATTCTTATTTTCAGCAAGACTAAGGAAGAACATTTGTAGCATTTAGCTAATGTTTTGAAACAGTTATCTGATGAACAACTAACCATTAATCTTGAAAAAATGTGATTTTATGAAGCAAGAATTGGTATATCTTGGTTTTGTTGTATCAGGAGGAAATCTGAAAATGGATCAATCGAAAGTTGAAGAAATAACCAGTTGTCCAACTCCTAAGATAGCCAGTGATGTCAGAAGCTTCCAAGGTTTGGCACAGTTTTACTAAAAGTTCATCAGGGGATTCAATGAGATTTGTTCTCCAATGTTAGACACCATCAAAGGGGGTGTAAAGGTAAAATTTTAGTGGACAAGTGCAGCAAATAAGGGGTTTGAATTATTGAAAACTAAAGTAGCTACTCAACCAGTGCTCATTTTGCCTAGTTTTGATAAGCTTTTTACTATTGAATGTGATGCTAGTAATATTGTTGTAGGAGTTGTTTTAAGTCAAGAAAATAGACCAGTTGCATTCTTTAGTGAGAAGTTGAATGATGCAAATAAAAAGTACTCTTCCTATGATTTAGAACTCTATGCATTAGTACAAGCACTTAGGAAATGGAGACACTATCTTCTTCCTAAGGAGTTTGTTGTATACACAGATAATCAGGCACTCAGTTTCTTGAACTCACAGGATAAACTGAATCATAGGCATGTTAAATGGGTAGAATATTTGCAAGCTTGTGCTTTTACTCTTAAGCATATGAAGGGTCAATTGAATAAAGTAGAAGATGCTTTGAGTAGAAGGTTGTTAGCTATTCATGAGATTCAAGTTTAGAGCATTGGTATTGATAGTTTCAAAGACATGTATCCTATTGATGATGATTTTGCTGAAGCTTCCAAAGTTTGTCAAGTTTTTGAGAATAATTTCCATGGTGCATATGTTGATTTCACTTTGCAGGATGGTTTATTATTCAAGGGTGGATAGTTGTGTGTTCCAAAAGGTTCTATGAGAGAGAACCTCATTCAAGAGAAGCACAATGGGTGCTTAAGTGGACATTTCGGTCTCAACAAGACCTTAGAGTTGGTTCAAAGGTTCTATTATTGGCCTAAGATGCAGAAAGACATGAAGAGGTATGTTGAGTAGTGCTTGCTATGTCAGAAAGCCAAAGGTAATTCCTCTAATGCTAGTTTATATCAGCCTCTTCCCATTCCACATAGGCCTTGGGATTGCATTAGTATGGATTTTATGGTAGGATTACCTAGAACTCAAGTAGGATTTGATAACATCTTTGTAGTAGTTGACAGATTTAGTAAAATGGCTCACTTTATTCCTTGTAAGACAACACATGATGCAAGTCATATTGCTTTTTTTTTTTTCAAAGAAGTTGTTAGAATTCATGGTTTGCCTACTAGCATTGTTTCAGATAGGGATGTTAAGTTTCTTGGTCATTTTTGGAAAACATTGTGGAAGAGATAGGGTACTAATCTCTCTTTTGGTTCAGTTTATCATCCACAAACTGATGGCCAAAACAAAGTTGTGAACATGTTTCTTGGAAACATGCTTAGGTGCTTGACAAAGGAATATGGACAGAGTTGGGATCAACTCATTCATCAAGTAGAATATGCCTATAATGACAATGATAACCACTCTACGAGTAAAAGTCCATTTGAAGTTGTTTATAGTATGCATCCAAGGGGTATAATGGTGTTGAGAGATATCACTAACTTGCAGCATAAGAGTGGAATAGCAGATGACATGGCTCAGTCCATGAAGGAGGTTCATGAGCAAGTGAGACAAGCTCTCCAAGATACCTCCCAAAAACTCAAGGCAAGAGTGAATGCTACAAAGAGAGATGTTCAGTTTTACATAGGTGATTATGTGATGGTTCACTTGAACAAGTCAAGGCTACAAAAGGGAGTTCCAAGCATACTTCAGATGAGGAGAATAGGCCCTTGCAAAATCTCGGCTAAGTATGGGTCTAATGCTTACAAAGTTGATTTGCCTACTAATGTTTCTTTGTCCCAAGTTTTTAATGTTGCAGATCTGAATGCTTTTAAAGGGCAGCCACCTGAGGAGATTCAATGAGTTTCAAATGTTTCCAAATCTCTTTCTGATCTATCACTCCCTTCTCTTTCTTTTCCCCAAGTAGAACAGGTTCTAGACTCTAGGATTCTCAAAAAGACAAGGAATCACACCTACATGGAGCATCTAATAAAATGGAAGGATCAGCCTATCTCAGAGGCCACATGGATACCTAAAGCTTACTTTTAGAAAGTTTGCATACCTTCTTCTTTTCTGCCTCAAGCAGTCACATGACTTCTTTGTTTTTGGGGGAGTATGGTACAGGAGCACCTAGTTGAGTAAAACTCCCATTTTTGAGTATTTTATGTTTCCATGTTTGTAATGTCTTGTTTCAAGTTGATAATGTTGTTTTAGGTTGTTTTGTGTCATGTTTAGTGGTTTTTATCTCATTTTGGGCTCAAGAGATCAAGTTTTGCCTTTTAGGCTTTGAGTTGACAATTTTTGGCAAAAATGTGCAAAATTGCCAAAAAGGTCTTCTAATGCCTTCAAAAGAATTGAAACATGTTTTTTAGGTGTTTTTAATCATGCCTAAGTTGTTTAGACAATTTTACAAGGTTAGGTTGTCAAAAATGCCTCATTGAGCAAGAAAAGTTGTCATTTGGCTTGAAAAGTTGTCAAAGTTATCATTTTTGGGTTTTTCTTGCAAAATGTAGTTGTGAAAGCCTCATGTCCATACTGGGCTTGATAACTAATTTTTCACACTATAAAAATACCTTTCTTGGCCTTGGAAAAGGTTGGAAAATGTAATTAAAAAGATTTGTTAATGAGAAAAGAACAAAAATCTAGTTTTTACCTTGTTTTTCCTTCCTTTTGAATAACAGTCTATACTGTAGCTATGCAAATCCATATTGTACCTTCTTGGAAGTGGAAAAGTTGATATTCTAAATCTTCCCATGTAATTGTTTCATTGTTTTTTCATTTGCAAGGTGGTTGTGTAAAATAGTTTCCTTTTTGTGTAGTTGTTGTCCTAACAAGGATTTTGGGGTTCTAAAATGCATCAACTTGGTTGATCCAGGTCTGGGATCCCTCCAATGGATTTTTCCGAGTTGATTTGTTTGTATATAGTGTACTTATATTTCATTTTGTGCCAGAGAAGTGTTTTGAAGATGGATTTGAGTGAGAACTAGGCAAGTTGGAGCAACTCGGCTAGTTCATGGTTAAAACTCAAAATTTGCACCCAAAAACAATGGGAATGAGCAAAAAGAGTGTGGAAAAGGTATGGTTATGTTCCCAAGGGAGTTGAGAGTCACCTTGGTTTATTTGAGTAGTATGTAATTATTAGACATTTCCAATTTGCAAACAAAACAGTGAGTTCATTGATTTTTATGAATTGTTTTGGTGTTGAATGTATCAAATCTTTCAAGCACCCTTCAAGTTTTAGAAACTCTTCAAAAGCATGGCTATAGAGTTTTTGATTAATGTTTGATGTTGTCACAATCATGAATTTTTTGGTGAGAAGTATTGATCCTTCAAAATGTTGTCCTAACAGTGAATTGACTGTGACAGGGTATATGACAGTCATAATTCTTGTTTTTTTCAGTTGTATGCCACTTGTTTCTTTTAATGCTTGCAAGATAGTAATAGAGGAAGGCATTGTTTGGTGTGGTAGAATTCCTAAGGAAGTTTGAAGGTTTGGTTTGTGGAGTTGGGAAGTCTTTTCTATGTTCTTTGGCCTACACCCTACCAAACCCTACATTTATGCCTATAATGGTGGACAATAGAAAAATAACCTTGTCAAGGACCCAAACCACAAAAATCCTTTAGATTTGGCATATGTATGGACATCCAAATTGACTCCCAAGGTGGAAGAGACCATCATTGTGTAGAACAAGCAAAATTTGGCCAATTAGGCCTCCACGGGCTAGTAGCCCTTTTGACTGCATAACACACAAATTTCATCAACCTGATTTCAAGAAGGACTTGGGGACCCTTGGAACTTTGGGAGAACAATCTAAAATAGTGAAACTAATGGCAAACAGGTCCTTGGACAGTGTGTAGCCCTTTTTGAGGTTTTGACCCTTGGTTGCCTAGTTGAGTAAGCCAAGGCTATGGGCCTTAAACTAAATTGTGAGCATCAAACTTTGAACAAAACTTTTCTGCCCCCACATGTCCATGTTAGAAGTCTCCTAGATGCACTCTGAAATAGTGTGTTGAATGCCAAAAGAGCAGGGTTTGAGAATGAGTAGTTGGGTTGAGTGAGTAATTTGAGTAGATTGAGCATGGGTGTGAGCCATCACCTAAAAGGGAGTTTATTAGGAAAGTGAACCATGAAGTACTTGGCACTATAACCACAAGACTGATTGTGTAAACACAGACAATAGACTCAACAATTTTTTGGGTAACAAATTGAACTACTTAAACAAATTGGCCTTTTTGAGCACTTTCCTAGCAATCTCCCTATCAAATGGAGTGTAAAAACTTACTATACACCACCTTAGACCCCTGGAAGTGTGTGTTGGAGGTTTGGATAATCTAATGGTTGGATTTACTCTATTGAATCCCAACCATGCTTGAGAGTGTAAAGCAGAAAAATTGAACCCTAATCGTTCTCCCCTCCCCAACTCCGAGGAGAGAGAAGGGAGAGTCACTAAGGTTGATGGTTTTCACTTGGGAAAGACTTTACCTTCAAAAGAGGGGTTGAAACCCACAAGATCCAATCCCACGCAATGCAAGATTGGATTCTAGATGAGTTTCAAGGGGTAAGACATCAAGGATACCCTCTTTTGTAAAGAATGTAGATAGAAAGATTGAACTAGGAATGCATGTAAAGTGGGAAATATTCGCTTATAAACAGAGATAGGGATATGATATGAATCTGCGGACCTGGAATTAGTAGTAAAATGTCGAAACGGAGCTGTTCTGCAAATTTGAGCGAAAGTTGACAGGACGATGGCGCCCGGCGTGCACACGGTCCTCCGAAAAATCCGCGAAACGAAGGGGGATCTGTTCGTCTATGCGAAGGTGTAATGTATGTGGTATGTAATGTGTTGTAAGTGATCTCCTCTTCAATGGTTGAATCCTTGTCTTGAATGCAACACTTAGCCTTGAATGGAGACTTAGAATGATCAATTGCTTGAAGGAATGCTTGAATGCTTGAATGTTTGAATGCTTGAATATTGCTTTCGCGCCTTGCTCACATATATGTCCTCCTCCCTTTTTGAGAGAGGAAATGTAGTTTATATACTTGTCAATTAGGGTTAAAAGACTGATTTTTCTAACCTTAGGCCAACCAGGAAATATTATTTTCCAATTTGCAAACTTAAAGACCCGAAGCCCCAAAAGAGACCGGGCCCAAAATAGGGCCAGGGACCAGGGTGCTGGGCGCCATGGTCCTGGGAGACCAGGGCGCTGGGCGCCATGGTCCTGGGGGACCAGGGCACTGGGCGCCATGGTCCTGGGGGACCAGGGCGCTGGGCGCCATGGTCCTGGGGGACCAGGGCGCTGGGCGCCATGGTCCCACCTCCACGGGCAGCAGGGTGCAAGGAGGATCAGGCCAGGGTGCTGAGAAATGCAGTTTTTGGTGTCATGAACAAGTTTCGGGGTCTCCATTCAGGTTCAGTGTTGCATCGCCATCGTGAAGACCCAAATGCAGTCGAAATTGCAAGTGTCACAATTTTAGGATGCTACATTTAGCCCCCACTTTAGTGGGAGTATAAGCGTACGCCAATACTTCCGGTAAAGTACAAGGAAACAACATTGAAAAACTTTCACCACGTCAAGGAGGTAAGATACACCAAGCCCCCAGTGGACTAAGGATCTTACGACTTCGATTAGCAAGGTAAAAGGGAAGATCACGAGGGAGAACCATGACTATCAGTAGTAAGGCTCACTCACTATAGGTCATGCAAGAAAGATATCAAAAAATTTCAAGGCAAAGCTAAATTTGTCAAGAAATTTTCAAGTATCTTGAAAAGATATGAACGGGATGTATGCCCCCCTACGTTAAAGCGATCACACACGCCTCACTGGGGGTGATTGCTTTAAGGTAGTGATACATATAAGAAATGAAAAAGGGAAAGGAGCACGTTATCACAAGGATTTAGCCCCCAAGTGTGAGATAAGCCCAAGGATAATAGACACAAAACACAAAGCACAAGGTGACTTCGCTTTCCTTGGGGTTAGTATGCTGTATGATAATTCATGTATATCATATGTATGTATGCATAATTGTTCTTCATTCCCCAATCAAGGAAGGTCACCTAGAAGAAGGGAACACATGTGTCTTTTGAGTCAACATGAGAGAGATCGAGAGATCTCAATGCTTTGCATCGTCCTCAAGTAGACAACACTAAGGACAACAAATAGAAGAATGAGAATAACACATAGAAGAACTAACAAAAGAGAGGAGGAGAGAATCTGCTATGCTAATGAAACTAGTCTAGCACGTCATCTACCCCATGATCTTGCTGATCAATATTTTGAGAAGGTAGGAAACACGCTAGAGGAGGAACATCCAACACAGCAGATGGAGCTATCACAAGATCCAAACAAGGGCTATGTTCATAACCCTAGCCGTAGTGTTCTTGTCTAGGAGCTAGGATAAGTGCTTTAGCAAATGCGTTAGATAAATGGTTATCAACATCAACATATTCATATTCACTATCAGAATGAATAGGAGTAACATTTTCATCTATATCATCATCAGGATTTATAAAAATAGGATCTTTAACTCGCACAGGATCAAGACCATCATGCATCTTATGTTTAGGAGATCTCGGCTCAATCGTCGGCTGAGGAGAAAATGAAAGAATACTGGTTGAAGGTGTTTTGGGGGATTGTGAAGTTTGAGAAGCAGCTGCCTGAGCTCTAAGATGACCCTTTCGTCGGTGTTCATGTGCAAAACGATTTCATCTAGTCTTAGTAGGAAGTTGAGAAGATTGAGGAGGAGGAATGTTCTCATCCTTATCACTTGGGTGTTTAGGTTGTGGTCTCTTAGGTTGAACAATAGGAGAAGAGGAAGCTCTCTTCTCTCCATAAGAGGAAGGAGGAGGAACTGCTCCATATAAGGGAGGAAAATTTGGTTTAGGAAGGAGACCAAGCCCATCATGACGAGGAGGTATAGGTCTACTTTTAGGAAGTTTATTAGATATAGACATAGTCACATTCATAGGAATGGGTTGGGAATCTTCTTGAGGAAAGACATTAGTTTTATCTTTCAAAGGAAGAACTTCCTTCTCAGGAATGATAGGAATGTCAAGTTTGGGTGTTCTAGGTTCACTTAGAGATAGGATCATATGTTTTTTCCACTTTTGATAAGATTTGAAAAGATGATCACTTCGCGGAGGAAGAGATTGGAATTGTTTAGGCCAAAAGTAATCAATAGGAACACTAGAAGTTCTTTCAGCTGGTGTAAAGAGACTATGATTGACAGTAACAGCTTCACCATTATGGGGAAATTTCAAACACTTGTGAATAGGAGAAGCAATAGCTTTCATGGAAGATAGCCAAGGATAGCCTAGCTTCACACGAAATTGTTCGGATGATGGAATAATAGCAAAGCTCACATCAAGGGATTTGTTATGAACTTCAATAGGTAATGTAATAGAACCAATTGCAGGAGAAGAAAATGCATCAAATAATTTCACAACCACATTTGTTTCATCATAGATTACTTGATTCAATTGCAAAGTAAAAAGAAATTCTTCAGTAATGACATTAACCATACAAGAAGGATCAATAAGCACTCCACGACAAGGTGTATTCTTGACTTTTGCAACTATATATAAAGGACCATCAGGAGCCCTGATAGTTTCATTGGAATCAAATGTGATGGAAGGTTCTTTAGGGATTTTCTGCTGCTCCACAAAGTTAGTCACATTCGAAGTCATAGACACAAGTTCATCAGGTGAGACAGAGGAATCAGTAGTATCAATCGCATTAGAGGTATGAGAAGGCAATGGATCAGTAAAAATCTGAAGATTTTGGTTAGGAGGAGCTACAGATGTGTTGCCTTTATCATTCACTCTAGAAACAGAAATAGTATTATTATCAATCAAATCTTGAATTTTACCTTTTAAAGCAAAACATTTTTCAGTATCATGCCCAGGATGACGATGAAATTGACAAAAAGATTTGTTATCAAAATAGGGTGAATTAATCTTTGCAGGATCTATTTGCCTTATAGGAGGAAGGGTAAGCACATTTTGTTCCAATAACTTATTCATAATACTATGCAATGATTCATTCAAAGGAGTAAACTTTCTTTCTTTCCTGAAAAACTTAGAAATAGGAGGCACACCTGATGCTGTATTCACATGGTTGTTGATGATGTTTTCATTGAATTTAATGGACTCTCTGTTCGGTTTAAACTTCCCAAAGGGTTGTTGACTACTATCACCCTTATCACTCGAAGCCATAGGATTTGCTTGTTCCATTTGACTCACAGTCAGTTGATAATTGTGAAGAGTTGCACACAACTGTTGGAAAGAAGTAAACTCAGAAAACAGAAGTTTTTCTCTAATGTCTTTTTGTAAATTAGAAATAAAGATTCTTTGAATATCATTGTCAGGCACTGGAAAAGAAATTTGAGCATACAAATGCTTATATCTACCAATGAAATCAGTCACTTTTTCTTTAACACCTTGTTTGCAATGCATTAAATCAATCAAAGTAACTTTAGGACTTATATTGTTTTGAAATTGTTGAATAAAAGCATTTGCAAGCTGTTCGAAAGAAGTAATAGAATAAGAAGGCAACGAGCAATACCATTGTAGGGCTTTGTCTCTTAATGTTCTAGTAAACAGTTTTGCAAGCAACCTTTGGTCATAAGCAAAATCGGTACATATTGTTTGAAATGTCTTAACATGTGTTAGAGGATCACCCTTACCATTATAAAGCTCCAAATGTGGAATTTCAACATGTTTAGGGGGGATAGCTCGAACAATGTCAAGAGAAAGTGGGCTCGCAACATCAAATGTGGGCACACTAAACTTAGATTGATTCATAGAAGCAATTTGTTGCTGTAAAGAAGAGACAGTTTGTGCAAGATTGTTAATGGTCGCTTCAGTCGAAGAATTCATATTAGACGTGTTAGATTGTGATGGAGGTGTTATGTTATTGAAAGAAGGTAGAGAGTAATGTGGTGGGACACTATGATAGTTAGTCATAGGAGATGATTGGAAGGGAGGAACACCACAAGGAGGAATGGAATGATTAAATGAATTGCCCCCTTGCGTCATGTTCATTTGTGGAGATATAATAGGAACACTCACTGAAGGAATGAATGAAGAAGTTGGATTGAATGAAGGAAGAGGGTTGATTGAAGAAGAGGGATTGCCCCCATGACTGGTGATCATAGGTGGAATGTCTTGTGTTGAAGTAGTCATTATGTTTGATGTAAAAGTAGGTATACTAGCAATAGAAGTCGTCAAAGGAATAGAATGATTAACTTGAGTAGGAGGTTGTGTATAACCTAAGGTTTTGGCTCAACTTTTCATAGGCATCACATTCGAATCCACAATGTGTGCAATACCACGCAAAATATCAATTCCATTCTTATCACTTTGAACCATACATTTTAGACCCTCAATTAATGAAAGAGCTTCACTGTCGGGGTATTCTTGAGACATCCATTGTCGAAAATCATCAAATTGGTTATCCAATTTCGAAAGTTGTTCTACAGAAACCTCATGGAGAGCTTTTTCATCATTAAGAGGATTAGAGGAATTACCCATGTCCTCATTAAAAAGGCTATTCAAATTAGGTTCCATCTCCTCAGTAAATAAACCTTGGAAAGACTTAATTCTAAGGCTTCGTCTAATGGGAATAGTGTAAGTAGGGCTTATTGTTGTGAAACTCATGCACAAAAGAGAGAGAGAAGATTTTGAATTTTAGAGGTAGCAAATTTCAATAAAATCAGCCAATCTCTTAGATTTAAGCTGTTAAATACAATCAGGACAATTTCCTGAAATTTCGGAAAAAATGTCTAGGACCGTGGCGAACGGAGTGCACACGGTCCTCGCAACTTTTTTCGAAATTTTCACGGATGAAAGTTATGATGATTTTAAAGCTAATCTGAAAAAATTGAGTGATTTTACGATCTGCAGGTAGGCCAAAATAAAGTTGCAATCTCAAAATTGAACCCTACCAAGATTGTTGAAAAATGCAAAATTTGAATTTTGAAAAAGAGAGGGCAATTGAAATTTTGAATTTTATGATTTTAGAGGGAATGCTAAAAGCAATGCAAGTTTTGAAATTTAAAAGTTGACTCGATTTCATGCAAAATTCGAATTTGGAAAGTGGAAATCAAGGTTGTTGCAATTAAACACTTAATTTCAAAAGTCACAAATTGTAAAGATTTGAATAAAGCACTGAAATTTCGAATGAATGCCAACACACTTTTCAGATTTAGGACTGTAAGGAACACAATTTTGATACAAATTTCAATTTCAACAATTTTTGAATGATTAGAAGCCTTAATCCAAGCAATCACTAGACCAGCTTTGACTTTAATTTTGAAGGTTTTAAAATTGATAAAATCAGCCAAAATTCTGGATTTTAGCAGAAAAATACAGTAAGACCTAGCTCCCGAAATTTCGGAAAAAAATGTCGGGGACGATGGCGCTCGGGGTGCACACGGTCCTCGCAACTTTTTTCTTAATTTTCAGGGATGAAAGATATTGTGATTTTATTGCGGAATCCAAAGTTACAGCCGATTTGGAGGTGTTTTGATCAGTGAAATTATCAGTCAAAGGTTGAATCAAGGAGGTTTTAAAAATTAGGGTTTTGACACTTAACCACTTAATTTTCAGAATTAAAGCACAAATATGAATTGATAATTTGCAATAGAAGGGTAGATCTGAAACAAGCATTAACAATTAAACATTTCACAAGTTTAATTACTAAAAATAAAATTTTAGGGTTTTTATGCAATCAACCTCTAAAATTTGCAAAAGATCAAACATGGAAATGTAATTAAGGAAACAAAAATTTTAGATCTAACCATGAATAACCAGAATGAGGATGCTCACGTCGGGTTCACCAAAATGTAAAGCGGAAAAATCGAACCCTAGTCGTTCTCCCCTCCCCAACTCCGAGGAGAGAGAAGGGAGAGTCACTAGGGTTGATGGTTTTCACTTAGGGGAGACTTTACATTCAAAAGAGGGGTTGAAACCCACAAGATCCAATCCCACGCAATGCAAGATTGGATCCTAAATGAGTTTCAAGGGTTGTGACATCAAGGATACCCTCTTTTGTAAAGAAATGTAGATGGAATGATTGAACTAGGAATGCATGTAAAGTGGGAAAAATTCGCTTATAAATAGAGATAGGGATATGATATGAAGCTGCGGACCTGGAATTAGTAGTAAAATGTCGAGACGGAGCTGTTCTGCAAATTTGAGTGAAAGTTGACGGGACGATGGCGCCCGGCATGCACACGGTCCTCCGAAAAATCCGCGAAACAAAGGGGGATCTGTTCGTCTATGCGAAGGTGTAATGTATGTAGTATGTAATGTGTTGTAAGTGATCTCCTCTTCAATGGTTGAATCCTTGTCTTGAATGCAACACTTAGCCTTGAATGGAGACTTAGAATGATCAATTGCTTGAAGGAATGCTTGAATGCTTGAATGTTTGAATGCTTGAATATTGCTTTCGCGCCTTGCTCACATATATGTCCTCCTCCCTTTTTGAGAGAGGAAATGTAGTTTATATACTTGTCAATTAGGGTTAAAAGACTGATTTTTCCAACCTTAGGCCGACCAGGAAATATTATTTTCCAATTTGCAAACTTAAAGACCCGAAGCCCCAAAAGAGACCGGGCCCAAAATAGGGCCAGGGACCAGGGCGCTGGGCGCCATGGTCCTGGGGGACCAGGGTGCTTGGCGCCCTAGTCCTGAAGGGCCAGGGTGCTGGGTGCCATGGTCCCACCTCCAGGGGCAGCAGGGTGCAAGGAGGATCAGGCCAGGGTGCTGAGAAATGCAGTTTTTGGTGTCATGAACAAGTTTCAGGGTCTCCATTCAGGTTCAGTGTTGCATCACCATCGTGAAGACCAAAATGCAGTCAAAATTGCAAGTGTCACAATTTTAGGATGCTACAGAGAGCAACTGTAGAAAACAAATTGATAGGGAGCACTCCAAAGGAGTTTAATTATTTGACTTGTTAATGGACAAAATGAAGACTAATGGAATCCCACTAAAAAATTCTTTACCTACCTATTGAGCTAGGTGTAACTCCTTTGTGAGAATCTCCCCATCAATAACTCACATCTCTCATTCACATCTCTTTTAGCCTGTGACAAGCGTGGGATAAGTGTCCATGGCCTCAGAAATCACACCCAAGATTGTAGAATGCCAATCTTTGCCTACAAATCAACACATATCCATCATCAGTCCTCGCTTCAATCAAATATATCAACAATAAAAAACAAATCAACTTGAGAATGTGAATCATATCAAAAGCACATGAGAAACATATTCACATCCATCAGTGAATCAATCAATGCAACATATTAGAACCATATCAAAATCAAATGCATATCTAAATTAAAATCCATATCAAAATCAAACCCATAGCAAAATTAGACCCATAACGAATTCAGGACCCATAACACAATCAGACTCATAACGAAATCATACTCATATTAAAATCAAGACTCGTCGACTAAAAGACTCATATAAAAATTAGACCCATAACGAAATCAAGACCCATAACGCAATCAGACTCAACATAATCAGACTCCTATCAAAATCAAGACTCATTGAAAATAAGATCGATATCGAAATCAAGACTCATATCGACTCAAAGACCCATATCAAAATCAAAATCCATATCAAACTCAAAGACCCATAATGACATCAAATTCATATCAACAACTTGACTCAAATCAAACAAGAATAATATCGAAACAAGATCCATATCGACCACAGACTCATATTGTAATCCAACAGCATATCAAAATCAGACATCATCACAAAATATGACTCACATCGGATCATGAACCATATCAAATAGATCGACGAACCCATATAGACATCTATGCAACCTATCCAATCCATTTGACTCACGATGCATTTTTCACAATGCATTTTTTCCAACTTTTTACCCTACGCGCTAAATCAGGGCCCCAAAGCACTAAGATGCCACATATGCACTAAACTTTTCCACAAATACACAATAAAACAATCCCTATGTGCCATCTTGATATCACGCACTAACTGACACACCATTTTTGCTACCCTATTTACCCAATGCGCTAAAGCTATCCTACGTGCTAACTGTCCTACCCATTGCACTGTTATGCAGACCTTATGCGCTAAAATCACCCTATGTGGTAACTTGCCCACAAATGTGCTAGTATTTGACCCTCAGATGCTAAACCTACCTAGGGTTTTCTATGCACTAAAACTCCTATCGTATGCACTATAAAACCTACCCTAAGCGCTAAACCGGAAAATTCTGACCCAAAATTTGAAAAACGTGGCAAAATAAAAAAAAAGTAATAAAAAATAAAGATGGATTTTGGCCACTTACTGGTGGGCCATATGTGACGGGTCTCCAATATCGCCTGACGCACTCAAATCAGTGCACAGAGTATGGAACCGGCATTGTGGTCAAAGCTCCAAATGTCACAATCACAAGGAGACAAGTTTACAAATGATTAATCAAAGGGTTAATAAGTGGGGCATGTATTTTACTCCCACTTTTTCATTTTTAACCTTATCAACATCATTTTTTTGGGAGATGAATCAATAATGTGCATCCAACACAATCCATATTCTCATATCGCAATTAATTCAAAAATGATCATAAACTTGACAACTTTTCACTAGATCCTTGATTAATCTCCTGAGGGGGCATTATCAATATCGTTCATCAAATTTACATTCGGGGCATCATATTGACATTTTGACACACATCATATCAATCAAATTTTGGCAGCATATCCAACAATTTTCTTTGAATCAACTGTTAGGATTCCCATAGATACTGAGAGGGGGGGTTGAATCAGTATCTAACTGGTTAATAGATTTTCTTAACTTAAAACATGTAGAGCATATTAATACAGTGTACCAGTAAACAAAAAGTAATGCAATAAACAGAGATAAAAACAACCACATGAAAAACACACCATAACACAAGGATTTAATGAGGAAACCCAGTGTGAGAAAAACGTCAGTGGGATTTGTGACCCACAATATTCACTTACTGGCCAATAAGAGAATATTACTGCTACAAGAGGGGCCTGAACATGTAGGAAGGCCAATTGCCTAGAGCTCACTGCTCAAATACAAAATAGGAAGTCTCACTGACCTACAAAATGGATTATATAAATCCAGTGTCTTGTACTGCTTCAAAGTAGCATCTATGATGCCAGATCCAGTACGGGTTTCTACTCTGCTTCTTACATAAACCCTTAACCTATAATTCGCATAATAGGTCTGCCTTATTTCGCCTAATTACATTCTTCTTACTTACACAAAATGTTCTACAATGATCTCTCTTATATAAGAGTCATTTTACAACTTGCCAAGTCGGCTTACAATGATTTTATAAATAATAAACAAAATATATTACAACAAAAATCCTGTCGGCCTCTGTGCTGGTATGCTTCCTTTCACTACCGATGCTAGTGATTTGAGTGCCGGTGTAGAGTCTAATAATGATAGTGCCAGTGGAATGCCTTGCCAGTGTCATAGGATTGTAAGGTTGCCATCAATGACAAAACCTTCAATCACCTACAATCTCTCATTGGAGTGTGCATATGCCAACAATCTCCCCCTTTGGCATTGATGGCAACACTCATGAGAAAATTTCAAAAGTGTATCCAAAACTTGTAATCCAAAAAATTGTTTCCAAAAATGTGTACCAAAAATATATGAGCTCCCCCTGAGAAGATAAGTGTTTTGCAAATTATTTTCTCATACTACTACTCCCCCTTTGGCATCAATGACAAAGGTTGTCAAGGTGTCAATAGAGTTGTTGTTTTTCTGTCTCAACCTTGTAACTGGGTGGTTACAATTTGAAAAAGATCTGCCAAAACTAAATTTATGCTTTCCATAAACTTTTTACTATCTTTTATTACTGCCTCTGTTCTTTGAACTGTACCGGTGAGGTGATGCATATGCTCTGCCGATGTTTTCTGTCCTTGTACTAATGCCTCAGATATTTCCTTCCTCAAGAATGCTAGATAGTCCAGTCTTGGACTTAGTCTTAGTCTTGGATTTTTAGCCTTGTTTATTATTCTCTCATTTTCTCTCTCTAGCTTCAGTAACTCTTCCTCAAAACCTGTTATCTTTTTCTCAAAAACTGATAATGTATCAGGTGAATTAACAAAATTGTCAGCAAGTTTATTTATTTCTTCTTGTACCTTGCTCATTTTCTTATCTATGTCAACTGTTAAAAAGTTTATCTTGCAAGTATCTTTGTATAGAGTTTTAAATTCCTTCAATGAGTTGCATATTTCTAGTAGAAGTGTTTCAAATTCCCTAGTACACTTCTTAATTTGATCCTCAAAGAATTTTTGTTTTTCAATTTCCAACCTGTCTTTGAATGCCTGATCCTTTATTTGTTCAACTGTCACTATGTTGTCAGTAATATACTTCGACAAAGTGTCAAGTTGACTCAAAGAATCCTTATTATCTATGTTGCATTTTGGAGCTATCATCTTCAAAATTGGGATTGTGTCATCTATAGCTTTATAAGCTTGTGAACTACAATCAGTTATTTTCTTCAAAGAATCTAAAAGATCTTCAGTTACATTGGTTGATTTGTAATCTGCTGAGGAGGAACCAACATTATGAATTCTGTCAGTGGAGGAAGTGACCATTCTTGTAGTGACCTCTGGTAGGTCAGTCTGTGTTTCCATTTCCTTAAGCAAGGGTTTTTGTTTCTCTCTTGTTGTCGGTGGCACTATCTCCACATGAACATGTTCTTGTTCTAGAGCCTATTGCTTTGCTTGTCTCTCTGTCTATTGATTTGTTTCAGTCTCTGTCAAAGTCTCTATATGTTTCCCTATGCTATCATCTTCAACTTTTCCTTCAGTGTTATCAATGTTGTCAGTTTCCGGTGGCTCACTAGCCATGTCAGTCTTACCGGTTGTGTCTTTATCTACCATAATGTTGATCTTTTGAGTATCAACATCAACTGTGTATAGTATCTCTGAATTAGGATTAGTATCCTCTTGTGATACATTCAAACTATCATCTTTTGGTTGGTCTTCTATTGTTGTTACCGATGGAGTAATCAGAGGTAGTGGGGATAAGTTATCTTTTATTTTGATACTAGGAGGTCCACCAACCTTTCCTTTACCCTTATCTTTGTCCTTTTGATAGACTTTGATAGGCTTGGGGTTCTTGTATTCTTCCTGCTTTTCCTTCTCCACAAGGAATATATCCCATCCATTTTTTGTTTCTTCTGTTACCTCATTTACTCTTCCTCCCATTAGTGCAATATGCCGGTGTGTAGTAGAGAATACTGACTGGTTGGCCTTTGCAATTAGATCATCTATTTCTTTTGGAGAGTTGACTAGGTAGACAACAAGTAATTTTTCAATTTTGATTTTCTTGTCAAGTTCTACAATAGATTGTCTTCTTGCTTCCAGTCTCTTGAATAATTCATCTGGTAGCTCATCTACAACTTGCATCATAAACTTCTTATAGATATCCAAGTGTAAAATGACACTGTTTTCAACTTGATCTTTCTCATCTTCTGATAGTGTATCATATAATTTTTCTATGTTCTTGAGTTTTCCTTCTTCTATGATTTCATCCAATAGTCTCTCAATCGAAGAAATATTCTGTTGAGTCCTTTTCTTCTTAGGTGTTAGCTTTTTCTTTGGGGTTGTCTTCTTTACCGGAGACCTCACTGCCTATTGTTTTTGTCTAGTTCTTCTAGGTGAGGGTGTGGATACCGGTGAAGGTTGTCTTTTCCTTACAACTCTTTTAAATTCAGCTAGCTTGTCATTCTCTGAAGAAGTTGCTACCGGTGACAGGTGAGTTTCTGGTTGTTGTGCCTGTAACTCATCTTCAGTGATACAGGTTTGTTTTAGTACATCTTCTTTTATAGCCTTAGCCTACCTTGAACCTCTCCTTACTGTTGCTTCTACTTTCTTTACTCTCTTCTTAGATTGAATTTGGCTTTCAATAGTCTCAGCACTACCAAATACTTCTTCCTTAGGTTCATTTGGTGCTTCCAGAAGGGCTTTAGCATATGTTTCAATGATGTGGTCATCAGTCTCATAGCCCATTTCAGTAACCCAAATTGTTCTTGGGATAACTACTTCCATCCAGATCTCATCCTTTGTAATCACAAAACATATATCATCTTTGTATTTGTTTACAATTTCCTGTGATAGTCTGACTCTTTTGTTCATTTTGGCCTTTAGTGCTTGAAAATACTCATCAATATTCTTTTGTTTTCTTTCACCCATGTTGTTGAACAAGTTTGATAACTACTTCCCTACTGGTATGTCAAATCCAAGGTTCTTGATACCTATATCGAGCACCTGTTTCATTATGTGTAGCATTAAGAATACAAGTAAGTTGCCAAATCTAAATGTTCCTTTCTTATCCTTCTTGATCTTCCCTAAATTGTCAATCAATTCATCCTTTAACCATTCACATACATCAATTTTTACATTATCCTTAACCATATCATGTGCACTTTTTATGCATAAACTGGAAACTGAGTTAAGTCGGTTTGCATGTGTTTCTTTGTAACCTAAAATCATGCTAACAAATCTCACATTTATTCTGTCACATCATTAACCCTTAGAGACCTTATGTCGGATGTTGCACCAGTTAGGTTCATTACCAGGTCATTTGAGACCTTCTTTGTCTTGTCTGGTTTGTTACTAGTGGAAGGTAACCCTGTTACAGCTTTCACAGCTTCCTTGGTAATTTTATGAATTGAATCTAGCCAAAAGAATTCTCCATGTACCCTGCTCAATACTATCCTTATCACTTCCTTGGGGAATTCTGGAATGTAGAGGATCTCTATGAATCCTAGCATTTCAACAATTTTGTGTTCAGGTTTTACATTTTTAGAGTCATCACATATGACAGTTTTGTACATGTTTTTGACTTCTTCATCTCCTAATTCTTCTATATGGCAATGGATATAAATTCTAGGGTCTTCTGCAAAAACAACTCCTTTGGGAATTTGCAAAAAAGCACCTACATTGTCATCCTTTTTAGCTATCTCGGGAACTAACTGAAATATGGGCCTAGGGCATTTGATTACCTTGACCACAGTAGGGTTTGCTATGAATTCAGGTATAGAAGAGGATGTCATGATTATAAATACCTTTTTCTACCTTTGGAAGGATTGATTGCTGAAATGCTTTGCCTCTTTGCTTGAAATGCCTTAGCTCTGGAAATTCCACGCTCTTCGAATGTTTGAATGCTCGGTGAAGTGAAATGGAGCCAAAAAAATTAATTTATAATGTCAATCTGCCAACTACCATATTTAATGCATGTCGGTTAAGTAATCACTTACATACCTGCCGGTATAGAAGTAATTTCAACCTCTTACCATCAACCGAGGGAATAATAACATATGTCTCATTGATTGCCAAACCCTCAAACAAATTTCTTCAATTTGATGAAGAGACTCTTGCCGATGGAGTGCTACTTTGTTCTACCGGTGGAGTGCTACTCTATTCTACCGGTGGAGGAGTATTTCCAACACCATTTAGTTCTGATTTCCTGATCCATTGTTTTGAGAATTTCTGCTTAACTTCTTCAACTTTTTCTTTTCCTTTCAAACTAGAACCTTTGTTGTCTACCGGTGAGGACTTGCTTCTACAAAATTTAGCAATATGCCCAATTTTGTTACATGCATAATAAGTCACATTATTTCTCTGAATAGCCTTTCCATAACCTATGCCGGTTTGTGTTATGCATTGATTAGATAAGTGTCCAAATCTTCCACAAACATAACATCTCACATTCATTCTGCAATTCTCAAAGTTATGACCAACTTTGTTGCATTTTGAACATTGATCGGTTGGGGTGTTGGTATTCTGATAGTTTCTATATCTACATTCATTTGCTCTATGACCATACTTGTTACAATTAAAGCATTTTCCATTGAATTTATAAGCAGTAGGTTGTCTTACCTGTTTGCTATGATCCTGTGTTTGCAGTACCGGAGCTTTCACCAACTTAAAAGTCATTTCCACAAGTGTCACCTTTAGGTTTTTGATTCTTCAGCAAGTTACCAAGTTCTTTTGATCTTTTCTTGAATTTCTCTTTATGTTGATTTGCAATATCTAGTTCTCTTTCTAAGACTTCTTTTTGCCTCATCAGTTCATTTGAGTCATTCTGAGTGTGCATCAAATCTGTCTTCAACAAATCATTTTCATAGCTAAGTCTTGTGTTCTCATTTGCAGCATCACTTAGTCTTCTAGTTAAATCTTCTTCATTCTTCTTTCTATCTTCAATTTCTTTACAGAATCTCATATTCATATCCTGCATCTCATTGTTTGATGTCATGTTCTCTTGTTTCAGCTTGTTTATCGTATCATTAAGAGTTTCTTTTTCATCATTCTCATTTTGCATCTTTTCACAAAGTTCTCTTCTCTTATTTCTTGAAATAGTAAGATTTTCTTGAAGTGCTTGAATGATATCCTGAGCAACCTTTAGATCATCTTCAAGTTTGATATTTTTCAAATTTTCTGCATCATAGTCTGAGAGAGCTCCTTCAAGTTGCTTCATCAAGTTTTCCTTCTCTACCAGTGTCAAGATCTTCCTCAAGTTGTTAGGCTTCTGAAAATAGAGGACCAGGCTCTGACACCAATTGTTAGGATTCCCACAGATACTAAGAGGGGGGGGGTGGATCAGTATCTAACTGGTTAATAGATTTTCTTAACTTAAAACATGTAGAGCATATTAATACAGTGTACTGGTAAACAAAAAGTAATGCAATAAACAAAGATAAAAATAACCACATGAAAAACAAACCATAACACAAGGATTTAACAAGGAAACCCGGTGTGGGAAAAACCTCGGTGGGATTTGTGACCCACAATATTCGTTTACTAGCCAATAAGAGAATATTACTGCTGCAAGAGGGGCCTGCACATGCAGGAAGGCCAATTACCTAGAGCTCACTGCTCAAATACAAAATAGGAAGTCTCACTGACCTACAAAATGGATTATATAAATCTAGTGTCTTGTAATACTTCAAAGTAGCATCTATGATGCCAGATCCAGTACCAGTTTTTGCTTTGCTTCTTACATAAACCCTTAACCTATAATTCGCATAATAGGTCTGCCTTATTTCGTCTAATTACATTCTTCTTACTTACACAAAATGTTCTACAATGATCTCTCTTATATAAGAGTCATTTTACAACTTTCCAAGTCAGCCTACAATGATTTTACAAATAATAAACAAAATATATTACAATAAAAATCTTGTCGGCCTCTATGCCAGTATGCTTCCTTTCACTGTCGGTGTCGGTGTAGAGTCTGATCTTGCTAGTGCCTATGGAACGCCTTGTCGGTGTCATAGGATTGTAAGGTTTCCATCAATGACAAAACCTTCAATCACCTACAATGTCTCATTGGAGTGTGCATATGCAAACATCAACATGTGCACACACATCACTTCAAAGAGGGACAAAATGTAGATGTATAAATCCTACCACTTTCCTAAATAAATATTTAATATTTATTTTAACCCCATTCCTCCTATTAATTAAATTTTATTTAATTAATTTCTTTATTTTCATCTATTTGATTAAATAAATTACTCAATTTATTTAATTAAATTCACCTAAACCTTTTCTAGCCTTTAATTAAATCAATCACTTTATTTAATTAATTCCCCTTTCTCCCTTTTTAATTAAATTTACATTTAATTAAATTGATCCTTGTAAATAAATAAATCTAATTTATTTATTAAATCCCCCCACTTGTATTTATACAAGTTGCATCTATTTTAGTTGAAATAAAGTAATTCTATTTTAATTAAAATCCTTTTCCCTCATCCACTTGAATTTTCCTACATCTCCCACTTGCCTCCTAAACCCCTTCTAGGTTCTTCTAATCACTTCCAATTTAGCCTAATTCATCTCCTAATTATTGTCACATTTCTAAGTAAAGAGAAGTCACTTCCCAAAGCCTCCAAAGTCTTCAATAACCATTAAAGACTTTGTGTCTTCAAATGGTTAACCTCTAAAGTCTTCCAAACCATTAAAGACTCTTACATAACCATTTATGGTTAACTCATCTTTGAGCTTTGGTTAGAGACTTCCTCTAACTTAACCATCCTTCTAACTAAAGGGTCTCATCAAACACTTAGGGCTTTGACCATGGTTATCCTATTAACCCTTGCACAAAAGTTTACCCCTTGGATAAAAGCTTTATCCATTAGATAACCCTAACCTAACCTTAACCCTTACCTCCTAAGGTAACCTTCATGTCTTCTCAGGCATTTAATGCTTCTTGCATCTCCTCTCAAGTAACCTCTTGTTGACAATTGTCACCATTTCATTGGTGAGAATTGTAAACATGGATTGATTAACTTTCAACCCTAGCCCTTGTATATTATTCAATCTTAACCATATATTGCCTTATTTTTCCTATAAATAGAGCTCTCATTATTCATTTTCAATAATCTCCAAGTTTCATGCATCTACATTATAGCCTAATTTACTAAGCATCTTAGCCCCTCTTTGTTAAAACATCATCATAATATTTAGAAGCATTTTCATATCATAGAATATTCATGCTAGGCTAGTATATCATGCTAGGATAATTTGTTAATCTTTTATCATATCATTATCTTCATCTTAACTTAGTCATCATAATCTTTAACACATCATATAGATTTTAGAATGCATTCATGCATGTAGATCAAATATCACTCGTTCTTGGAGTTGTCATTCCTAAGTCATTTGCTCAATGATCTGAGAGAAAAACATTGGCTTTAGGGATCCTGTGAGATAGAGAACAATGGGACACCCCTTGGGAAGATAAACTAATTCTATTAGTTCATATACTTGCACCAAGAGTCTCATTGGTATGTGGGTCTTTTGATCTCAAGTTATTCATTTTGGTCACTGCATTTTCCTGCATACAATGCCTATATTTGATGCTTTCACCGACATGTTGATGATGGAACAAACTAATTTGATAAGAATGGGCATTCTTAAGACTTCTAAGTCTCAAGCATTAGTGGCAAGTCAAGGGAACAAAGGAAATCAAGGAAAGGACAACTAGAACAAGAAGAAAGGGAAATCAAAGCCTAAGGACAAAGCACCACCTTCTCCACAACAAGGAGATTCATCCTCTTCCAAGAAGGACAATTCACCAAAGAAGGAGAGACCTACTTGTGCCTATTATAAAAAGGTTGGTCATTAAGAGCATCATTGAAATTATAAGAATATTGATGACCTCATACATATCCTCAAAAAGAACAACATTGATTTGCCTAGTGCCTACAAGAAGAAGGATGCATCACCTTCCACTTCCTCACAATCAAAGGGGAAAGGGAAAGCATTCATGGCCTCAACAAGTGGGAAGACTCACTCTTTTGGGACAAGAAAAGGACAAGATATTTGTGCCACGACAAATCATGATTCAAGGAGATGGCTTCTAGATTTAGGGTCTTCTCATCATATGGCATCTTCGTAGTATATGTTTTTTACATTTGATCCTTGCACCATGCCACGGATTTTGATGGGAAATCATACATATATGGATGTGATTGGGAAAGGATCTATTTCCATTGGGGATAAACCTTTCAATGATGTGTTGTGTGTACCCCATTTGACAAACAATCTTCTTTCCATATATCAAATCACACATGGGGCAACTAGGAAAACTCTGGAGTTCACACCTGAGTCAGTTATCATTAGAGACTTGGAGAGTAGAGATATCATTGTGACCGGGGTGGTGGATCATGCATCTCGGTTATATTCCTTTTTCAATTTTGTTCCTATTGATGAGGATGATTTTACATATGATGATCACACTTCTTGTGATGATTCAAATTTTGAGGAGAATTTTGGGCACTTGAACTTGGGTATTCTCACACGTGACCACGTTCCTGAACCTTTCATTTCATCTCCTCCTCTTGATATCACATCGCTTGTTGCACCTGATGATGTACATGATGCGACACTTTTACCTTCTTGTGATTCTGTGCAGTAGGATATTTCTTGTCTTCCAGCTTTAGTTCATTGGGATGACTACTTGAAAGACACTGCAGATTTGGGAGACATCATCGATGATATTCATCTTCTCTTTGATGAAGATGATCCTTCTTCTATTGTTGCGAGCACTAGTACATTCGGGTCAAAATTTTGATGGCAAATCATTGGAAGTCTGACGCATTTTTGTCGCACTACCGACAAAAAAAGCCGTCGAAAACTTTTTGTCGGAAGTTCCGACTATCCTTGTGGTCATCACAATTTTGACATCAGCCCCATCCTTTCCAACAGTAGCCATTGATACTCATACCCAAAAAGAATACCGTCTCAATCTCGGGCTACTGTCAGAATTCTGACATCAAAGCGTAAAAATTCCGAAAGAGGAGTGTCGTCGGATGCACAGAATCCTTGTCAGAACTCTCCTGGAGCCCATCATATTTTGAACCCTTTGGCATCGTAATGCCAACGGTCCCTAGGAGAGCTCCGATGAGGATGCTGTGCATCCAATGGCACTACTCTGTCGAAATTTTTACGCTTTGGTGTTGGAATTCCAACGGCAGGCCGATTTTTCAAAACAAAAAATTTTTATAGAAAAAGATTAGCATTGGTATCTTTATTTTATCTCTCTTCTCCATCCCTGTCTACTATCTCTCTTCTCTCTCCCCTCTCTAGGTCTCTTTCTCCATCCCTCTCTTCTTCTCTCCCTCTCTACTTCTCTTTCTCTACCCTCTCTAGGTCATTATCTCTTCCTCTCACCCTCTCTCTCTCTCACCTCTAGTCTATGCATATGAGCCTTTCAAACCCACTCGATGGTAAAATAGCCCTAAGTTGGCCTTATTTTGAGGAAAAATGCAAATGTTTAAAGGATAAAATCAGTAATTTTCTACATTTCCGACCCTAATCTGTGCAAACCTTCTTGTTATTTGCACCTAAATTTGTGCATGAGAGGAGTCCAAACCCACTCAGCAAGAGAAGAGCACCTTAAGTCAGCTAGAAGGGAGGTAAATTCATGAATTTAATAAACAATTATTGGGCTGGCCGACCTATGGAGGTGAAATGAAGGAAAAGGTAAAAAGGAAGCATATAAAACAAAGATCAAATGCTCATCAAATTCAATTTGCAACCAATTAAGAGGAGAAGAATTAGGGAGCAGGTCTGTGAATTAAGGTATAAAATTAGATTAAACTTATTTGTGATGCATTATTTGTTTTTCATTTCATTCACGATATGCTCTTTCTTGCTTTCAGGATGTCATGAGGACTTCATTACAAGGAAAAGAACACCTTACCCAACACATAGAGCATGCCAACATCATGCTTCAGTGAAAGGATGAAGACACTTGATGAAAGGAGGCTTCAAGGCATGAAAGAGGACATTGGCATCATGGAGGGTTTTCACATCAATATCAACACCAAGATTCACGAGTTTAGGATGGCAACATGAGGAGCTAAACCTATTCAAAGCTTTAAAAAATGCAATACAAAGGAAGGAGCAACTCAAGGTGCAAGGACAATGTCAAATGATGATCAAGATATTATGAGGATTCAACAAGGAAGAAACAAAAGACTATCTTGGATTCCCTTCAAAAATCCAAGAATAGCAATTAGTAGAATAAGGAGAAATCAATAAGGATTGCTTTAAAATGAAGGGATCTACAACACGATAGGCCATATGTAAGACATCAATCACCAATGATCAAGGTATTCAAGTCAGAGTTACAAAGGTGATCAAGGTTGGATAGATCAAGAATAAGTGGGTTCTACATCAAGCCTAGGCATTACAAAGTCTATATCAAACATATTCACCAAGGTGAATTACCCCACAAACAGGTAGATTTTTGAGTCTCAAAGAGGATTTCATCAAAGCAAGCCATTCAAGTCAAGTATATGCACCATGAAGTTGAAGCAAGCATCATCGGTATGGAGATGCAACAAAAAGAGGACCAAGCATCATCAAACATATACTTCATTAAGCACACGGTCACATAAAAGGATCAAGAACTATCAGGAAGATGGAAGGACACAAACATGATCAAGTAGATAGTTTCAGAAGAATTAATCGAAAGCTAAGGACTTTATCATCTAGATAATACAATTTGGGAATATGTCCCACCACCTTCATCATGTTGAGAAAACTAGTTAACGTTGAGTATCAAGAGATATTGCTCAATCACATAAGCTTTGTGATGATCAACTTGGCAAGTTGAGTTGGCATCCAATCATTGTCAACCTAATCAAGTGAAGCCACATTGACATGTCCAAGTTCATCGTACTTGATTCATCTAATGAATGAGCTAGTGACACATTGCAATGCATCAAAGTTTGTTCAAGCATACCTAACCTATTTCCTCATTGGTTAGAATTCAAGGTGGACATGTGTCCTATTCAATGTAATTATTTAATTGGCTAGAATGCAGTTTGTTATAACAAGCCCTAATTAGGGTTTCACTATATTATCTCAACTGTTGATTTGATAGTCAATCTAGGTCATTCATTATAATGGGGGTCTATAAAAGGCCTAGCCTTTTCATTTGTAAAGGTTAATAGTTGCTAGTCAACAATTAATAGTTCATAGATAGCAGTTAGATAGCAAGTAGAGTAGAGTAGGAGGAAAGAAGGAATTGTTGCCAAGATTTGTTGATTTTAATACATGATCTTCATTGAAGCATGGTGGATTTCTATCTGTAATTTCTACATGTTGCATGACTTCTTGTTACTTCTCAAGTTTAGATAAATTTCATATATTGCAATGGAGAAATGTGATGATTTCTTGATGGAATTCCTATTCATACTATTTGTAATTTGCTGGTTGTAAGTTGCAATGTATGGTTAGTCTGAACTTCATTAAGCATAAGTTCAATTGTGAATGTTCACTTAAATTGTGCTAGTTTTGGGTATTCGAATGAATGTTCATTCTATGAAAACCCTTCGTTATTCCTTAGAAGATTGCATTAGTTTTGTGTACTTGTTTCTACATCGCAAAGCAAAGCTTGATTATGGAATTCATCTATCAAATCATCATCCTTTATTGTCACTGTTCTTAGGATTAAATTAGATCTCTAAACCCTTTATCTCTTTTGTCTTTTATTTTCCAAGCAAGTTAGTGTAGAGTCCAAGTTCTGGTAGAGTTCAAGAAAAAAGTAAGCGCCCTTGCGATTCCAGCAAAATCACACCATATTCACTAAGTCTATCCCATTCAATTAGGTTGCATAGTTCGTATTGTAAACCTTGGAGTTGCTTTGATTGATCACTTTATTTAGCATTCAAAGTTTCTTTGTTCAAGAGATGATAGAATACGTTGGTATTTTATTGTGTTCGTGGTGCATAAAAAAATATCAATAGGTGGTTCTAGATGAAAGATAGTTGTGGGTTTTCATGGATGTTTAGTGCATGATTCAAGGAGGTTGTTTGCAACTTTCTTGTTCAGGAGATGTTGGTATGCAATCATTAGTCCCTCATCATCTCTACAATATTTTCTTGATGGATTCCTTGACTAGTGGAATTGTTTGACAAATCGGATTTGGAGTTGATTTGGTGTCTTTGTCTTGAGATCCATATGGTATTTCTTTGTATCTCAGTTTGCAAGTTATTGATGTGATGATGAGTTTTACATGTGTCATTGTTTTAGATCTACAAGTTATGTAGATGTATGGATTTAATCCACCCATTGGTGATGCAGAGCCCTTGTTGCTGAGACAGGATCCTTCACTCAAGAACCCCAAACAAGGACCCTACAACTTCTACAAATAAATAAAGGGTTGGATTGGTTTCAATTTGATTGTTTTCATACCTCTCCCCATACTAAGCCATCTGGACAATGCCAATCCCACAGTGTCTCACAAAAGTCTCTCAGGACTCAAAGGCCACTACACCCAACCAAAGGTGGACACACACTTCCTAAGGAAATGGGGACCTCCAATACCTTGATTTACTATCCTATAGGGTTAATAGACCTATTCCAATCATCAAACATGATGTATTGAGAAAAATTAGTACTGCTGCTACAATTAGGCCTGTCACGCCTAGTAGCCCTGCTAGTCTGAAAAACTTAAGGTTTCTTGTTAATTTCTCAAAAGACCTCTGCAACTGAGAGTTGATTTTGTTTCATTAAAGTGAGTGCCAAAGGATTCCAAAAGGGTTTGGGCAGATCCAATGTCTAAGGGTTATAAACCCAACTTCACCCTAGGCCTAATAGCCCTAATTAGTCCACCTTAACAAAGGAAGTATACTCAAAACCTGATGCCTAGGCAAAGTAAGACCTTATAAATGTGGGGGACATGGGTACAACATAAATTACCAAGTTATATCCCTTGGTTCCACCGCTATCATCATTTGTGGGGTCAGATGCATACCCAGCCAAGGTGGTCACATAGAGATGCCCACCTCTAAAACTTCAAACCCTAGCCTTTACCTATCACTTCCCTGCAAAAGGTCTTGGGAATCTTAAAGTACATTTTCACCACTTTCTTCACCCCAAAGGCCATACAAATCCCATGAGGTATCAGCAAGAAAAACTCATATTTGCTGTCAAACCCTAGGTAGACTGTCAAATCCGGGTTACCTTCACAAAAAACCACTTTTCTCATGGCTCCAAAAGAGTTAGAGGCTTAGACTTGTTGCATTGGAAAGTTAAGACATGTGAATTTCATATTCAAGAGGTTTTATGACCTGGAGAAAGCCGTATTGTACGGAATATGGGAAATAGAAGCAAAATGTAGGAAAAAGATAGATTTTTATTGGTTTCTTTGTTCACAAAACTTTCAATTTCCTTCAACAACCTTGCCAAAGGTTGGAATTTGACCTTTAATGACCCTTCCAATAGTTATCAACTGATTTTGGAAACTAACATGGCGGTTTGGAGGAAGTTGCAATTTTGGGTTAAAAGTTGTCATAGTTGCTTGACAACTTTTGACAACTTTTGACATTTTGTCCTCCTAAACACACCTAGACACTAATTGACCCCTAAGACACTTAAAAATCTTCAAATGCACTAAAAATTCCTTAAAGGCATGAATAACCCCAATTTCCATATACCCAAGGTGGTTTATAACACACCTACCTAGGGCATAGGCTTACAAGGTGGGGTGACTTATTACATCAACATGAAAATAAACCAAAACCATCCTTAAGTGTTTCAAAATGTGAAAACCAATCAAGACTAGTTTGATTCTTCAAGAATCCCATGATTTGAATTTGAAGATGCCCCTGCATCAATTGGCTATAGTGAGATGACTTGAATGTAGACTGTCTATATCCACAAATCTATGGTCATTTGTGCATTGGTATGTTGCACTGGGATGGGAGGAATGAATATTAGAGTACCTAGATAGTTATATATTGCCACTCTTAGTGTGGGCCACTATTAAGGGATTCTTCAATGGTCATGAAAGGCATACAATTTAGTTTGCAGCAATGAAGTTCCCTCAAAGGGCATGATGCCAAGCTTTTTTTTGGGGAGTTACCTCCCCATTTGATGGGGAAGTTGCAGCTTTTTGGACAAGACTTGGCTTTGATTGTGAAAGTTATGCTTGCATGATTATGAAAAGATATAAATTTTACATGTAGGATCTAGATGCTTTCTTTCCTTACCTATGCGGGGAGATATTTTCCTTCAAATCATGCCCAGCCGAGGTAAACCTCTTTGGAATAACAATAACAAGCATTTCTTTAACAAAGTAAATTGAATATAAGACCAGTATATGCATGGATTTACAAAAGTGTCATGTAGAATGTAGATCTATACCTTGTTACTTAAAAATAGAAGTTCTTCTCCATGTTCATTTTTCCATGATATAACTTGACCTCGGGCAACCTTTTGACTGTCAAGAAGTGATTGGCTCAGATGAAAGTAGTCATAAATGTCACTATCAACAAAAGAACAACCAATAAATGATAAATTTGTTGTGAGATCATAGTGCCTAAATCAGTCTAAAAGCTTATAAGGATCAGAACCAAGCCATATAAGCTTCAAGAACAATTTGAGAGCATCAAAGTCATCTACCAAACATTAGAAATTGTCAAATCAATGACACATTCATATCAAGCATCTTTACTTTTTTGAAAAGTAGACCACATTTCAAATCTAGATGACACCATAATGACTTTGATTTCCTCTAGCAAGATATTCCTCCATCATGTATTGCTTCATCGAAGTTCAAATTTTCTTCTTCAAGGGCTCTCAATGATTCTCTATATAGGATTCTTTGTGTCTATGAGATCCACTTCATTGGGAGGCCTACTTAAACATTTCACATCTGTTTGTGGACTCTTACCTTTCAAACATTTCACATCTTATAATTGAGCTTCTCTTTGTTTCGAGAATAGTTTAATATTCTCTACTTAACAGGGCCAACCACGTGAAGGTGGAAGCTCATTTGGCCCCCTCCCCCCCCCCCTAACATCACTCTAAATTCCCCATTAACATCTAGCATTCATTCATTCTTTCATTCATTCTTTCATCCATTATTAAAATATAACATTCATTCATTATCACATAACATTTATTAACACATAAAATTCATTAACTTTCATTAAAACGCAACATTCATCAATAATCATCAACACATATCATTCATGAACATTCATTAGCACATAATTACATTCATTACACATAAAAATCAGTCATTATCAAATAAGGTAGATTACAATCATTTCTTTCTTTGTTTTTTTTTTGAAGCTATGAAAAGACTAAGTGGAACATCGGTTTCTTCATCATTTTCCCCATCTGCGGATGTTATGCCCTCTTCTCATGCTCTTGATGTATGCCTAGTCCTATACAAAGGACGAGGATACTGAACCAAAGGGGGGTCCTCTGCAATAACAAAGAATTGGGTTAAATTCAAAACATTTTTTTATTATTGTTACAAGTATTTCATTAATTTAAAGAACACAACCATTACACTCTTTACCTGATGGGGCCACATCATCTTCCACATCATTTTGTCTAGCCTCAACCTCGACATGCTAAGCACCCTCTAGATCCTCTGGAGTTGAAATATGAAACATTACATTAATCAATACACCAATTGCAATTAAATTTGTTTAAAGGAATAATAGTGGTCCTCTTTACCTAATTGGGGAACATCACGTTCCTGATGTTGTCTACCTGGATCATGCTCCAGTTGGTCACCACCGACAACATGCTCTTAAATATTAACAATAAAGGTTACATTAATTACTACACTAATTTTCAATTTAAGATGTTTAATTGTATTAATAATTATATAAAAAAAATTGAATAGCAAATGAATACCTCCACTACTAGGATGCACATCCGGACCTTCATGTACAGGTTTTGTTCCATGATTATCATGATGCATTGCAATGTCACATGCAATTCTATCATTGCTTGCTTATTTAAAAAAAATATAGTCACTTTATGTTGAAACTTAACATCAAATAGATTATTGGTTAAGTATTCAATTTGAAATAATTTTCATTTACCTTAATTACCGTTGTGATAGATGCATCAGAATCTCCTGTTTGCACACTCAATTCTCATAGTCGTTCAGTCACGGCTATATAGCCTTTCTGGTAGCCAATTCTTGTGTCATCTTTCGTGGGTGCTCTATTGAATTCAGAGCCCTGCATTTTTGCTTAGTATTGTGAATTTTGCTTGTATTGTTTGATAAAAAAAAAATTGTTTACAATTTATAAATATTTTGATATGATACTTAATTTACTAATTCTTACAATTCGTGCGGCAAGTTTCATATAACCACCAGAGCTGAGTTTGTGTTGCCCATGCTTTTCTTGTCTTGCCTTGGTTGCCTTTGACGTGTCACTCAATCTATGAAAATTTTGAAATATGTTAGATTATATAAATATAATGAATAATTAGTACATATTCACATTCTTAATAGTATCACATACCTTCTTCTAGCATCTGGTGGTGTCTTTCCTTTTTTCCTTTCAATTCTCTCCTTTGCATCCAAAATCAGGTCCTTCCACTCCCTCTCTGGAATCATGGGGGGACGCTCATACTTTACGTTCTTCTCTAAATGTGTCCTGTATTGGTCCCTCACATACTTCAGATATGTGCCAGCTTTTTCCAAGAGCCTAGTCTTGTCGAATGTGTCATTTCCAAACAACCCTACCATACGGTTTGTGAGTTCATCTTTTAACTTTTTTTCTTGGTCATTCCACCTTAAAAGCAAAAACAAACCTGTTAGATTTAGAAAGAAAGTGAAGCTACCTTTGATATAGTTCAAGAAATGGATAAAAGGAAAACTATTCTAGCAATGATATGAAATCAAAATAGTGGATAAGGGTTAGTTCACGTATGATGTTCCACCTTTTACGTATGGTGGGCCCAAATATCTGCAATGAAATGTCATTAAGATTTTTATAAAAATTATCATTTCCTACAAAAAAAAACATGGGATCATTAGTCCAAAATGAGTGATCAGTATGTAAATTACAATTAGACTATATATAATAATATTTTTAAAGTACCTAGAACCTTCTGTATCTTCAAGGGAATCAATTCTTTGTCGCTCACCACCAATGTGGCCTGCAACGTTCCCATACTATCAATACGGGAAGATCCAGGAAATGATGGTATGTTATCAGCAGTACTCACCTCTGGTGCATCCTCATGTGCATCTCCTGCCATAGTAAATGAATCCACTATGAAATGCCTCCAAGAAAGAACACTTCAAGGGTAATAAACACATAAAGAAAGAGAGAGAAAAAGAGGGATCTACCACTAGTGGGCGGGTCAACACGAGCCGATGCAACAGACGATGTCTGCATGCTACGTGTTGCCCACATTGCAGTTGGCAATACAGTTGGGCTCGACCTCGGACCCATGTCAGCACCTGAAGAGTAATACATTAAATATGTAAAACATTAAAAAAGCAAGTTCACAAGTCCAAAGTAGTGGTTTTAATATATAGAACATGGTCATCACCTGAACTACTCGCAATACCCTGATCATCACCACCAGGATGATGAGGCCCTATAAATTTCTGTAAAAACAACACATACATATTTTAGTTAATGACATAAAAGAGATAAAAATATAAACCATTATTGAACTTTTGTTATGATTAAAGCTTTCATTACTGCTTACTTGCAAGTTTTCCATTGTCATCAACAATAGTTGCACCCTCTTTGTTATCTCATCAGTCTAAGGACTTATGGTTGCCAAATCAAGAATCTCTTGCCTAATTTTTCTAATATTCTTATGTACAAATTGCATAGGGTTTGCGGTAAGTGCGATGTCATCAGCGCATAACACTACCAAGTGCCCCACATCCCTATGGAGGTGCTGAGGTACTGCAAGTTCCTTTCCCTTATCCCGAACATCTATGTGTGACAAGAATATAATTAACACTATCAAAATTACTTCAAAACACTCAAGAAAAGATCATAATGTAACAGTTTGATTCTATCTACTTTGTACAATTACAATGAGGTTTACTTGCTCTGTAGAAGTGTCGGGACCTACACCCCTATCTGTGCTATGTGGTGGATCCATGTGGCCCTGTGACAAAGAAAAAATATAAAAACGTTAGCGAAATGAAACCAATAGACTTAGCAAAAAAGCTTAATAATACAATGATTTATTGGATTCATTAATTGGAAGTTGGCTTAAATGGTATATATATAGTACATACCACCCCCATGATAGTAACTTTGTTTGTATCTATATGATTCAAATTGTAATCGATTAGCAACTCTTCCCCTGCACTTATTGATTTTATCGCACATACAAACACACAATTTCCCTCATGTGCCTCAAATATGCAATTGGGTTGCTTATTAGTTGACCCAGGTCGTGTACTATTTATAAAACCTACAATATTCCCTGTTGCTTTTGGCCTTCCATCAATGTATACAGCCACTCGTTTACTTTGATCATTATCTTTTTGTTGTATATAATTGGCTGACAGTGCATGCCTATGCATACTTTTTTTATATCGAACAATCTGCATCCAATCATTATAATTGTAACAAGGTCCAACAAACTCCATCAATTCAGCAAATTTCTTGTAACAGACCTTTATGTTGTGCATGGAAAATAGGCCCAAACCATGTAACGACGAAGGTGCTATGCGATATATCCTCTCATTAACACAAAAATTAGTGTTTATTGGAGGAAGTTCCTTGGGTACACATTGTTTCAGTAGATGTTTGTACCTCAAGGGCACCTCAATGTCACCTTTGGTCTCATCATCATAAGAACATGACCCCCCTTGAGCAAGAAAAAATTGCATGTGTTTATTGAATTTTATTCTAATCTTTTGACCTCTAGTTGATCTCCCTATTTGAGATCTACTACATGTCTCACTTTCCTCTTCTATTCCCGCATTTCCCTCACTTGAGGAAGACACATCTGACAAATACCTATTTGGTGATACCTGTGCACCATCAAATGAGAGAGTTAGTTGGTAATGAGAGAGATATTTTTCAAATGAGGGTAATATTGATAAAGAAGTCGGCCATAAAGCTGATGTTGAGATTAAAATTTGAGTAAGTCCAACTAGGGCCTCAAGTGCTGATAACTGTATTAGATTTGCTACTAATGTTGATGTTTGAAAAACTGAGGAAGTTTGTTTTTCTTGTAATTTTTAAAAAATATATTATTTCTATAAGGTGTATTGACTTATACCTGTTGATCCATGAGACTGTGCAGGATCCTCGTCAAAGGGGTTCAGGTTCCTGCACCAACAATTGAGCATCATAAGCATTACATTTGTAATTTGATAAACAATAAATACTGCAGTATGATAAGCATCATAAGCATCACATATGTATCACCATATATGTAATTGAGCATCATAAGAATCACATATGTATCATCATAAACATGTAATCCATCACATATGTATCATAAATCACCATCCATCACATAGCTAATAAGTAGTCCACATTCCATAAATAAACACAAAGTTCAAAAAATGTCACATGTATCATCATAATCATGTAATCCATCACATATGTATTTTAAATCACCATCTATCACATAGCTAGAGGTGCATCATGAATTAATTAAGTAATGGCATTAGAATTCAAAACATATGAATTATTTATGTAACCATATAAGTCAAATCAATTTCTATCAAGATATCAATATTAAATAGATAATATAATAATTGCATCTCATACATTTCATTCATGTCATTGATCTTCTTCTTCATCCAACTCATCATCATGACCATCATCATCATCATCATCATCATCATCATCTTCCTCATCATTGTTGTCGTTGTCATCATCGTCGTCGTCGTCATCGTCATTGTGTTTGTCATCATCATCGTCATCACCATCACCGACACCATCACCATCACCATCACCATCATCATCACCAGCAGCACCATCATCATCATCAACTTCTTCTTCATGTACATTTCCGTCAGGAACATCGTCGAGTAACTGTCGATCGTGATCATCTATATCATCTTCTACTTCTTCGGTATCTTCTTCTTCCATCACATTATATATTATCAGCCTTCCTCTTGGATCATGTCTAACAACAAATGACCAACCCAGTTTATGTGGAACCTCTAAGTAAAATGCCTGCTCACATTGACTTGGAAGAACATAGGGCTCATCCCCAACTCGTTCAAATGACCTTGTATTAACCATTGTAAATCCATTATCATGTTCGATAAAAGTTCTATCAGGATCATTTATATTCAGTCATAGCCTATACCATTTGACGACGAACATAACTAATTTGAAGGAATTAAAGTCACACTCAAGTATATCATCCAAAATGCCATAGTATCGATTTTGAGACACTTGAGGATGTATGTTGTTTCTAGATGAAATATTGGTCACCTCAAAGACTGTAGTTATCCCAAAATCACAAGTTTTCTTCGTGTCATCCAACTGTTTGATGCGAAATTTATGACCATTGCAGCACATAGCCTTGTGGTGTTTGACCTACAATATGTCTAACATATTAAAATTATTGCATCATGAGTTGATAAACATACGAGTGATTAATAAAATTATACGTACCTGTTCATCTCTTAAACCATATGCTAAATCAATTTCCCTTTGTGTAACATTGGAATCTCCATTGTGATGAGCTTCTTTAACCAATGAAGTGACACCATCCCATGTTAATGTGCAACTAGAATGATGACATCATTCAATCCACACCGTCATCCAATCAAGATTGTTTGCAATATACAAATGTAGTGCATCCCACTCCCAACCAACTGTACAAATAATTAATAGACCACTTACAATTGATTTATTTAGAAGATGAAGAATTAATTTACTACAATATCATCTTATAATTACCTCTCACTTTCTTCAATCTATTTTTCCCCATCAAGTGCTCCCCTTCGAATTTATTAATGGGGTTGGGATCCCAAATGCGATCTACATGGATTTTTGCTGCAAAGTTAGGAAGATATTCAGTAATGTACACCATAGTTTGGTATACCATATATCCCTCCACCATAGAACCCTCAGGATGTGCTCTTTGTCGAACCAAAGCCTTCAAAAATTTCAAGTGCCTCTCAACCATCCACATTGACCTAGTGTGTACAGGTCCATACAATTTGATCTCCTGAACTTGGTGTATGAGGTAGTGTTCTTGTGCATTGAAAAAAGTTGAAGGTAGACACTTTTGCATTTCACACATTAGATGAGGGATTTTTCTCTTCTAACATTTTATATCTTCCTTGTGGATTTCTTTAGATGACAACCACCTAATTAAAGAGATTGAAGATGCAAAAATATATAAATGAGACTTTACAAAATAATATACAAATATATTGCATAACAAGTAAAACAAATGGTAAATATAATATCTATACAACAAATTGAACAAACATCATTACTTACCTCATGTATTTTGCAACATCATATATGACTTGCTTGATATTATTGTCAAAGTGGTCTGGGAGAGATAGAGGTAGAACGTACTGCAACAATTATAAAATGATCTTTTCATTGTTTTCTAACATAATACAATGACAAGTACATTCGCAGCATACAAATATATAGTAAATACACAAGAACGTGAATTACCTTAATGAAGGTATGCCAATCATGCGTTTTCATCCCTGGCCCAAATTCACTCTTCTTTGATATGAGATTGTTTATGTTTGCAGCAAATCCTGTGGGAAATCAAATTTTTCGTATGACTTCTTTTATAGAATTGCTTTGCTGCTCTGTTAATAACCAAGGAAGGGCACTTATATTAATCTGATCTCCATTGCTATTTGATTGAATGACATTTTTCATTGCATGATTGGATTCCACAATGTCACTACAAATTTTGACAATTTTTCCTTTGTCACGCCTTCCATCCAATATTTTCCATAATGTCTCTGTTATATTCTTTCCAATATGCATTGTATCAAACAAATGTACAATTTGTAGCTGCTCGTAGTAAGGCAACCTACTGAATTGTCTGGGATAACTTTTTAGTCCCTTTGGAAGGTGGCCATCCATGTCTTGACGACCTTCAGTATCATCAATTACATCATCAGTAAACAAAACATGATAGAAAAATTCAAATTCCAAACATAAACCATTAGATGGAATAACATTACCTTGATGATTAATTCTATTATATTCCAACTTGCATAAATGAGGAGTCATTCTTCGTGGCTTTGATGTAGTCTCTTCTTTCCCATTGAAAAGATGTTTTTCAGTATTCCGATACTTATGATTTTTGTGAAGGAAGTGCCTATACTCATCAAACACCTGCTTTCCTAAACTTTTTGAATGACGGGATTTCATCTTTGGACCACAAACTGGACATGCAAATTTTCCCTTTGTTTGAAGACCTACAAGATAATGTATAATTCTATTAAATCTGTTAATTTTTATAATTATAATTATCATGCGCAACTTGAACACTATAACGTACCACAAAAATGTGTTAGCCCTGGGGCATCATGTATTGTCCATACAAGCATTGCATGGAATTGAAATTGTCTTTGTCCTATTGGTCTAGAGATGTCATACATGGTCACACCATTCCATAACTTCAGCAACTCGTTGATAAGAGGCTCAATATATACATTCATATCTTTAACTTGGTACTTGCCTAGTGGAATGAACAAAAACATTACATAATTATTATGACCATTTTACTGCAATATTTATAATTAAATGTAGATGACTATTAAATGATAAAATACCTGGAACAATCATTGCCAACATTATGTGCTCCCTCTTTATTGACATCCATGGAGGAATATTATTGTTGATAACAAAAATAGGCCACACCGAGTAAACAGGTCTCAACTCTCCAAATGGATTGACACTGTTCGTTGCCAATGAAAGCCTGAGATTACGAGGTTCTTCTTTAAAGTGTGGCCACTTTTCCTCTATGTCCATAAATGCTGAACCATCTGCAGGCATTCGAATAATGTCATCTCGACTTCTATTGCATGCATGGTAATCCATAAATTGTGCCAAGCTAGTGCACCTGAATAATCGTTGCATACGTGGAATAATGGGAATATAACGAGGAACCTTGCGAGGCACCTTTTTTGTTATTTGATCTGTTCGATATCTACTGATATGACATTCAGGGCATTATGTTCCAAATTCATGTTGTTTATGATATATAATATGATCATTGGGACAAGCATCTATTGTTTGATACTCCATTCTAATATCTTTCATAATGGCAGATAATTCTCGGTATGAGCGAGGTAGAATATTTGATGGTGGTAAGAAAAACTCACCTATCAATCTACAGCAAAAAAAAAAGTTTGAGGTGTTAATATAAAGAATATTAATGGTACATGACTCACCATTTATTAACTGGAATGACATGTATGACACACCTTAACATACGAGAGATTGTTATGTTGGATAAACCATTCATAACCTTCAAGTTCACCAACAACAATACAGCAAAGAGAAGAGTTGTTTGGGAGCCTTTGTAAAGGAGCTCATATGCCTTCTCAAGAAGAGGTATATCATGAACATTAAGGTCATCTTGATCATCATGATCAGCTATGCCAGTACTAAATGTGTCATGGATCAATGTATTTGTACCATCATCTTCAATTGTGTTTTCTGGTGCATGATCGTCATCTTCCATGGGATCATTATCTTCAGCTTCGATATTCACACCTCCATGTTCCTCCACTTCCAAAACCATATTCTCAGGGTTTTGTTGATCCATACCATGTGCTCTAGGGTGCTCCACCTATATAAAATTGATATACATAAATAAACCGTGATCATGATCTCATTATCAAGTGATTTCTTATGTATATAAATTGTTAAAACGATATAATGAACAACTTACCAGTGGATGATAATCATGTCCCCCTTCAATGTGACCATGCTGCCTACAATGTTTCTTAGCTGTTTTGATTAGAAGTCTTCTAGTCTTTAAGCCCTTACAAATTTTGCAGGGACAATAACATTTCCTATCACCTTTTCTTTTCAAGTTAGACCATAATCTAGCAATTGTCTCCTTACTTTGTTCTTCACTGATATTATCTGACATGGTCTTTCTTCACAAGCAAAAAAATTAGGCTATGGAAACTTCAGTGCAAAAGCTTCACAAAAAGTGCAAATCGAACCAAAACCATTGAACTTAATAGAGAACGTATTTAATGTAGCTGATTGTGTGAATTTCTAAGCATTGTGTCTGCAAATTCTTACTAAAATTTGCCTGTTGCAGACTTTCTGAGAGACATTTTTGAGTATTCTAAGCAAAGCATTTATTTAAACATACACTTATTCATCCACATTGCAAGGATAACAATACAAGGCTCACATATTAGTCTAAGAGGATGCCATGGTCTCACAAAGTAACCAAGAACCATATGAAATGATGGCCGTCTTGAATCCACACACAACTAGGGAGGATCCATATGATTATGTATGACTTCCCCCTTGTTTTTTTAATGGGATTAGCTAGCTCCAAGACATAGCCGTCAATAATCACTAAGAATGTACAAGTGGATCGTAGCTACCCATACAACAAACACTTACCCCTATCCTCAAATTTTCCCAATGTTTGATTCCTTATATACACTCATCCAAGGTTATCTATGTCGATCTTGGTGAGGAATCACATCACAACAAAGAAGGCAACATTTAAAAATAGCAAGAGTTTCACTAAACTACCAAAGATCATAAATATTGAAAGAAAGAAAAAATAGTAACAATAATAAGTCAAATAAATGTGTTCAATTCCAATAGCAAATCAAACATAGCCACAATACCTACACAATAGAGAAAACTCACAATAGTGATTAAACTAATTCAAGCAAGATAAAATAAAATTGTTGGCCAATGCAACAAAGATGAGAGATCATCAATAATTGAAGGAAACTTCACAATCCTTAAAAGTGCACATTACATAACTATACGACTAGAAATTGTGGCTAAATAGAGTGTAGATTCATCATGACTCCAATAATAGTCCCTCATGTGTGCATTTGTGGCATGAACACAAAAACTCCCACACGGCATGGCCATGTACCTAATGGAGAAGACATGCCTAGGCTACATGCCCAAAAAACATGACTATAATAATAGTCCCTCATGCATGCATTTGTGGCCTGCACACTACAAATTCTAACATATCATGGCAATACACCTCATAGAGAAGACACACCTAGGGCCACATTGCACATAGCAACATGCCTCACAAAGAAGACATGCATAGGGCACATGCCACATAGCCTATTTGCTAATCGAGGATACTTGTTGGAGTCAAACTAGCTAGAAGAACCACTAGAAGGTCACCTAGGAGCTCCACATGGATGAAAAAGAGAGGCCATGTGCAACCAAATAGGTCACAATGCTCTAGTGACCACGATCCATTTGACCAACTGATGAAGATACCTACAACCAAGAAGATTGATTTCTATGAGTCGAGAGACTCCTACTTGTCTAGTGTTCTTAATGAGCAGCCCTAGGAGTAGGAAGAAGATGAAGGAACTCTATCCATGGTACATGAGGCATTACATTGATGGTTGACAAATATCTGATGGTGAGCCACTTCTAGGGCAACTTTGTTGGTGTGTAGCTAGATCTATAATAACATTAGAACAAATTATTAATTGAGAAAAAAGTGAAATATTTTATTAAAAAATGAAATGAAAAACTTATAGTTTTATTTATCTATCCATATGTTGCGTAGACTCCAACTACACATAGCATGTGCAACAAGGGTCTTGGATGCTCAGATGAATTAACGCGACCCCACAGGTAAGCCTTAGACAAGACTACACTGGGCAAAGTGGACCAATTTAGGCTCTAGAAAAGTAAAGTAGATGGTGAGAAATTTATATTTCCAAATCGAGATAAATGACTATAAATGACATCTTTTAAAGAAAATGATATTCAAGATGTGGCTTATAGTTACATAAATTTGTGTTTGGACCCCAACTTCCAATCTTTCCACCAAGGTTTAGAAGATTGAATACTCATTTTGTGAATCATATCAAGTAGAATATCCTCTATAACAATTTCAAAAGTCTCATGATCATAATTAGAAAGGGAAAACTTAGCCTTTGTCTCAATTGATGACATGAGACTCAAAATTTCTAGAGAATAAATCCTTTGGGCATTGGATATATTTTTTGTGAAATTACATGGCCCTCACCCATTGCAAGTGAGCCAAAGGATGACCTTGATATTGTAAAAGAGGAAACACCAAATGTTCTACTACCTAAAGGAAATGACATCTCAAAAATTGAAACCAGTCAAGACAAGTGAAGGTTTAACAACCTCCCAAGTTCTCCATATACTTTTAGCCACAAAACCTCCATTGATGTGATTAAAATCCTTCATGGTGAGAAATGTTTAAAAACTAATCCTTCTAATATTGAGACAAAGAGATTTGGACATGAAGTGTTAGCTTTGTTTGCCAACTCATTGTTGTTGGCAATGTGGAAAAATATAGAAAATAATTTTTATTTGCAAGGTTCTACATTAATGTGGATGAGGAGAAGGTGCTTCCTTCTCCAATTACATTATCATGTAGGTTGGGAGTTTGGGTGTAATAGATCAAATATATGGTCTCTTTGGTTTTTGAAATTAATATTTCATGGTTGGCCATGCCTCTCATGGGTTTAGGGTTGGAAATCATCTTCATCCAAATAAGGAGGATGAGATTAGACACATTCTAAATATGTCATTCTTGGTTTCAATTTGTGAATGAGCTTAGTAAGTGGTTGTTGCCTAGAGGAGTATGCCTCAATAAGGCTAGTGAAACTCATTGGGGGAAATGATCTATGGACTCAAATAAGTAAAATACGTAACTAATGTAATGAGAAGAGCTTTAAGGGTCCCCCTCTCCCCTTGGATTCATATCTTAGAATTGAAGAAAATCATATTTTGATTGACGCTAAGAATATGGATGCTTGCAAGGTATAGAGTTCCTTCGTGAAGTTCAAGTCACTTTAAGTTGTGAGTTTTGTAGATATTTTGGGAATTTTTCCTATATTTGTTTCTAGTGCCAGTAATAGAGTGATATTCAGTTTTTTTTGTTTTGTTTTGTTGTTGGCTCTATGTGAGCACTTCTATTACCTTTTGGCTTTTTGCTTGTCTCTTTCTATGCTATATACAAGGGTGAGGCCCTTTCAAAACTCCCTTTTCAAATTCATATAGCTGTATCCTAAAGCATTCAACTTAATAAAAAATATTTGCTGACAACACATACTTACATATACCATGCTCTTTTGCCACCCAAGTACTAGTGCTACACATTTTTAGTAGATTGATAAAAAGATATACAATCATTCAACAAAAAATGTTAAAATGTATCTTTCACAAGCTATACCTACAACCTCTAAAGTATTTTTTTAGTGGAAATTAAAGACTTACAAAATTAAATAAAATATAAGACAAATGGAAAAAAGCATAATCATGCCAATCTATCTGAATTTAACACCTTCATTAATTGTCCTCTCGGTATATATTTCTGATATAGATACAAAGTACTTGTTCTTTGAATAATATTTCCAATATGAATATTTGTTTTCTTAACTCAAATGTTTTACTTTCTCCTCCAAATTAATTAAAATGTCCTAGTCCTTATTGTAAGTTTGCAAAATGAATTTGTACTAGATTCTTGAGGTTATTGCATGGAGGCAGTATCATAATGAATTTACATCTTGAGGCAACTTACAGTGAGGACCTATATAGATCGTTGACCATTGAGGCAATGGAGTGAGCATGAGAACATCCCTGAATTTGTTGAGCTTAATCTTAGTCTCAATGCAACGAGCATGTGAAAATCATTGAATTTGTACAATTGAATTTTCATCTTGAGGTAGCTTGCAGTGAGCTCTTGTGTAGATCATTGATCATTGAGGTAGTGCAGTGAGCTATGAGCAGATCAGTGAACTTGTGGAGTTGATGGTTAGGCAATTCATTAGTTAAAACTAAAATGAACCTATAGAATTTGATGTAGGAGCATCAAGGAGAATTTGGAAGATTTGTAAACCCTTATTGTGTCATAAAGAGGGCTATTAGAGAGTACGACATTCTATCTCAGTTCATTATTTGGTCTTGTTGTTTGGATAGTAGGTAGTGGTGGTATTAGGGAGTGTTCTTTGAATTTCTAGAGATTTGAGCTACCACAAAGATGTTTGGTGATGATAGGGTGAAAATTGTGTTATTTTACTTGTATAGGGAGTCAATGGGGAGTGTCGCATTCTACTTCACTTGAGAGTTATGATTTTTAGTTTGGATGGAGAGTATGTCTACACATGTGTCATATTTCAGAGTTTTGGAGTTGAGCCTCATCGAGCAGAAAGTTTGATGTGATAGAGTTGTGCAAACTCGTCGACTATTTGTTCCATATTGATGTAGCCAGAGGTTTGTAACATGTTCTCATCGAAGATAGTATGTGGGTGACCATTGGGACTAGATGTGTTTACATTGGGTAACACATATTATGTTCTTTCCTTTGGAGTAACATGTGGGGTTTTGGGCTTGGCCTATTACATGTTTGGTGAAGGTTTATACTTTTAGTCAACTCAATTTCTTTTTGAAGAATTGTGGATGATATATATGCGTGACTTGTGATTTTTCCAAGTACGGAGAAAAGAGAGTGAGGAACTAGAAGTAAGAAAGTAGAATCAAAAGTCAGGAAAGAGCAATGATGTGTGGGAGATGAGAGAAGCAACTAAGTTAGCAAGTGAAGGATTGAGATATAGGCCTCCTTGTGGATATGCCATAGAGTTTACTTGATATTATTGTAACCTTGGGCTACAACCGAACTTGTATGAAGCTCTAGTGGCAAATATTATGAGTTTTTGTTATCTAATATAAGAAGGTGAATCTTGAGGATTTTTTTTTTTCCCTTTGAGGGTTTTCCCAAGATAATCCTTACGTCTTGAGGCTCCGTTGTGTGGATTTTTTTTTGCATCTTTTAGTTGTTTTATGTTAGAATTATGTTCCCAATCATTGAGGTTGCAAGGTTGGACAATTTGTTCAAGTATCCAAAAATAAAGTATCCTCGATTAAAGATCAGAGCAAAACAAATGAGTGATCAAAATCTGATCAAGTTCATTTCTTTGTACAAGTGAAGACAAGTAAAACTTGATCTTCCAAATCACCTTATGCAAATGGAACTTTAATCATTGATTTGGGAGTGAAGGTTTTGTTCACATAAGGATGAGGTAATACAAATGGAGAACCTAAGACCGACTTGATGCAATGCGAATGAATGATGAGGGGCAGATTTGTTTATACAAATGAATAAGAAAAAGCATCAAGACCTTGTGATACCAATGAAAGGGAAATGATCGATTGAATTGAGGAATACCACAAAGTCAAAATCCAAATGCAATTGAAATTGCAAACACCGAGGGAACAAGCTCTGCTCTGCCTGTGGTTTGAAAGCCAACTGTAAATCCGTGTATCTGACTGTGGTTTGGAAGCCGACTATGAGTGTAGTTGTTTCTAGGTGCCCCCCGGTTAACTAGGAGTAAGAAGAAGTTGTCTGGTTATATCTAGATATATAGATATAGAAATGGATAAGTAGATGAGGGAGGCTACGCATTTGTCATCAATGCCAATATTAGTGAAGGAAGAAAAAACAAGGCGGTCCGATTGTCTTAAACAAGTTCATAATAGTGAACTCATCAAACAAAGAAGATCAAAATACAGATTTGTTTACACAAAAGAACGAGAAAACACCGAATTGCTTGCACAAAAGAAACATTCAAAATTTGCCCAAGTGAAAAATTGCAAAGGAACCTAATTAATATGGCCGATCATGTTAAGGATTACAAAGAAAGTTTAAATGGCCGATCAAATCAAATCTTGAAAAGGTCCTTCTAAATGCCGCCAAAAACCTTACCTTGCTTGCAGTGCAGAGATCGCTCTGGTGGGGGGGGGCAGCGGCTTCGGTTTGCTTTATCACAATGAAAATGTGTTGTGGCTTTTTTTTTTAATATAATGCTCGAGGTCGTCAGAATTCCGATGAACACGGGCATTTTTAAAAATAAAATAAAATTTTCACACTCTGACCCCAAATGTATTAGTGGAGGGAACACTCTGACCCTCTTGTTCATTCTCTACATGATCATTATTTTGAGGTTGACATGATTGTGGATTCTTATGTACAACAGCTAGAGGAGGTCTCTTTATCTTTAGAGGAGACGTGATTCTTTGGATCTTGTTCTACATTCTTCTCCACTAGATCTTGGAGTGCCTTTTTCAGCAGTGTGGAGCAACTCACCACCTTTGGAGGGGGTAACTTTCAACATCGACATGGGGACACTTGAGCAGTTTTAAGAGATTTCATACATCATGAGTTTTTTTCTTACATCTTTCCTTCATGATTGGGGAGACTTCATGGATACACCTTTGGTTTTGTTTCTTCCCAAGGGGAGGAACGTTGTTCGACGTTCATGGAGCAGTTTCTTCATTCAGTTTCGAGCTTCTACCATTGGTGCAGATTCTACATTAGGGGGGGGGTTACTTAGTCTCTCTTCCTTGTCTTCTTCTTCTCTCATATGGGGGGGAATTTTTCCTCACATGGGATTTTTCCTTTACATACTTCTATGAGAGTTCTCTTGTATATTTTTCATCTCTCTTTTGGGAAAGGGTTTTTTCCCATTGGTTTTTTCTCTCTTTCCCTGCTTTATGGGATATTGCATTTGCATTTGTACATGGGTACCTAACATGGCCTCGTAGTCAGGACCCATCTTGCATTGTAGACTTAAGTGCATTCCCCTGAGTTGCACTTAAGGGGGTGTTGGTGTATTTATTTATTCATCTTGCATATAATTACACTTTACTTAAGTTTACTTAGGTACATGCATAACATTGTAGTTTGCATATGAGACACTTAGGGAGATGTGCATACATTGGGAGTGTGTATGTAGGAGAATTTCCACCTTTTATGGTGTGATCTTGTTATTACTTTATCATATCCACGTATTGTGGAGTGATAATTCCACCTTCGATGGGTGATCCACCTCATGTGGAATATTTTATTGTTTCTACTACCTACCCTTGCATCTCATTGAGTCACATGTCATCATTGTGTGCTCTCTTGTCTCTTAGCCTTTATATGCGGGCTCATCTACATTGTATGTAATAATGATGATCTAGTTGATCTCTTTTGCATCTTGATTGGAATATAGTTTATTCTTGTCATATTTTATCTCTCTTGTCATTATGCTATATATCGGTCTCTTTGACCTTGGTTGCTTCAAGCATAATCTCACAAGAACTAAAATTGTTTAACTTCGACAACATAAAAGTGAGATTTCTATATTGAATTTTGAAATGATGTAAACTTATCAAATGTAAAAATATTAATGAAATTTATGTCTGTTATTTTTTAATTTTTTTAGGAAAAAAAAATGATATTATTTTTATAAATTAAAAGGTAGATTTTTCATTGCTAGAAAATGCTAAAAATCAGGGGTTCTAGTTAGCGTCACCAAAAAAATGAAAATAGACTTTATTTTTCCAAATAGAGAACACATATATGCAGTGTTAAAGAAAAAACATTAATTTTGATGTATATTTTTATCATTATAATATTTTGAAGTCCAACATAGCTAAATTTGACAGTTTTTGTTCGGTGTCACCTTTTGACTACTAAATTTATCATTAACCAAACAAAAAAAACCCTTTTCGAGAAGATTCTCTCATCTAGTGAAAAATAATCTTTTAACTTTTTTTTAATTTTATTTAATATTTATTTATTAATTTCTAATCAGCCTCTTTTTTAACATTAAAAAGATTCTCGTAATGTTTAATTAATAAAAAATATTAAAAATTATCAAAATAGTAAAAAAATTATATGACTAAATTTGTGACTTAGAGCTTTGCAAAAGGGTATTTTTTGTTTTTTGTAAAAAAAATTATGTGTGATGAAAAATTGGCCAAAAGTTCAATCAGGTGAAAATGCAGAGCAAATGGCCATTTTGGTGCCACATCGGCTAGTTCGACCGGACCAAGTCCGGTTGGACTCGGTCTGGCTGGACTCATGCCCGCCAACCTTGGTCCCCCATCCGACCAAGGAAAAAAATAGTTTTTTTTGTTTTATTTGTGAAGTCAACTAGCTGGATTATCAGGATCAATTTGATGACCATTTGGATGTATTATTGACGACTTTTACAAGGTAATTTTATTTAATTTAATATTTTTTATGTTAATTGTAATTTATTAATATTTTAATATTTAAATTACATGTATAATCTAAGTTTTTACCTATTTTTTATTTAAATACTATTAAAAAGTTTGTCTACATGTCTGTTTGTTTTTCCTTTCTAGTTTAATGAGGCTCACATCTTTATTCCATTTTTGGGTTCATTAACTTGTTTGAGGTGTTTTATGCCTTTGGCATGCTTTATGTTTAGATAGAACCCTAAAGATGATAATAAAAGTATCTGAACTCCCCTCGTCTTCTAATGGGCATTGGGTGTAAGAGAAATTGTTATCTTCTTTTTAGGTAGAAGGGCTTGCCCTCCCTAGAAGCCCATAAGGACGGTGAGAGGAAAATGACCCAAGTGGTACTTTCTTCTGCCCTCTATATAAATTAATACATTAGGCGAAAGTCGCGATGCCTTGGTGACATGTATTTATACCGATGGTACTCCCTAGTATCTGTACTATGTGTATACACTTGAGTGGAGAATGAGGAATGGGTTCTTGAATGAGCTTTCGCCGCATGGGTAGACACCAAGTTCCACAAAAGTTCCCCCACTAAACACCTTAGATTAGTGGCCCACCCTTTTTTTGTCCGAACATCACGATAGCTTCAATGTAAGGGGATAGATGGTTTTCCCCTCAAGACACTCACCATAAGGCTCTCGTGGGATGAGAGAGAAATCCTTGGCTTAGCATAAGCTACTTGTAGCTTTCCGAGGAGAGGGTGATAGGGTCATCCTTCTAGGCTTGGAGGCCCCTAGTTGTTCACTCACAAAAAAGGAAAAATTAGCGAATACACCCCTCAAGGTGTCCCTACACTTGAGCTGATAGAGATTCTAGGTTGTGGGCTGAAGTTACCACCATGAGAACATTAACCTTAGGATAAGAAAGTGTTTGATGTGTTTTCAATTATGTTTAGACCCATAGAAATTGGAAGGAATTTGGCCTATGAACACACACATTGGTCACACTAATTTTTATAGTATCACTAGTTTTCACGATCATTGTGTCTTCTTGTTTGCAATGTTTGATCTAAATGGCTGCAAAACATTTATGTATATGTGTTTCTATATATGTATATATATGTATATGTATGTGTTTATGTGTGTGTATGAGTACATGTGTGTATGTGTATGTTTATACATGTATGTTTGTACATATGTATGTGCATGCATGTGTGTGTATATTTGTGTATGTGTGTATATGTACATGTGTGTATATGTACATATGTGAAAGTATGTGTGTATGTACAAGGATGTGTAGATATATATGTGTGTCTATGTGTGAGTATATATGTTCATGAGTATATGTGTATGTGTATGTATATATGTGTGTATGTATGTGTGTATGTGTGTATGTGTGTCTGCACATACATGTATGTGTGAATGTGTGAGTATGTGTGTATGTATGTATGTGTATGTGTGTATGTGTATGTATGTCTACATGTGTGTGTATGTATGTCTACATGTGTGAGTATGTGTGTATGTATGTGTGTATGTGTGTGTATGTACGTGTGTATCTATGTAGGTATGTTTGTGGATGTTTGTGAGTATGTGTGTATGTAAATGTATGTGTATCTGTGAGTATGTATATGTATATGTGTATATGTGTATGTGTGTATGTGTGTATGAGTGTATGTGTGTGTATGTATGTGTATGTGAGTGTATGAGTGTATGTGTATGTGAGTGTATCAGTGTATTGTATGTATGAGTATGTGTGTATGAGTGTATATGTGTCTGTATGTATGTGTGATTGTGTGCATGTATGGGTGTGTATGTGTATATGTGTGTGTGTGTATGTGTGTGTGCGTGTGTGAGTGTATGAGTGTATTGTATGTATGAGTATGTGTGTATGAGTGTATGTGTGTCTGTATGTATGTGTGATTGTGTGCATGTATGGGTGTGTATGTGTGTATGTGTGTGTATGTATGTGTGTGTGCGTGTATGTATGTGTGTGTGCATGTGTGTGTATGTGTGTGTGTATGTGTGTGTATGTGTGTGTGTATGTGTGTGTGTATGTGTGTATGTGTACATGTGTGTATGTGTGAGTATATATATGCACGAGTGTGTATGTGTATGTGTATGTGTATGTGTATGTGTATCTGTATGTGTATGTGTATGTGTATGTGTATGTGTATGTGTATGTGTATGTGTATGTGTATGTGTATGTGTGTGTGAATGTGTGTGTATGTGTGTACATGTGTATGGGTGTATGTATGTATGTATGTGTATGTGTGTGAGTATGTGTGTAAGTATGTGTGTATGTATGTATGTGTGTGTATGTGTGTGAGTATGTGTGTATGTGTATGTATGTGTATGTGTGAGTATGTATGTGTATGTGTGTATGTGTGTATGTGTGTATGTGTGTATGTGTGTGTATGTATGTGTATGTGAGTGTATGAGTGTATGTGTATGCATGAGTATGTGTGCATGAGTGTATGAGTGTATGTGTGTGTGTGTATGTGTGAATGTGTACATGTATGTGTGTATGTGTGTATGTACATGTGTGTGTGTCTGTGTGTGTGTGTGTGTGTGTGAATGTGTGAATGTGTGGGTGTGTATGTGTGTATGTGAGTATGTGTGTGTATGTACGTGTGTGTGTATGTATGTGTGTGTATGTATGTGTGTGTGAATGTGTATGTATATGTGTATGTGTGTATGTGTGTATATATGTATGTGTGCATGTATGTATGTGTGCATGTATGTATGTGTGTATGTATGTGTGTGTGCATGTGTATCTATGTATGTATGTGTGTATGTATGTATGTGTATGTGAGTGTATGAGTGTATGTATATGTATGAGTATGTGTGTATGAGTGTATGTGTGAATGTGTGCATGTATGTGTGTATGTGTGTATTCATGTGTATGTATGTGTGTGTGTGTGTGTGTGTGTGTGTGTGTGTGTGTGTGTGTGTGAATGTGTGTATGTATATATGTATGTATGTATGTGTGCATGTGTGTATGTGTGTACATGTGTGTGTGTGCATGTGTATCTATGTATGTATGTGTGTATGTGTATGTGAGTGTATGAGTGTATGTATATGTATGTGTATGTGTGTATGAGTGTATGTGTGTGTATGTATGTGTGAATGTGTGCATGTATGTGTGTATGCATGTGTATGTATGTGTGTGTGTGTGTATGTATGTGTGTATGAGTGTATGTGTGTGTATGTATGTGTGAATGTGTGTAGGTATGGGTATGTATGTATGTATGTATGTATGTATGTATGTATGTGTATGTGTGTGTGTATGTGTGTATGTATGTGTATGTATGTGTATGTGTATGTGTATGTGTATGTGTATGTGTATGTGTATGTGTATGTGTATGTGTATGTGTGTGTATGTGTATGTGTATGTGTATGTGTATGTGTATGTGTATGTGTGTGTATGTGTATGTGTATGTGTATGTGTATGTGCATGTTTTTGTATATATTGTGTATATGTGTATGTATGTGTGTGTGTCTATGTATATGTGTATGTGCATGTGTATGTGTATGTGTATGTGTATGTGCATGTTTTTCTATATACTGTGTGTGTGTGTGTATCTGCATGTATGTTTATGTGTCTGCATGTATGTGTGTGTGTGTGTCTACATGTATGTGTGTATATACTATGTATATGTGTATATTTATATTTAAAGTTGGGTCTAATTGACTTGACATATATATGCATGTGTATTTAGGGGTCTGTAGATTTGGATTGCTTCTCAATAGCAATTTGTCCAATGGGCAATAAAAGGACTAGATTACAAAAGTATGATCAAATAAAAGAGACAAAAAAAATGGATATAATACCTACTCAAGAACAAGTTCCCATTGATGATGAAGTGGTCTCGATTCAGGAAAGAGAAGAAATTAGTCCTAGTCAATCAAAAAAAAATTATTTGGTATGTCCAATTTGATGGAGATGGATGAAGATGCTGATTTATACCTTCTCTTCAAGTACACCATTTAGGAATGCAGATTTTACATCCATTTGATATACCTTGAATCTCTTAAAAGCTGCATATGCAAGAAGCATACAAACTCCTTCCAATCTGGCTACAGGAGCAAAGGTTTCCCCATAGTCTTCACCTTCTTCTTGAGCATATCCTTTGCATACCAGTCTAGCTTTATTCCTAATCACTATGCCATCCTCATTCAACTTATTTATGAACACCCATTTGGTGCCAATGACATTTTTATGCTCTGGTCTGGGTACCAAGGACCATGTACCATTTTTCTCTATCTGGTCAAGTTCTTCTCCCATTTCCTTGATCCAGTCTTCATCATTATGAGCCTCTTTGAATGATTTAGGCTCAAATTCAGAGATCATACATAAGTTTTCTCTGATCTTTCTTCTGGTAAGGATTCCTGCATCCTTATCACCTATGATCTGCTTGGGATCATGATTCAACTTGACATACCGAGGAATGGTCTTAATTGGTTCTTCTTTCTTTTCTTCTTCATCCTTATCTTCATCAGTATCAACATTCACCGGTTCAGAAACACTGTTACTGGTGCTCGGTTGACTAACAACCGGTTCCCAGAAGGTTGCAACTGGTTCATTTACAACTTGTTCACTGCCGGTTTTCTTAGTCTTCTCAGAGGATTCATCAACTCTTACATTGATGCTTTCCATAATTCTCTGAGTCCTATTGTTGTAGCACTTGAAAGCTTTACTCTTGGTGGAATATCCTAGAAATATTCCTTCATCACATTTAGCTTCAAATTTGCCTTGATGTTCACTCCTCTTGATGTAACATTTGCTACCAAAGACCTTAAAATAATTTACCATAGGGGTCTTACCAGTCCAATACTCATAAGGAGTTTTGTCCTTGCCCTTTTTGATGAGTACCCGGTTCATAGTGTAAACTGCAGTGCTCACCGCTTCTCTCCAAAAGGTGTGAGCAACCTTTCCTTGGATCAACATAGTTCTAGCTGCTTCAACCACAATCCGGTTATTCCTCTCTGCTAGGCCATTCTGTTGTGGAGTCTGGGGGGCAGACAGCTGTCTCTTGATGCCAAATTCTTCACAGTACTTGTTGAATTCACTGGAAGTGAATTCCCCTCCTTGATCAGTTCTGAGACACTTGATCCTTTTACCACTTTCCTTTTCCACTAATGCTCTAAAAGCTTTGAATTTCCCAAAAGCTTCAGACTTGTCTTTCAAGAATGTGACCCACATCATTCTTGAGCAGTCATTAGTGAGAATCATGAAGTACCTATCACCCTGTACACTTCTAGTTTTCATTGGACCACATAAATCAGTATGCACAAGATCAAGCAAGTTGTCAGCAGTGAAAGATTTACCTTTAAAAGTTGAGGAAGACATTTTCCCCAATTGACATTCTCTACACAAGGTATTATCCAGTTTGCTCAACACTGGCAACCCTCTAACTACCTTGATCTTACTAGCCTTCACAATGTTGTCAAAGTTCACATGGTAGAATCTACTATACCATATCCAGCTCTCATCATGCTTAGCCATAAGACATGTACTTATATTAGCATTTAGATGAAATAGGTTACCTTTAGTCTGCATGCCGATGGCTACCAATTTACCATCTTTACCTTTGATTCTGCAAACTCCATTCTTGAATTGCAGAGTGAGTCCACTATCATTTAACTGGGCAACACTTAGAAGGTTGTGTCTGAGACCATCAACCTAATACACCTTGTCAGCACTACTCTTTCCATTCAAGGAGATGGACCCTCTGCCTTTGACCATGCATGGTGCATCATTGCCAAAGCGAACCACACCACCATCATACTCTTCTAATGATAGAAACTTGCTCCGGTCACTAGTCATATGGTGAGAGCAGCCACTGTCAATGATCCACTCATTGGAATCATCAAACCGGGAGACAAGAGCCTTCTTGTCTGTCACATCTTCCTTTACAGCAACGAACACAATGTCTTCATTCTCTTCATCTTCTGATTCCTCATCTACGACACCTTCATCAACTGCCACAAAACAATTTCTCCGGTTTCCTCCTTTGAATTTCTTGAACCTTTCCGGTTTGTCCTTGTTGTCACTATTAGGATAGTTCATAGCAATATGTCCTATCCGGTTGCAGGAGAAACATTTCAAAGGTAGCTTTCCTTTGTATTTGCCAGTTCCTTTTGGGAATCTCCTGGCTAGAAGAGCTTCAAATTCCATCAAAAACTCTTCATCCTTCATTTCTCTGTTCTGACTAGGTTCCCCACTAATGCTAGCCTCTTTTCCTTTCCTGGATGGTATAGCAGAAGCTTTAAAAGCTGATTCTGACTTTTGAACACTACCATCGAAGCTATTCAGCTCATAGGCTGTCAACTTGGCTATGATGGAGTCCAAGGATGCCTTAGACTTGTCTATTGATCTCAACTTCTGAATAGCAGCAACCCTTATTGCATAGACCGGCAACAGGGATCTCAGGACTTTACTTACCATAGTGGAATCTTCTATTTTGCCACCTGCACTCTTTATTTCTCCAACAATTGTTTTGATTCTTATTCCATATTGTTGAATGGTCTCTCCTTCAACCATTCTCATGTCTTCAAACTTTCCTCTCAATCTCTCTTCCTTAGCCTATTTTACATGCTCATCACCACCATAGATATTTTCAAGAGCATCCCATACTTCTTTGGGATTTGCCTTGTCCTAAACATCAATAAACTCAATGTCAACTAGAATACTAATGAGGGCTTCCATGACTTGCCCATTTTCTTGTATCTCTCTCTTTTGGTCATCGGTGAGAGTACCGGTAGGAACAACATATATATTTTCAACATAACTCTAGTGTTGAGCACCCATGCTTTTGATGAATATCTTCATCCTATCTTTCCATATACCAAAGTTTTCTCTGTTGAACTTTGGACCTTCCCTCTTCATCATTTCGCTAGGATCTTTTCCTCAAGCGGTTAAGCTTACAACACAGAGGACCTGGAGTGCTCTGATACCAATTGATAACGCAATGATGAACCACTAGTACCAAACCGGTACTGAGAGTGGGGGGTGAATCAGTACAGACACAAATATAGTCCAAAACCGGTTTGACAGCAAACACTCACAATGACTGATAAACAGAGATACCGGTAAAACAGAGTGCAACCGGTAACATCTAGTATAGCTCAGTCAGTCATGAACCGGTCACTCACTAAGCTTTTCTCTTAGCTCAATACCACATTATCATAATATTCACGTGCATGAACTAGTAGACTTAACCATCAAATCTTTACAACAGTGAGTTCAATATGTTTTATAGACAGGCATAAAACATAGAACCTTCATGTGCATAACAGATAAACAAAGCCTCACAAGACAAAAGAATTTCACATGACACACAAATTTTTCACGTGGAAACCCAACTGGGAAAAACCATGGTGGGGATGAATACCCACAAGCTGCTTTTTGAACTCTTTAGAAGTCCGCTCTGTTAGGAGCCTTGTCCAGTTAAGAACATTACAATAGGTTCTGGTAGGAACCGATCCTGATAGGGATCACCTGGTTAAGGGATACCCGGTTAAGGGTTAAACCCAGTAGGGTCACCTTGTTAAAGGATTTTAAGAACTCAATAGCTGAAAGGATCTCCTAAGCTTCTCTAGCTTCTTAGAACTCATTAGCTTCGAGTTATCTAGTTAAGGGATTTACAGCAAGCCGGTTAAGACCACCCGATTTAAGGGATTTTGAATCAAGCCAGCTAAGGCTACCCTGTTAGGGGATTTTACAACTGTTGAAGTGGTTAGAGATCAACAGGTATTACAATGATCTGTTAATAGCACTTAATACTAATACAAATCCACTTAGGCTCCTCTTTTCCTTCTGCACATTCACTTTGCAGGTATCTCTTCTCTCCTATGGTCTGGCAAGAATCTCGTATCACTTTCGTTGGATACACACTCACAACTTTTGCCAACAACTTCAGACAGAAACCTAACATTGACCTTATAGGGAACATACAGGTTGGTAGCAAAAACCTTAAACCCTAAACTTGTTAGGTTGAGCAATTCAAACGGTTTGATCCTGACCGTTGAAACATACTACATTAAATGCACCAGTCTTGAGTTGATCTCAAGACATTCTCCATCATCCATTATCCACTGTTTTCATGGCGGCTGATAACCCATCACGCCTTATCACCATTTGACAGACTTCGCAAATTCTCAAGGTAGATAGGAATAGTCTTCTTCATGCAAGATCCTTCACGCGCACAGAGCTTACGTGGAAATACGATCTGTCCTCTATCATACTGCTTACTCATCACACAGACCTGAGATACTCCAACCGGAAACCCTAAAGTGGAAGTTGCCTTACCAACCGGTAGTCATACAATACTTCCATGTGCCAGTTCCCATGACTGCATGCCGGTTCACTTTGAACAAATGTGTTGCTTCACTTTGGCATATACCGGTTCACACTATGTCTCATATTGACATCAATGACAACATACAATATCATTATGTCTTCATACCAGTTTACATAAAGCTCATGCCGGTTCACATAATGCCAACAGCAATTGCCCAATTATTGGATGTCTCTAGAAGAACTATGCAGATATATTAGGAAAAGAAACAGGTTGGATGATAATACTGAAAAGAATTGGGTCTATATTTGCAGGGTTCCTCGAAAAGATAAAATTGTTGAGGATGTAAAGAGACTTGTTATTGAATACTGGACCAGTCACTCTCGTGTTTCTTCCAATAGAAGGGACATTATAAAAATTAGAGATGAAGATTGGTGCAGGGGAACCTCCTCAAAAAGTCAATAATGGATATGATGATGAAGATTAGGATCTTAGGATCATTGTAAATGTCCTTTGTTTGTGAAATTTTCATGTATTCAATAAGGACCCCACCATGTAAACCAATGTCACAAATTAGGCATCCTGATAAGCCAATTTGGACAATTTGGTAAATAGGGGTAGTAGGATGTATGTTTTGATGTTTTGTAGGATTTTAGGGTGTGTAGGTGGTTTTTTGTTGATCCAAGTTGTGTGGATCCCAACTTTGTGTTAATTGAGAACTTTGTCAAAAAGTGCAACTTTTGAAAATGCAACTTTTGCAAGCAAAAGTGCAACTTTTCCAATTTTGGTTGGTGTAAGCTTCCCAACGACTCCAAACTCTTATAAATTTGGTTGGTAACTATTATATAAGTCTATATACCTTGTGGACACAATTCCCAAGGTTGGAGTGATTGGTGATTGAAGTTTGAAGGCAATAAAATACTGAAAAATTGAGTTATTTCCCAGAAATTATGAGTTTGCAGTCATTGTACGTCATTATACAAATTGAATCTAATAAAATAATTCATGGAGTAGATAGGGGATTGAGTCACCTTTGTTTTGGTGGTGGTATTAGGTCTTGATCCTCTGTGAGTAGTGAGAACCCCTTGATTTTCTGACTGTAACCCGGAAAGTAAGGGTTTGGCTAGGGTGTTACTTGAAAATGGTCATATCTTGCATCTTCTTCCTCTAGAAGTTCCTTCCTTTGGTGGAATAAAATATTGGTCAGTGTATTCTAGGAGTTTAATGTGTTTTTGTAGGGAAGGCTTGGTTGTGAAAATAATGACACAAATCTAGGTAGGCATCTCCATGTGACTACCTTACACAAAATTAGGACAGTCACTCTAAATTCTTATAGCGGTGGATTCTAGGTGTGTAACCCTACAATTAGAGGTTATTTGCAACCCCCCACATTCTCATGAAGTTATTTTTTGTGATTGAGAGCCTATAATTTTGTTTTTCTTTGTAAATTAGGCCTAATCACCCTAATTAGGCCTCTAGGCTTCTATAGGGTTCAAACCCTTAGATTATAGATCCTGCCAATCCCTTTTGGGGATGTGTGTAACTCCATAAAAGGTATCTGGAAAGGTACATAGTTTGTCAGGTTATGTCTAATATTTTGGAGTTAAGGGCAAAATACCTGCCAAATAGGGCTACTAGCCAAGGGGGTCGGTTTACAAAGGAAGTATAGAGTAGGGGTGCCAAAGCCTAAAGCCAATACTTGGAATAGTTCTTAGATGTCATGAGTGGACCAAATCCAAGGCCCCTAAGAGCAAGAGTCATGGTGAGGCATGTTGGGAATGTTGAATCCATTTACTCATTTTGAGTAGGAGCTAGTCTAGAGGAGTGGGAGTAATTCAACCCTTAAGGTGTGGATTCCTTCTTTGTAGGATCCTTACTATCATTTGAAGGGTCAAAACTAAACATTTTTGGAATTTTCCTTAGCTGTGTGAAGGGCTCTTCATCAAGTGGTATCAGAGCTTAGGAGTGTACTTTGGACTGGAGAATAAGACAAGATTTCAGAGGAAGAGGGATCCCAAGATCTCCCATCAAGGATGACCAATGTTGAGTTAGTTGTCTTGGTGAAGAAGCAGATGGTAGAGAGAAAATCAGTTAGGGCTAAGAATCAAGCCTTGAGAAATGAAATGGACCAGTTGAAGGGAAAAGTAAAGAGGGGAGAGAGAGACTCTGGAGGAGATGGAGAAGGGGATGAAGAGGAGATCCCTAGGCAAGAAGAACTAGAGGTTCTTATAGACCAGAGACCCCTGATGAGTGTCCTCAAGTCCATGGAAAGGAGAACAATGGATGTGAAGTTGGATCTGCCAATGTTTGTAGGCAAGATGGAACCTGATACAGTGATGGAGTGGATAGACTCCTTGGACAATTTCTTTGAGAGTGAAGACATACCAGAGTATGAAAGGGTGAAAATGGCCCAATCCAAAATTAAAGGGGCTGCCCTAACTTGGTGGAATTTCATCCAAGATGAGAGGGTGAAAGAGGGTAACAAAAGAGTTTCTACTTGGAAGAAGATGATGGCTTTGGTGAAGGAAGCCTATGTTCCAATGGACTATAATGTCCAATTGCACAGGAGGAGACAGAACTTGAGAAAAAGGAGATGGATGTGAGTTCCTATATAGAGGAATTCATGAAGTTGTGTGTGAAGACCAAGGTAAAAGAGAGTGAGGATGAAAAAGTGGCGAGATATCTCAATGGACTGAGATTTTCCATCCAAGAAGATTTGAATCTCCACACCCCGGAGACAACCCAAAAATGTTTCTAGTTGGAACTTAAGGTGGAGGAGAAGCTAAAGAGAAGGCAGGAACAAAATAGCAGAGGAAAAGGGAGATAGCAAAGAGAGGGAAGAGGCCCTTTCAGAGGTAGAGAAAATGGTTTTGGATACCAAGGTGAGTCTAGTCAAGAAGGCACAAGAGGAGAGAGCAGTTACAACCAAGGAGGAGGCTACATTCAAAGAGGGAACTTTAGGGGTAGAAGACCATCCTCTAGAGGAAGATCCCAAGGCAGAAGACCTCCTAGATGCTACAACTGCAACCAATAGGGGCACATGGCGAATAGGTGTCTGGAGAAGGCTACAAGCTCCATGGGAGAAAGGAGGAGAAAATTGGTGCAGGAATCTGATTGCCAAAGTGTGGCAAGTGCAAACACCTATCAAAGTGTCAATGCTCCCGATAGCTATGGCTACCTTGAAAAAGGAGAGGCTCTGATGATGAGGAGTGTAGTGACCACCATGAAGGTACCTGATAAGGAGCCCCCACAAAGAAAGTCTATTTTCAAAACTACTTGCAAGGCAGGAGGAAAGGTATGCGAGGTCTTGATAGACTCCAGGTATACTAAAAATTTTGTGTCACTTGAAATGGTAGAGAAGCTTAAGTTGAGAAGGTTGCCATATTCTTACCCCTACAAGGTCTCATGGCTCACCCAAGGTCAAAAAGTAGTGGTAGAAGAGCAAGCTTGGGTAGATTTACAGATTGGATCATACAAGGATAGCTTGCTATTTGATATAGCCAAGATAGATGTATGTCATCTCCTGTTTGGAAGACCGTGGCAGTTTGATTTGAAGGCTCATCATGATGGGGTTAGAAACACCTATTCAATCACCAAGGATGGTAAGGTGATATAACTTTTACCTCTAATGGAGAATGATATGGAACCAAAGGGGAAGGATGCCAAAGTGTTGTTGGTAGAAGGAAAGAAGTTCATGAAGGAGATTGCAGAGAAGGATGCAGTTTTCTATGCCCTCATTCCCAAGTCCAAGGTCACAAAGAAGGAGCAGTTTGTAGAGAGGAAAGAAGAAGGATAGAGGCACATAGACCCTGCAGTCAGATAGTTACTTGACAAGTACAAAGGCATCATCTCAGATAGAATGCCAAGGTCCCTGCCCCCAGTAAGAGACATAAGTCATTGCATAGATCTGATCCCTAGATCTACCCTACCAAATAAAGTAGCTTACAAGCTTACTCCAGACCAGAACGTAGAGATGGCCAAACAAATTGAGGAGTTGCTAGAATTAGGGCTAATTGGAAAAAGTCTAAGCCCATGTGCAGTACCTGTTGTCCTTGCACCCAAGAAAGAAGGCACTTGGAGGCTATGCACAGACTCAAGGGCCATCAACAAGATAACTATAAGGTATAGGTTTCCAATCCCTAGGATAGAGGATTTACTTGATTGCTTGGGGACTGCAAAATATTTCACCAAAATGGATCTAAAAATTGGATACCATCAGATTAGAATAAGGCCAGTGGATGAATGGAAAACAACTTTTAAAACCAATGCAGGGTTATATGAGTGGAAATTCATGTCATTTGGGTTGTCCAATGTTCCTAGTACCTTTATGAGGTTGATGAATGAGGTCTTGGTGGGGTTCATAGGCAAGTTTGTAATAGTATACCTAAATGATACCTCAATCTTTAGCCACACAAGGGAAGAGAACCTCAAACATGTAGATATGGTCCTCAAAAGGTTACATGAAGAGAAGCTAATGATAAATTTGGATAAGTGTTTGTTCATGCAGGAGGAGATCATTTACTTGGGCTTTTCAATCTCACAAGGTGAGTTGAAAATGGACCAAGAGAAGATAAGTGCTATTCTATCTTGGCCAACACCTAAAACCATGAATGATGTCCGAAGTTTCCATGGCTTAGCAACTTTTTATAGGAAGTTTATAAGGGGATTTATTCATGTTTGTGTTGATGAATAATGATGAACTACTAAGGTCCTAACTGGTACTGAGAGGGGGGGGGTGAATCAGTACACACAAAAACGCTACTTCAACACTTTGCCATATCAAAACACTACTGACCGATTGTCTTCACCACTGAACTTAACTATAGATATACCGGTTAAACAAAAATACTTCAGACAACATTCAATAGATCTCAAACCTTTATAACTAATTCACTGATATAATCATGCATGAGTTGTATTAATAATAACACAAACATTTAACAATGCATGCATATCTAACTTAATCAAAACCACACAATCATCACATGAAAATCTCACAACCCATAGCACAGATTTTTCACATGGAAACCCAAATGGGAAAAACCACAGTGGGAATGAATACCCACAAGTTGTTTGTGAACTCTTTTGAAGTCTACTCTATTATGAGCATAGTCCAGTTAAAGACTTTACAATAAAGGTCCTATTAGGAACTGATCCTATTAGGGATCACACGGTTAAGGGATGGCTATATACCCTATTAAAGGTTGAAACCCTATTAGGAGTTACCTTACTAGAGGATTTAAATAACTCAATACCCTTGAGCCACTTGGTTAGAGGATTTAAAACAAAGCTTGTTAAAGATACCCGGTCAAGTGATTTACCTTTTGTTGAAATGGTTAGAAGATAACATGTAAAACACCGATCTGATAACAACACTTATTTCTAAGGAAGATCCTTTTCAGTTCCTCACTTCTACAATCACACTCTGTAGATTTCTCACTCTAGTTCGACAAGTATCAAATCTCCAACATGCGGACACAAATGCAACTTTTGTCAACCACTGCAATAAAAAAACTCATCGACCTTATAGACTAGGTCATTAGTGTTGTTCTCCATTTTGAAAACTTTTATTTCTTCTCCTTAAAAGTGAAAGCTACTGCCTCTGTGTTGCAATGGAAGAGAACAACAAAAAAGTTTGAAATAAAGACAAGAATATGAGGTTACAGATTTAGGAAACCTCCTACACTTTAAGCTTGTAAAAGCTTGGGCAGGTGAACCCTTTTAAGATTATTTTCTCACAAAAATATTAAATGGTTTGCAAAAAACTAGTGTAAATTCCTACAAACTTTCCTTTTTGACCAGTACAACTAAACCTAAATGGAAAGTTGATTTGACTTTTGAAAGGGAACACAAAATGCACCTAAAAGACCAACAGGTAAACCAGTGCCTTATATGGGCAATAGAGTCATCTACAATAGACTGCAACCTGACAAAAGAAACTAGTACACAAATCACAAATTCCTAATCTATCAACTCCGAATATGCCTGACATATACAGAGTCCTAATCTGCATCAGACTTTATCATCCAATCCACACCAAGAGTACTGATATAAATGACTTTGTTCAAAGTATTTTATATTTTCTTCCTTAAGAAAAAGACTCAGAACAACTTCATTAGATGCCTAACAAATCATTCAAATAAGCGATCCTTGGTTACTTAAATGAAATGAACACTAGTGCAGTGACATAGAGACATTGCAAATCTGGATTTAAATTCTCTGGACTGTATTTTTCATTCCCCTATCAAAAGGTTACAAGTACTTCATATCTGACTCAGAATTTGCCAAGAAATAGGCCTACATTAAAAATTTCGCCAGAGTTTAGTTACAAAATTTGTGTCTTCCCCCTTTTCTAAGTAGCCTTGGTATCCTTTTATTGAAATTAGGATGCAACAAGCTTCGAACTACCTAGAAGAAAAATCTTACCCTAACAGTCATTTACTGCAAAAGTTATATTTTTGTGCCATTGCAGTTGAGGGAGAAACCTAACATTCTTTCTGGGATGTGTGCTTCATTAATTCACTGGGCATTCATTTGGAAAATGGCCAAAAGGGAAATTTCCTATTACCCAAAATCGGATACAACCACCGTCAGCTTCATAATGCCAGTGGATCATATCGTGCCAGAGCATTGATAGGCTCTTCCTAAGAAAACACACAGTCGTGCACCATTATGTTCTCTACAGATCTCCCTGGATACCTCTCACCAACCCTTCACTTCGAACAATATCTTATGGGATTTGCACATATTTGCCACTATTTCTTTTGAATATTTTAAATTTTTGGTGCCAACGGATCAGGAAAGCCTTCCTTCTGAGCACCTTTCCTTTAGTCACCATGTCGTGGCATTTAAAGTTAGGATGTATTTCCATTGCAGTATAGCAACAACCATCCGATCATGGGAAACTAGTGCACCCTTTAACTTTACTGAGTAATCCACTTAGAAACAGACCCCACCACTTGGTCTCTAGATATTAAAAACTTAACCTCTACCACTCGTTGTCCGTCGTAACTGCTTACCTTAACTACTGGCATTAACCACTGCGCACTTGGCCTGCAGAAAATCATCACCTTCTGAATAAGAAATAACTTCTAAGATCCCGAGGTCACTACCCCAAAAATATTTGTCGTGGGTTACACTTGACTATAGAAACAGATTCCTCAGATCAAGAGCTTTCCAATGATATATGACAAATCCTTATTTGGGAAAAAATAAACCCTCAGGCGAATAAATCCCTTTGTAGGTCACTAATTAATTTCCCCCTTTTCACTATAGTCTGAAACTATATTTTAACCTGACTTTGCCATGCAGATCTCCACCACGTGTGTTCCTCTAGATCGGCCATGGAGTCCCTCTGGACTCCACCTGTCCTGCCACCTGAGCACGGTCGGACCCACCGCTAGAATGAAGCCCTTTGTTTCTTATCTAAACTGCTCTCCTATCGAGTCCCACCGCTTGGTCACCAAGTCATGTCGCTTAGCCATCGAGCATCTCTCCATTGCAACTTAGCGATGGTCATTGATCTTCCTAAGATCATCATTGATCTGCCTTGACTTGCCCGATCCTTTACCTTGCCTGATCGGCTCCCTCTATCACTTTGTCCATCCGTGCCATGTGTCAATGTTTGGTTCGCTCACGGATCCACCTAACTGCCACATAGGCCTGCCACTGGACCCAAGCCCACCTTGGTTCTTCTTCTTATACTCTGCTATGGGGCACGTCCTGATTTGCCTTTGGATCCATCTAGATGACCACCTCAACTGCCACCTCGCCAGTCGCCATGTCACATGGGATAACAATCAAGCTTCTTCACATGGTGATATAGCGATAGTCTTTGATTTGTGTTCAACTTGCTCGATCCTTAACACTTGAGCCACTCACCCTTTTCAGCACGTGAATTGTCAACAAGTCGCGATGATATCTGGCAAGCATCTTTATATAGTGACATAGCGACAACTGTCGGATCATTTCGCCCGAATGTCAGATCTTTTTAACCTACTTAGCCTTTACCTCGATTGATCTGCTCCCCTCTGTCGCGTGTCACCACATGTCAGCCACTGATTCATTCTGAGATCTACCTAGGCACCACCTGTGTGCCACATGTCAATCTCTAGTTCACCACCAGATTTACCTAGACCACCATGTCACCTTTGGTTATGTCGGATATCATTCTTTCGTCCAAACTTCCTCCTTGGCTAGCCATTTTCTTGTCTCATTGAAATCGCAATTTCATCGATGCCCTTATTTCAATGAAACTGATGCCTTCGATGAGTCCTTATGGTGATCCATCGAAGCCACGGTCTGTTAGATATTCATTTTGATAACATGTCACCACTACTCCACCACGTGGCACCTCCTCATTCATTCTGGGGTCTCAGTTGGCCACCATCTAACCTACCACTGCCTCATCCACCACCTCAGCGCCACTGGGCCCACCATTTTACTTTGGTTTGTTCAGCATTAGTATTTCAGCCAAACTTCCTCTTCTGCAAGCCATTCATATGTCTCATCGAACCTGCAGCTCCATCGATGCCCTTATTTTATCAGCAGGACTACTTCAGATTTTTTCGATGTGCCTTTGTCGATGGAAATGAGCTTTCAGTGAAACCATTTAGAGGTTCATCATGGCCAAGGTCTGCTTGACATTCACGCCTAATGATATGCCACTTGTCTTCCACATGGTACTCCTTGATTGGCTCTGGGTTCCTTATCTTGACACCTTAGCATGGCCTCCACTAATCGCCAAAATGAACCTCTTCTAACCATCTGCCTTAATTGGTTGCACTAATTGTTGGTCATAGTTCACCACTAGTGGTTTGTCGCCAAGTCGTGGTCTTTAATAGTAGAGCACCTTCGTGTTGCAGTATAGCAATGGCCGTCAGATCTTTCGCACCATCGTCCAATCTTCTTGGACTTGCAGGCTAGTTAATCTCCCCTTTTGCTGCAAAATTAGGCCGCTCTGAGATGCGCGCGCATGTGAGGGGCCCACTGGGCTGAGCTTCCACCTTGCCAAAAGCCCTTAAGCTTTGACACCTGATATGCATGGGGCTTTGGATTTAAATATAAGAATGCTTCTCCCCGCGACCAATGTGGGATAAAAGGTTTGCCTGGACCTTTCCATCGGGTCATCGGGACCCCTCCAATCATGTTAACCTGATGGTCGATGCCATCTTTCTCCACCTTATGATGCTCCATCGGGTCATCAGGTAGCATGATATTGTGCTACTCTGATGGTCAATGTCATCGGTGTCTACCTTTACCGCTTTGCACTCTCCATCGGGTCATTGGGAAGACATTAAAACCTGACTTCCGATGGCCGATGATGACTTTTTGCACTCCGCTCTTCTTATCGAGTCATCGGCATAACATTCAATTGCTCCACCCAATACCCGATAGCTCTACTCTAGCCAATCCACTTTTCTATTAGGCCATTGGCATAGCATGAAAAATCCTCAGCCAATACCCGATACAACCGCTTTGTGCCCATGCTTTCTCATCAGGTCATCGGGGTAGCTTACAACTACTCGCCCCGATTCCCGATAACTAACTCTGGTTTGTTCCACACTCCAGTGACCTCATCGGGGTAAGTCTTGCAGATCGGGGTAGGTTTTGCCGATAAGGCAAAAGTTCAAAAAACTGCCATGAACACTCCAGGAGGAAATGTAGATGCAAAAATCTTGGAATGGGCCTCCCAAATTCATCAAAATTTATAGGTCCTAATAGGTAGCATAAACCCTAAACCCTAAATATTTCAAGTTTACACTTGCAAGCGATCCAATCCTGACCTTCCAAACTCATTACATAGAATCAAACAATCTAAAATAGATCGTAAGATATTTTGCATCGTCCAATCTTCACCACATCTGAAAATAAATAACCCATCACGCATTCTTCACACACCGCTAAGAAAAATGCTCATTCCCAAGGTAGGCATTTAATGCATTCAATCTTCAGGTGTAAGAACCACAAATAAATCCTTCACATGCACACAACTGACGTGGCATCTCGATCCTTATCCTTATTCCTTAACTAACTGGTCACAAAACATCATCGGTTGCACCGCACATGCCAAACTAGTAACCCTAGAGTTGAATAGAGACTACCAACTGGTAGTCACACTTAGTGAACCCCAACATCAGTCCACTCTATTTCGATTGACCATAACCGCTTCCAATATTCATACCAGTTCATACCGGTTCACCTGCTTGAGCACTTATTGACATCAATGACAACATACATTATCACTGCTTCATCATATGCCAACATGTGCACCAATGCTTGACACCATAAAAGGAGGACAAAAGTGCAGGTTCAGTTGGACCAAAGAGGCAAATGACTTTTTTGAGACCTTGAAGAAGAAAGTTGCAGAACAACCAATCCTTGCCCTACCAGACTTGAACAAGATATTTCAAGTAGAATGTGATGCAAGCCACATGGCTATTGGGGCAGTACTCAGTCAAGAAGGAAGGCCAATTGCCTTTTTTAGTGAAAAACTAAATGATGCCAAGAGGAGATACTCATCCTATGATTTGGAGATGTATGCTTTGGTTCATTCACTGAAGAAGTAGAGGCACTATTTATTGCCAAAGGAGTTCATAGTTTTCACTAATAATGAAGCTCTAAGTTTCATAAACAGTCAAGAGAAGTTGAATCATAGGCACATGAAGTGAGTAGAGACCCTACAAGCCTTCACCTTCAACCTCAAGCACCAAAAGGAGGTCAAGAACAAAGTTGCAGATGCCTTAAGGAGGAGGGACTTAACCATCAACCAAATTAAGATGGAAAGTGTTGGCATTGACTCCTTGAAGAACATATATGATGTTGATGAAGACTATGGAGAGATCTACAAGGTATGTGAGTCCTTTGGTGAGAGGTATCATGTTGAATTGTCTGAGTTTTTTTATACAAGATGGGTTAATGGTTTTCAAGGGTGGATAACTATGTATTCCTAAGTGTTCAATGAGACTGAATATCATTAGGGAGAAGCATTGTGGAGCAATGGCAGGTCATTTTGGCTTTTACAAGACCCTTGACCTGTGAAAAGACACTGCTACTGGCGTAAGTTGTAGGGAGATGTGAGGAGATTTGTAGAAACATGTGTGATCTGTCAAAAATCCAAAGGGAAATCCACCAATGCAGGTTTGTACCAACCTTTACCCATTCCTTCTAGGCCATGGGAAATCATAAGCATGGATTTTGTGTTGGGTCTACCTAGGACAAGGAGAGGGTTTGATAGATTTTTTGTAGTGGTGGATAGATTTAACAAAATGGCTCACTTCTTTCCATGCAAAACCTCTTGTGATGCCTCATATGTTGCAGACTTGTTTTTCAAAGAGATAGTCAAGATACATGGGTTACCTCTAAACATAGTTTCAGACAGGGATGTGAAGTTGATAGGACATTTTTGGAGGACCCTATGGAAGAATTTGGGAACCAACCTAGCTTTCTCATCCGCCTACCATCCCCAAACGGATGGACAAACTGAATTTGGCAATAGGTCTTTGGGGAACCTATTAAGATGCTTGACAAGACAACATAGAGAAAAATGGGACAACATACTGTCACAGGCAGAGTTCTCATACAATGACACCATAAATAGAAGCACTGGGAAATCTCATTTTCAAATTGTGTATGGCATCCACCCAAGAGGTGTGTTAGAGTTGAGGGATTTTCCTAAAGAATAATTCATAAGTGCAGATGGTGAAGCTTTTGCATCAACTATCAAGGAGGTACATGATCAAGTAAAGTCTCATCTCCAACAATCAACAGAGAAGTACAAGGATCATGCTGACAAGAAAAAGAGGGGTGTACATTTTGGTGCTGGGGACTTAGTATGGGAACATTTGAAGAAGGAGATACTTCCAAAAGGAAAACACACAAAGCTCATGTAGAGGAAGATTAGACCATGTCAGATTGTGAAGAAATGTGGGCAGAATGCTTATGAAATCCAACTTCCTCCTGATCTTGGATCGTCACCCACTTTCAATGTGTGATCTCACCCCTTACAAATGCAATGGTAATGAAGAGGAGGAACCAATGTAGGTTGTAGCAGATGATGATATTCCAAAGCACGATCCACCAAAAATTGAGCAAGGTTCTTGACACTAGAGTCACAAAGAGAACAAGGAACAAGGAGTACAAAGAGTATTTGGTGGCTCGGCAGGGCAAACCAGACTCTGAAGCAATTTGGATGATAGAAAACCAAATTTCCAATCATGGTCCAGACCTCCAAACTCTGATCTCAAGTGGGCTTGAGATCTCTTCTCCTAAGGAGTATGGTGCAGGGGAACCTCCTCAATAAGCCAATCATGGATATGATGATGAATATTAGGATCTTAGGATCATTTTAAGTGTCTTTTGTTTGTGAAATTTTCATGTATTCAATAAGGACCCCACCATGTAAACCAATGTCACAAATTAGGCATCTTGATAAACCAATTTGGACAATTTGGTAAATAGGGGTAGTAGGATGTTTGTTTTGATGTTTTTAAGGATTTTAGGGTGTGTAGGTGGTTTTTGGTTGATCCAAGTTGTGTGGATCCCAAATTTGTGTTAATTGACAACTTTGTCAAAAAGTGCAACTTTTCTAATTTTAGTTGGTGTTAGCTTCCCAACGACTCCAACCTCTTCAAAATTAGGTTGGTAACCATTGGAGAAGGCTCTATAACTTGTGGAAATGATTCCTGAGGTTGGATTGATTGGTGATTGAAGTTTGAAGGCAATAAAATACTGAAAACTGAGTTATTTCCCAGAAATTATGAGTTTGCAGTGGTTGTACGTCATTATATGGATTGGTTATGATAAAATAATTCATGGAGTAGATAGGGGATTGAGTCACCTTTGTTTTGGTGGTGGTATGAGGTCTTGATCCTCTGTGAGTAGTGAGAACCCCTTGATTTTCTTACTGTAGCCTGGAAAGTAAGGGTTTGGCTAGGGTTTTACTGAAAAATGGCCATATCTTGCATCTCCTTCCTCTAGAAGTTATTTCCTTTGGTGGAATGCAATATTGGTCAGTTTATTCTAGGATTTTAATGGGTTTTGCAGGGAAGTCTTGGTTGTGATAAGAATGATACAAATCTAGGTAGGCATCTCCATGTGACTACCTTGCACAAAATTAGGACAGTCACCCTAAATTCTTATAGCGGTGGATTCTAGGCATGTAACCATGGAATTAGAGGTTACTTACAACCCCCCACATGATCATGAAGTTAGTTTTGTGATTGAGAGCCTAGAATTTGGTGTGGCTTTGTAAATTAGGCCTCTAGGCTTCTATAGGGTTCAAACCCTCAGATTATAGATCCTGCCAATCCCTTTTGGGGATGTGTGTAAATCCATAAAAGGTATCTATAAAGGTAAATAGTTTGTCAAGTTATGTGCAATATTTTTGAGTTAAGGGCAAAATACCAACCAAATAGGGCTACTAGCCAAGGGGGTCAATTTACAAAGAAGTATAGAATAGGAGTGCCAAAGCCTAAAGCCAATGCTTGGAATAGTTCTTAGATGTCATGAGTGGACCAAATCCAAGGCCCCTAATAGAAAGAGTCATTGTGAGGCATGTTGGGAATGTTGAAGCCATTTACTCATTTTGAGTAGGGGCTAGTATAGAGGAGTGGGAGTAATTCAACCCTTAAGGTGTGGAGTCCTTTGTAGGATCCTTACTATCATTTGAAGGGTCAAAAGTAAACCTTTTTGGACTTGTCCTTAGGTGTGTGAAGGGCTTTGAATCAATTGTTGGTGTTGGAAATAAGCCACACCCGAACCGACAATGGACTGGTCCAAGAGGGACCAGTAGCTCGGTGGTAGAGCACTCCAGCAGCTTATGGAGGGTCTTAAGTTCGATTCCTAGCTAGTCCATGTCTCAACATGGTATCAGAGCTAGGTTCAGGCTAGGAGCCCCAAGCACATGAGAGGTGTGGCTAAAGGAGGGGTGTTGGTGTTGGAAATAAGCCACACTTGAACCGATGATGGACTGGTCCAAGAGGGACCAGTAGCTCAGTGGTAGAGCACTTCAGCAACTTATGGAGGGTCTTAGGTTCGAGTCCTAGCTGGTCCATGTCTCAACATCAAAGATGGTACCAAAATTGCACATCCAAAATAGTTTATAGACACAACACAGAGCAAACTATTTGAAGCATTCAAACAAGAATTTCCAGATGTCAAGATATGTCAAAGAATGTTTGAGCGATTACGACCATGTTTTGTGTGTATCAATAAGGTACGTGAAAATTCTTGTTATCAAAATCATGTTGAATTTCAGCTGCAACTCCAGACATATAGAAAGGTAATGGTAGAAACTAATCCAAATGTAGTCATCCCTATAAGTGCAAGACAGTTTCTAAAGTCTATTTTATGTGACAGATTAGAAGGTTCAGATGAGTACAATGTACAATGTATAAAAAATACGTGTTGACTGTAAAGATTTGAAAAACTTTGTACAAATTGAGAACATTGCTCTTTTAGTGCAAGTTCTATGGAAGAGATTTGAATATGAAAAATATCAAAGTCAAGAGTTGAATAAAAAAAAATTATGTTAAAAGAGAGTGAATTGCCTTATTGGGTAAGATCTCTGGTCGAACCCATCGCATCAGAGTTGGGAATTCATTGCCAGATCAAGGCTAGACTTGATTGTTGGTCAGTTTTAAGATCAAAGAGTTTATGTGTATACTTCACAATATGATATATCCACATATCCTACATTGTCATGGTACAAGATGGAAAGCAAAACAATTTAGTATCTCAAAAAATTTCTTTCCTTTGGGTTATATTCTTTCAATAGTAGACTTCTCTGAGAACTATACGTTCAGTCCTCACACAGAGATTCAAAGTCAATACTGTCATTCTAAGCAGGTTACCATTTTTGTACAGGTTTTGTATAGACATGTTGAGTTTCATGTGGATGATGTAGAATTTGGTGAAGATGAATTTATTATAATTAAAGAAGTTCATTTTTATATCAATGATGACGCTTGTCATGATAGGAGTTATGTATCACATTGTTTTGAGATTTTTTTTGAAAATATCATACATCGTCAGATAAATGCTTCACAACATTGGATTTGGTTTGATGGATGTGCTGGTAAGTGAAAAATGATTAAATTTCTTGTAGTCTTTTAACTATCTAGTATAATTAAGTTTTGTAAACTAATATAATAGATTTGATTGTAACTTCACATGACAATTTAAATCTGCAAAAGCGTTCAATTGGTTATCACCACAGCATGCTAAACATGGTCTAAAGTTTTTGTGGAACTTTTTTGAGAGTGGACATGGAAAAGGAGAGCATGATGGAGCAGGAGTCTATGTGAAGTGTGCAGTTCACCAATATGAACTTGGAGGTAACAACATACAAAATTCAAGTGAGATAGTAGAATAGTACAAAAATCATTTCGGGCATGTGATACGACATACAACAAACGCTATTTTTGGGAAGTTAAAGACATTGATTGATCCAATCCTTATAATTGCCAACCAATTAATGGCATTGGAAGTTTGCATCAAGTGATGACTACAAGACATAGCAAACCTCTTGTGATTCACGTTAGAGAAAAATCATGTTTTTGTGTTGATTGCATTGAAAACAATGCAAATATTTAACAATTTCAGAACATTAGAGATGGATTTGTTTCACAATGGGAGATGAAACAATTTGTCGCAATGCCTCCTTTGAAGAAAGTGGCATTGTAGATATTCATGATCCTATATATTCAGTTGATTATGAAAGCGTGTCTTATTTAGTTGTGTCAGGTACAGTTGCATTTTATTTAAATATCCTTACGCATTTGCATGTACTTTGTTGAAATTTTAATTAAATTTGAATTATTTTTACATTCTACCATACAATTTATAATTTAATTATTTTTAATTTGTCATGTACAGGTGATATTTTTGTTGTGCTTGCAGATCCTGACAATGTAGAAGGTGTTGACTATAACCTACTATGATGCACAAAACCAAAATGTAATTTGTCTGAATCAGTTGAAGATGTTGATGGGCAACAATATCCCATTGGTTCAGTTGTTGTTGAAGGTACTTATTATCAACAAATGAAGATAGATAACAATACTAGTGTTACATTTACTAGATACATGCACGACCAAAAAGTTTTGCATTATATTCATTTAGTTATAACAACAAGATTACATTTTGAAACTTTTCAAAAAAGAGGTTGTGGCCCCCAAAAGTGGAGGTTGCCTATCGAAGATCATAAAGGGATATTAGAGATAGTAAAAGATAGAGAGGATCCAAATTTTATGTACCATGAGCTCACTTAATTTATTAGAACAATTGAACTCGTGTATTTTTTTTACCATGATACATGTCTATATATGCATATATATGTATGTACTATTTTTTTGGATCGTCATACATATGTACGTATGTACATTCAAGAAATTTTTTGGATCACTATACATATATACATATGTACACACATGTACATTTGAGTTATTTTTTGCAACATATGTACACATGTACATATATACATATACATATACATTTGAGTTATTTTAAATTGCAATATATACATATGTACACATGTACATTTGAGTTTATTTGTTGCAATTGCTTTGAAATCAAAATTTGCATAATTTGAGTTAATTTGTTGCATGCTATCTTATAATGATTTGAATCACTTAGTTGAATTGAATCAATTAATTGATCTGAATTGATTTGATTAATTAATTTGATTAAATCATTGGATGTATTTGAATCACTTAATTTGAATTGATAAATAATTAATTCATTGGATTGATTTGAATCACTTAATTAATTGATTAATTGATTGGATTGATTAATTCGTTGCATAAATTCATTGGATTGATTAATTGATTTGAATTAGTTTGATTAATTCATCGAATTGGTTTGAATTGATTTGAATTAATTTGATTAATTCATTGAATTGATTTGATTAATTGATTTGAATTAGTTTGACTAATTCATTGAATTGGTTTGAATTGATTTGAATTAATTTGATTAATTCAGTGAATTCATTTCATTAATTGATTTGAATTAATTTGATTAATTCATTGAATTGAATTGACTTGATAGTTTGATTAATTGATTTGAATCATTTTTTGATTTGAATTGATTTGATTAATTTAATAATTAAATCAATAATTAAACTAACTAAATCAAATCAACAATTAACAATTCAACTAACTAACTGATTTGATTAATTTAATCATCAAATCAACAATTCAACTAACTAATTGATTTGATTAATTTAATAATCAAATCAACAATTCAACTAACTAAATCAAATCAACAATTAACAATTCAACTAACTAATTGATTTGATTAATTTAATAATCAAATCAACAATTCAACTAACTAAATCAAATCAACAATTAACAATTCACCTAATTAATTGATTTAATAATTCATTGAATTGGTTTGAATTGATTTGATTAATTCATTTGAATTAATTTGATTAATTCAGTGAATTCATCTGATTAATTCAGTGAATTCATCTGATTAATTCAGTGAATTCATCTGATTAATTGATTTGAATTAATTTGATTAATTCATTGAATATAATTGACTTGATAATTTGATTAATTGATTTGAATCACTTTTTGATTTGAATTAGTTTGATTAATTTAATAATTAAATCAACAATTAAACTAACTAAATCAAATCAACAATTAACAATTCAACTAACTAATCAATTTGATTAATTTAATAATTAAATCAACAATTCAACTAACTAATTGATTTAATAATTCATTGAATTCATTTGAATTGGTTTGAATAATTTGATTAATTCAGTGAATTCATTTGATTAATTGATTTGAATTAATTTCTAAAAAAAATGGCTCTACAAGTTGGCGGTGAAAGGCGATTCGGCGCTTGGGCAGATGTTGGATGGGATGATTTGTCACATGTGCCGCAATGGGTGTTTTCCAAGGGTCGATGGGAAGATAGGGCTCCGTTTATGGGAAGGCAACGTAGAAGTATTCATCCGGTATCCAAATAATTTCAGGACTTTTTCAAAGGGTTCCCACGGCGTTGTTTGGGGAGTTTCAACTGGCAAGGCCCGAATGTTAAAGGGAGAAACACTCACAGAGGTATGAAATCGGCTAATTTTGTTACTGCCAGCCGATCTTTTGCTGACGTGGTAGCCAAGGGAACCCAAGTTGCTCCTAGGGCTTCCGGGTCTGTGGCTATTGCTGGTTTGGCTGGTCCTAGGGCATCGGGGTCTATTAAACATGTGGATGTTGTTGTTACAGTTGGTAAAGATGCGGGGAGCTCGAGCAGTAATGCTCATTTGGAAAACGGTAACATGGTGCATTCTATTCCTTCGAAGGAGATTTGGTTTCCGCGACCTCTTTTTGATTTCTCTGGTTCTTTTGTGGCTGATAGGGCTTCCAAGTTGTATTTTGTGGCTATTTTAGGGGAAATATGGGGTCCTCCGACTAACTTATCTAAATTACACAAAGTTGGCATGCATTGATTTGTTTTCAGCTGTTATCTTCAAATTCCTATGTTTTGGTTTTTGAATCCCCCCGTTGCAAGGATGATGTTCTTGCAAATTCATTTCATTGGTTTGGTAATGTTGTAGTTAGGGTTTCTGCTTGGAAACCTTTTTTTGTCCCGGAATGGGTCAAATCTAAATCTCTTCTAGTTTGGTTTGGGTTGCCACAGTTTCCCTTTGAATTCATGGATCTATAAGTGTTGAAATCCATAGGGGATAACTTTGGTAATTTTTTGACATCTAAATCCATTTTTGAGGAAGGGAAGGTTGTGGTAAAATTATGCGTTTTGGTTTCCCCTTCATCAGTATGCCCAATTTTGTGTAATCTTAAATCAAATGATGGCATTTGGAAGCAACCTATTGTCAAGATGAATGATTATTTGTGTCAAAATTTGATTATTGTGGATGCTCCCTTGTTTTTTGATTTTCGTAAAGAAAAAACTAGTAAAAACAGTGAGGTAGTTCGGAATGTTTCTTTCAACCCTATCCCTGCTAAAGACTCTTCTCAGGTCTTGGTGGGGTCTGTTCGTCAATTCAAGGAGGACCTTACTAATGCGGCTCATTTTAATCATAATACTACTATTAAAGAATCTTCTCAGGGTTTAGTTGGGTCTATCCGTCAATTTAAGGAGGACCATAACATTTCCGCTCGTCTTAATCTTAAATCTGCTACTGTTGTCCTTGAAAGTGAGGTGAACACTTTATCTCAGGTTGTGTTGGAAGTTCCCAGGTCTATTGGTCATGTTAAAGATGGCAATCCTAATTTAGGTATCCAGTCGGGTCTTCCTCCATTACAAGTTTCCCATGTTAGCCCTATTCAGAAGGAGGGGCTTGTTGGTAGCTTAGGGGATGAGGTCCTTAATTCTCTAGATCCACCATCTGGTCCTATTACAGACTCTGGGGTAATTGATCCGGTTGTGTCTACCATCATTTACCATGATGAGGATTCAACAAGTGAAAGAGTTACTACATAATCTTAGGGAGTGTGATATGCCTAAGTCTCTACATATTTCTCCAGATGATTGCATGGCTCAGCAAGTTGAGTAGTTGCTTAAATCTAATAAGGATTTTGAGGAAGAGGAGGTCTTGGAAAAGGTTTTGTGCTCTATTGGAAATGACCTAGATTTAATTCATAAGAGTTTGGCAAATTCTCCTTCTTTAAAACCATTTGAGGTCCCTATTAATACCTCTCAAAATGACCCAAATCAAGTGGTTCTTCAGGAAGTAGCCCTATCTCATCAGCCATCTTCAGTGAAAATGCCCATTAGATCTTCTATTGCCTAGGTTTAGCTAAATTTCCCCAACACTATAGTGTCCCCGAGCAGGGGTAGACCTCCAAAGAATCGTAAAACTCAGTTGGAAATTGATGCGGGTATTCAACAAGTTTTGTCGTCTTCCCCTGGTTTTAAGAAGGCTGTCGTATTGTCCTTTGGGAAGGGAAAAGGTAGTGGTTCCTTTAAATCGAAAAAGAAGTGTGTTATCAGTCCTCCGGTAACTAGATCTGTTGTGGTCAAGCAAAGCTTACATACAAGCTTTGGGGAGAATTTTTCTTCTCCCATTAGTGAAAAGAGGGGAGTGTAGACCTCCCCTCGAGATCAATGAAGATTATCTCTTGGAATGTTAGGGGCTTAAATGCCCCTAAGAAGAGACGCTTGATCAAGTCTCAGTTAGACTTGGTTAAGTGAGATCTAGGTTTGCTTCAGGAGACTAAACTTTCGTTGGAGAACTCTATTTCTGTATTTTCTTCTTGGAAAAAGTAGAAGTTTTTATCTAGTTCCGGTTGCTGGGGCTTCGGGAGGTTTGGCTTTGTTATGGATTGATTTGGTAGTTGATGTGAAATTGGTTGCATCTGAGCCAAATTGGATGTTGTCATTAGTTTCATTCAGAGCTTCTAGTTTTAAAGTTTGGGTCTTTAATATTTATGCTCCCTCAGGTATCTTGGCTAAATATAATCTTTGGCAAGAGCTCATTAGGGTGTCATCCCCTCTTAGGAATCATTCTTTTTTCATTTTTGGGGGAGATTTTAATGTTGTTTTGGATCTTTCTGAAAAATTGGGGGGGATTTATCCAAATAAGAAGTCTATGGATGATTTCAATGCATTCATTTTTGACGTGTCTCTTTTTTATTGAAAACCTAATAATGGCCTATTCACATGGACGAACATGAGGAAATATTTCTCTCATATTCCTAAAAGATTAGACAGATTTTTACTCTCATCTAATTGGTTCGATGCTGACATTGAGTTTTTCTCTTCCATTCTTCCCTTGTCTGGGTCAGATCATTTTTCGGTCTCTCTGACTATTGTAAGGGATAGACCTTCCCACAAACTTCCTTTTAAGTTTGAGCCAATGTGGTTTAGGGATCCCTCTTTTCTTCCCCTCCTGGGACATTGGTGGGGAGAGGTTCCTTTCTTTAAAGGTTCTAGAATGTTCCAGTTGGTCAAGAAGATTAGTTTTTAAAAAAAGAATATTAGGGAATGGAACTTCCTTCATTTGAAAAATATTTTTGAAGAAAAACAAAGGATTTTAGACATGTTAGAGGTACTAAATGGGAAAGTCTTACAGCAGGGTTTCGGATCTAAGGTATTGGATAAAATCGGGTCTCTTAGGAGTGAATTAGATGAAATTTTGGCTAGAGAGGAGGTTTATTGGAGACAAAAGTCTTGGGAGTTATGGCTAGCTGAGGGTGATAGGAACACAAAGTTTTTCCATGCTAGTACTAAAATGAAAAGGGTCAGGAGTAGGATTTCTTGTATTCAGGATAGTCAGGGAAATATTCTCTTTGAGGATGGGGATATCTCTAAGGAAGCGATTAAGTTTTTTTAAAATCTTCTTTCATCTGAGAATATTGATGATACTAACAATATCTCATCTTTTATTCCCTCTCTTGTTTCCCCCGAGGATAATAGAATGTTAATGTCTCCTTTCTCAATAGAGGAGGTTAAGGGGGTCATTTTTGCTATGAACCCAGATAAGGCTCCTGGGCTCGATGGTTTTACTCCTTTGTTTTTTCAAAACTGTTGGGATTTTGTGGGTCAGGATGTCCTTTTGGCTCTAGAGGAAGCTAGGAGAAATAGGTCTATCCTTAAAGAAATGAACACTACCTTAATTTTCATTTTACCTAAGAAGGAGGACCCTAAGAACTTCATAGATTTTTGTCCCATAGCTCTATGTAACACCATTTATAAGATATTTTCCAAAGTAATTGCTTTAAGGTTGGCCATTCTTTTACCAAGAATAATCTCCCTTGAGCAAGGAGGCTTTGTTCCTCAAAGGGAAACTTCTGAAGGGGCTATAGTTGCTCATGAGGTCTTACACTCGATCTCTGCCCAGAAATACCCTGCCATGATCCTTAAGTTAGACATGATGAAAGCTTATGATAGGGTTGAATGGAGTGCATTAAAAATTGTCCTGTTTAGGTTGGGTTTCTCCCGGGCTTGGATAAAATGGATTTTGGCTTGTATTTCCTCAGCAAGATTTTCGGTTCTTATTAATGGGTTGCCTTGTGGTTTCTTCCACTCTTCAAGGGGTTTAAGGCAAGGGGACCTTATCTCACCTTTTTTATTTATCTTATTAGCTGAAGCTTTGAGTCGAGCAATTGGCTCAGCTCGGGAGTCTGGTGTATGGAAGGGGATCAAAATTCAGAATTTTGATCAGAGGATTTCCCATTGCCTTTTTGCTGATGACACCCTCTTATTTGGTGGTGCAACCTTGAAGGAGGCTCGTGTTATTGATCAAGTAATTAGGAATTATGCAGCCTTTTCAGGTCAGAAGGTCAACAAGGAAAAATCTAAGATTTTTTTCTTAAACACTCACTCCTTGCTCCAGGATAAGCTTCAAAAGTTTTGGGGTTTCTAACTTGGGGATCTTCCTTGCACTTATCTAGGAGTTCCCTTTTTTGCTAATAAGGTTACGGTTAGTTTTTGGGATAAATTTGTTTCTGGGGTGTCTAAGAAAATCTTGGCATGGAATCACAAATGGCTTACCATGGCTGGGAAAATTGTGTTGATTAAGTCTGTAGTGAATGCGGTACCAATTTACTTAATGTCAATTCTAAAAGCTCCAAAGGTTGTTATTATTAGTTTAAAGGATACTCTGAGAGCTTTCCTTTGGAATAATAATAGGGATGGGAAATCTAGGATCCCTTTGTTAGCTTGGGATAAGGTTTGTCTCCCTAAGGAACTTGGGGGGGCTGGAATTCGTAGTTTGGAAAATCAAAATTTGGCCTTGGGGGCCAAGTTAGTATGGAAATTATATGATAATCCAACGTCCCTTTGGGCTAGAATCATGTTCGCTAAGTATCTTTCTAATGGTTCCAGGGAGTCTATTTTTAGGGCCTTGACTCTGCCTAAGGGGTCGGCTATTTGGAATTTCATGGGAAAATGTAGAAGTGTATTACTACCATATCTTTCTTGGGTTGTGCATAAGGGTACAAAAATTAGATTTTAGGATGATGCTTGGAATGGTTATTGTCCTATGGATTCTATTAGGGATTGGTCTCCCTTGAAATCAATACTTATGGATAAATGGGGGATCTATTTATCGGACTACTTTAATGTAGTTCATAATGGACATCTAGTGATGGCTCAATGGAAATCGATTGAGTTCCTTCCTATTAGCCCTAGTCTAAAAGCAGATTTTTATTCTATTCTTAAAGATAGAATTATCATTTTGTCTAAGAAGGATGATGAGCTGTTGTGGACTAAGAATTCATCTGGAAAATACTTAGTGAAAGATGGATACAACTCTCTTATGTCGGTTAAGGACCTCTCTTCTTGGCCTTACAAATTATTCTAGCATCCAGCATGTCTGCCGAAGGTGGGAGCCTTTGCTTGGCTTGCTATTCAAGACAGGGTTCTTACCGGGATGAGGCTGGATAGGATGGGATTATCTGTTGTTTTCCCTTGTGTTTTGTGTAATCAGAAATTGGAATCGTCATCTCATCTTTTCCTTCATTGTGATTTTGCTCTAGGATGTTGGAATTGGTTTTTCGAGAAACTAGTTCTGCCTTTTGTTACTAGTCGGGATCTTCTCTCTCACTTCAAAGCGTGGCCTCTCTTGTTTTCCTCTTCTTTTTATGCCTACCTTTGGATTATAGCTCCTTTGATTATTGTTTGGAACATATGGCTAGAGAGAAATAATAGGATCTTTAAAAAATCATCCACTTCGCTTTCTGATATCTTAGTCAAGATAGAGGCTTCTATCTCAGAGGTGGTCTTGTCATATATTCATAAGAATTTAGAAAATCTAACATCTTTTTCCCATTGGGATGGCATGATCACAAGGACCTGGAAATCTCTATCTAGCATACCTTCACATGGGTTAGTTGCAAAGGTTATGGCTTTTAAAACTAAGAGAATTGCGGCCAGTTGGGCTCCTCCTCCTCCGAGTCATTTCAAACTCCATTTTGATGGTGCTTCTAGGGGGAATCTGGGTATGTCTGGGGCTGGTATAGCCATTTTTTATCACAATGCAGTCCTAATTGCTTCTCAATGTCATGCTCTTAGGCCTCAATCAAACAATTTTGTTGAATGTCAAGCTTTGTCACTTGGGATTGATTTGGCTATTTCCCGTGGGATCAAACATCTTTCCATCCAGGGGATTCAATGGTTGTTATCCAAAGTGTGGTGAACTGCAAAAGTAATTGTTGGCATTTAAAGTACTTAATTGACCACATTTTGGAGAAATTATCCTTCTTTGATACTTATGTATTGTCTCATTGTTTTCGAGAGATAAATAAACTGGCAGATTTTCTGGCCAATTTGGCTATTGACTTGGCAGCTATTCATAAGAATGTAGTAGCTGGTGACATTCCTCATGTTGTCCTCTCCGGGTATATGCCACATTCCAAAGTTTAAGTTTATCTATTTTTGAGTTATTATCTTCATTTCTTATGGTAGTATATATATTATCATCTTCTCAGTTCAGTTTGTTTTTGTTCATCATGTGTTGATAGGAGGCTTTTACTTCTATTTTGCATATGGAGTATTTGTACATTCCTATTTCTGGGTTAGATGTTAATGTGTGTAGTTCTTGAGGGATGGAGAGGTAATTTCAGGTGCAAAATTTTGAGTTAGTATCTTCATTTCTTACTGAAGTATACATATTATCCTCTCCTCAGTTCAGTTTGTATATGTCCTTCATGTATTGATAGGAGGTTTTTTGTTACTATCTCCATTTGGAGTATTTATACACTGTTGCATTCGGGTTAGATGTTAATGTGTGTACTTCTTAAGGATTGGAGTTGAAATTTTCAGGTGGCAGCATATGTAAACAATTTTTTTCATGATTTGGATGCTCACCCATGAATCGGCTTAATTATAAGGGATTGATATTAAAATTGTATAATCGATTTTATTCGCTTGAGATATACATGTCATCCTTCTCTTTACATCACATGTGTAACCCGTCCTATGCTCACATATGGGGTGTTGGTATTTTTTCTTCGTACAGAAGGATGGGGTCCATATCCTGGCCACTACAGTTTAATTGGTTTTTTTTGTAGCTTATGGAAGTTTGCTCTAATTTTTTTCAAACGAATTTCTATTTTCAGGTTGGGGAGAGATTTTCTTAAGTTTTTGGTTTTCCGATATTGATTTGACCTTGTGTCTTGTCACTAATACCGTCATTTATTATTAGTTTTGGTTGCGGCGTGTGTGTTATCTCCAGCCCTTCATTATTTTTTCACATATTTTCATCTTCTTGAGCTGTCAGTATGTTTTTGCTAAGGTTTTATTTTTTGATGTAAATATCATTGCGCTGGCTGCCTTGTGCTTGTCTGGGACTGTCAAATTTGCCTTATGGATTATTTATTTTTGGATTGATGTTATCCTTACTTGCAGTAAAATCACTTATGGGTTTTAGTGGAAGGCTTTTGCATTCATGCAAATTAATTCAAGCATGCTTGAAATGGTTTCTTTCAGCATTTTTATGGGAAATACAGGATATTTTCTCTTTCAAATACATTTCTCTGTCTTTTTTAAAAATCAGTTCCTTGTTTTATTTATGGTTTTTCGGTTCTCTTCATTCTGCAAATGCCTTCCTCTCTGCTTGTTGGAGTTTATAGAGTGGTTTTAGAAGCTCATTCATTGGGGGAAGATGATGCAATTGAGGATAATTCTGTTAAACTTGGCAAAGTTTTCAATCTATTTTCTCCTACGGTGGACTTTGAGTTTCACAGGCTTTTGGGATGTTGGTGGTTACAGGTTGGTCGTCAAATTTCTTATGATGAGCTTCTCTCTCATTTTCTTACTATTTGTTATGATGTCCTGCTCGATATGGATTTGGTTCACCTCTTGGTATCTACGTTTGTCTTCCCGTCAGTGTGCAATTGGGAATTGGTCTTTCCTGCATTGGCTAGTTATCGGTTTGATATGGGCTCCTTTTATTATGGGGGTTTTCTTCCTCACCATGAGCTTTTGGCTAATGGCTGGTCTAGTCATTTGCTTCATCAATTATGTATGGGATTGATATGTGATTCCTTGGAAAATACTAGAGCCTCTATGGTTTTTTTGTTGTACTTGGCTCCTGACCAATATGTGGATAAAGCATGGGTTGTTTTTCAGGCTTTACATTCACTAATCTCTTTGGGAATTTTATGCATTGCTCCTGCCTGCATGGAGTTCCCTCTAAGGGTGATTCCACCACTGTTCTCTTCTCATGAGCCACCGGATGAGAGTTCTAGTTCCTGGTTTTTGGACAAGTAACATTTTTTCTCTTTTTTATCTGGTAACATGGTTTTTTGCAGGAATGAAGGCTACATGGTTTCTTTTTGGTTCGAAATGGTTAGCTATGGTATAGAGAATTTTTCTCCTATATATCTGCCTTGTGGTTCTTCTTGTTCATCTCTTCTTCGGTTGGAGTAATTTTGGTTTGGAGATTGTCCTATGGGACTTTTGTAAAATATATATATATATATATATATATATATATATATATATATATATATATATATATATATATATATATATATATATATATATATATATATATATATATATATATATATATATATATATATATATATATATATATATATATATATATATATATATATATATATATATATATATATATCAGAGTTAGGAAGGTGGGGGTTTCATCAGTATATATATTGTAAAAGGTACTTATTTGTCTATTAAGTCTTAATTATGGCTACAACTGGAGGTTTTCTTGCAGGTTCTTTCCTACCGGTATGCCATGTCTAAACCCAATGTAAACTCTTTACTTCATTAATATATAGTTCAGTAGATTTTCCACTTTTATTATAAAAAAAAAATTGATTTGAATTAATTTGATTAATTAATTGAATTGAATTGACTTGATAATTTGATTAATTGATTTGAATCACCTTTTGATTTGATTAATTTAATAACTAAATCAATAATTAAACTAACTAAATCAAATCAACAATTAACAATTCAACTAACTAATTGATTTGATTAATTTAATAATTAAATCAACAATTCAACTAACTAAATCAAATCAACAATTAACAATTCAACTAACTAATTGATTTAATAATTCATTGAATTGGGTTGAATTGATTTTATTAATTGATTTGAATTAATTTGATTAATTCAGTGAATTCATTTGATTAATTCAGTGAATTCATTTGATTAATTTATTTAAATCACTTTTTTATTTGAATTTATTTAATTAATTTAATAATTAAATCAATAATTTAACTAACTAAAGCAAATCATCAATTAACAATTCAACTAACTAATTGATTTAATAATTCAATTTATTAAATCAACAATTCAATCAACTAAATATCAAGATTTATCATCTAAAATAACATGATCAATTCTATGTAACTTGAACTAATTATAAAAATATAACATAGACAAGTAGACACGTGTAATAAACAAACAAATAAGATCATAAAACAAGTGTGTCTGATATGTATATAATATCATCAAACATGTACAAGTGTTTGATATGTACAAGTGTCAGATATATAAACAAACATGTACAAGTGTCTGATATGCATATAATCTCATCAAACAAGTGTCAAATACAAATATTTAAAAAAAAGTACACGCACTACATACATATAATCTCATCAAACAATGACAATGTATAAACTAAGTTGGTTGACTCTCCACTGATCCATATCCTAAATGTTGTCCCTACACAAGAAAGTACATGTATATATAAGCACATGCAAATATTATCTAACAATAAGTATGCAAATTTTACCTAGTCTGATCCATCATCTGCACCAACAGAGTGTGCATGGGCCATAGGTATCCGAGATGAAGAACTCAAACATGGTCCATAAACCTGGATTGAATATATGATTCAAATTTAAAATTGTGTTAACTAATAATTTTGAAGTTAAAATCCACTGTTTAAAATCAAATAAATAATATGACCTTATAGAAAAAAACAATGTGTACCTAATTGTGACCATGTGTAGAAGCAGAAGGATGCTGCAAATCTCCTAATGTCTCCAATGTAATAGGACACTGCATATAATTCAAAATTCAAATTGTGTTAACAATTTTGAAGTTGAAATCCACTATTTAAAATCAAATAAATAATATGACCTTACAGAAAGAAAAAAAAATGTGTACCTCATGTGAGGTAAAAGGCTCTCCCAATCCTGCTGACCTCAGCTGAATGGAAGGACACATAGTCAACGTCTATATCCAGTGATGCGTCCTCTAAACCGTTAATAAAAAGACTGGTATAGATACCATGAGGTTGAGTAGGAGGTCTAAAAGTAATAGGCAGCAGCGGTCTAGGACATGGTGGCTCAGGCGTCAAATCACCTAGTGTAGGCTGACGTGGAAGTGTGGGATCAACTGATGTATGTGATGGAGAGGTTGTAGGATGCACCAGAATTCCCTCCTCTTTCCCCATATCAAACTAAGATGTTCTACCTCCATGTAAATGTTGTCTCACCTGTGTTGGTACATCCTCGAGTGGGATCCCTAGTATCAAAGAAAGAAGTGTATACGAATCCAATAAATCACTAGACAACAATGCACTCATCCACTACAATGGAGCATTCTCTGTCAACCATGCAGTGTCAAGTGGAGCTGGTATGTCTACACGGGCATAAGGATCAGTGCCACTGCTAGATGGCACATTTGTATCCTGCAGAATGATACCATGTTATTGCAACACATATCTCCCAACATGATCAGATGTCATCTAGTCGACTTGAGTGGCAATCTGTGCAATTCTTGAGTAGATATGTCACCTAGCATCATCAACTGTTGCATATGCTACCTATGATAACTCCAAACATTTTGGTAGAACCAAAAGGTTTGGACCAACTAATGCTTGTTTATTAACAAGCGATGGTGCATCAAGTCATCTAAATTTATCATTGAGCCTCCCCCTCCCCTGTCAAACATTCGCTGGTATATATGTATAATCAATGTCTAAGCCCATATGAAACTCTACAAATAATTGTTTGCATAAATAAAGTGGCAACTCATCCTTCTGTGGCCACATACAATGAGTTGCCAACCATCTAGGATATATGAATGGTGCCAAAAGTGGATCAGTGCATCTCATAACTAAATATCCTCTAATCTTATGCGGTCTCAAACCTTGATAATGGGAGAACATAGTATGGACCTATGTAGAAGATACATCCCTGCTCATGGTTTCCCATTTCACTGTGCCAGTGACACTGCGAGTAAGGGAGATATAGAAATAATCGACACACATATCATCATAAGGATTATATATCTGAATAATGTCAATCATATGTAGTAACTCATCCCTAATAGTCTCTTCCCTTTCCTTATTATGTTAGATAGTGGCAAAATCTAATGTTGATGCAAGATGGTCTAGAGCATGTTGTAGGGCCTGAGTGGTTTTAGAAAAAAGTTTAGCCCTGACATCACTTTCACTAAAAGGAATTTGACCAGACTATCTAGATGTCTAGTCAGTGCCTTTGTGATGAACACTACCAACTGATGCCTGATCAGCCATGTGGAAAATATATGTATGAACATAATTATAAAAGAAAAAAAATTTAAAAATAACTATTCAAAACTATTTTAAACAATTCAAACTAATTCTAAAAACTATTTTAAACTAGTTCAAACATATTTCAAAATGATATACAATTGTAATTTAAAGTACAATTCGAAGTAATTGAAACATTTGATACAAATTACTTTAAAGAAACATTAAAATTAAATACATGTGCACATACACATACACATACACATACACACATGTACATGTATATACACACATATTGTACCTACATACATACACACATGCACACATAAACAAAAATATGTATATACATGTACACACCAATACATACACCCATATACATACATACGCATACGTGCATGCATGCATAAATACATACGCATACACACATACGTGCATGCATGCATGAATACATATGCACACATGCATACGTACACATGTATACATGCATACATGCATATGTACACACATACATACACAAATACATGTATGCATGTACGCCTGTATGTATGTGTGTACATATATGTGTATGTGTGTGTACATGTGCATGAATGTGTATGTATGCATGCATGCATGCATGTGTATGTGTGTATGTGTGTATGTGTGTATGTGTGTATATGTGTGTGTATGTGTGTATGTATGTATGTATGTGTATATGTATATATATATGTGTGTGTTTGTGTCTGTGTGTATGTATGTGTATATGTATATGTATGTGTGTTAATGTGTGTATGTGTACATATGTGTGTGTGTGTATGTATATATGTGTGTGTGTATGTATGTATGTGTATATGTATATGTATATGTGTTTGTGTGTGTGTGTATGTATGCATGTGTATATGTATATGTATGTGTATTTATGTGTCTATGTATATGTACATGTGTGTTTGTGTGTGTGTATGTATGTATGTGTATATGTATATGTATGTGTGGTTATGAGAAAATGAATTTTTTTTAATTATTTAATAGGTATATGTGCATATTTTTTTAATAATTTTCTAATGTTTTCATTCAAAAAAAAAATTAATAGTTTTCTAATGATTTTTTTAATTTTTCTAGGTTTAATTATTTTAATATTTTCATTCTAAATGTTTTGCAAAAATTGATAAACTATTCAATAAAAATAATTATAGCAATAAATATATAATTTCTTTTAATTACAAATACAAAATGTAAAAAAAAAAGGGAAAAAAAATAAACCTACCTGGAAAAATCGGGGTTGGAAATAAGCTCCTTTTGAGTCCGATTGAACTCCCAAAGCTCCTTAGGGTGCAAATAGGGGTCAGTGGGGAAAATATTGGTTTATATAACCGATAGTCTGACCGGACTCTTGGTGCCATTTCAGCACCATACAGGCACTACATGGCTCGGTTGTAGTCCGACTGAACTCAGTCTAGTCAGACTACCCATAGTTGGCTGAAAGTGTGACACAGGTTCATGCATTTGCCCTAATGTGATGGACTTAAAGACTGATCATGAGATTTGGATAAAATTGGAGACCTTGCATGAAGGTGATAGTCATGTGAAGATTGCTAAGTTGCAGAGCTTGAAGGGTAAATATGAGAACTTGAAGATGAATGACAATGAGAACATTACTTCTTTTATGCAGAAAGTGAATGAGCTTGTGTGTGGAATCAGATGTGTCGGTGGAGTATTAGAAGAATCTAAGATTGTTGCTAAAGTGTCGAGATCCTTACCTCTTGCTTACAAACATAGAGCTAATGCTATTGATGAGATCTGGACTATGACAAATGTAACAAGAGACATGTTGATTGGTAAACTTGCTTCTTTTGAGCTGAGTGAGTTTGGAGAATCTCTTCCTAAGACCGAATCTACATTCAAAGCTACTATTTCTAGGAAGCAAAGATACGATCTTGGAGAAATTTATACAAGAGTATCTAGGTATGAGAAAGAGATGGAAGATGAAGAAAGCAAGCTTGAGGAGATTAAAGAACTTATTGCCAGAAGATTGCCTAAAGGTGCCAGTAAGTATGAAGGGAAGTTACCTCTTAAATGTTTTTCATGTAATAAGATAGGACATTTTGCATCGAGGTGTCTGGAAAGAGAGAAATCCTAAGAAGCCATTTAAGCCATACAAACCCAAATATCAAAAGAAGTGTTATTATGCTGCTGATGAAGGTGTGACAAATGATGAGTCAGATAAGGGTAATTTAGGAGATGAATTTGTGTTCATTGCTATCAAGGAAGATAATATTGTAACTACAGATTCTACAAGCTGCATTAATGAGGAGAAAGCTTTAGCTGCTAAAGTTCGGGAGAAAGATGAATGGGTAACTGAAAGTGATTTCTCTCATCATATGATAGGTGATAAGAGTAAATTTGTAAACTTTGAAAGGTATGATGGTGGTATAGTAAGATTTGGTGATAACAAAGCTTGTGTAATCCATGGTAGAGGCTCTATTTCTCTTGATGGTAAGCACAATATTGATGATGTGTTGTATGTTGAAGGTTTAAAGCATAATCTTTTGAGTTTTGGTCAAAAGGTTAATAAGGGATGTTACTTGCAATTCAAGAATGACAAATGTGAGGTCTTGAGTAGCTCTAGAACTCAGATTGCATCAGGTACAAAGACTAAAGGTAATATCTTTCACTTGAATGCTAGTGGTAAAAGTTGTTTGATTGCTCAGATTAATGAAAGTTGTTTATGGCATAAAAGAATGTGTCATGTAAATTTTGATTGCATGGTTAAGATAAGTTCTACTCAAGTAGTGAGAGGTCTACCGAAGTTAATAAAGCCTTCTAATCTGGTATGTAAGGAATGTAAATTAGGGTAGCAGACAAGAGTTACTTATAAGAGAAAATAGTATAATTATAATGGGTTGTTGGATCTTGTGCATACTGATCTATGTGGTCCTTCTATAGTAAGAAGCTTGCAGGGTGACAAATATTTCATGTCGTTGATTGATGATTATTCAAGAATAATGTGGGTTACCTTCTTAAGGGAGAAGTCTAAAGTGTTGGAGAAGCTCAAGATTTTCAAAGCTAGAGTTGAAACTAAGACAAAATTGAAGCTGAAGTATCTAAGATATGATAGAGGTGGATAATTCACTTCCGATGAGTTTAATGCATATTGTGAAGATCATGGAGTTAAGAGACAGTTAGCTACTCCTCGAACACCACAACAAAATGGTGTTATAGAGAGAAAGAATACAATAGTTCAAGAAGATACTAGAACCATAATGATTGAAGGAAATGTTACACATGTGTTTTGGAGAGAAGTTGTGAGTGTTGCAGTATACACTCTTAACCGAGTAAATATCAAAGGTGATACTGGTAAGACTCCTTATGATTTATGGTTTGGTCATGCTCCTACTATTAGATATTTTAAAATTTTTGGTAGTAAACTCTATATCAAAAGAGATGATTATCTTTGAAAGTCTGATGCTAGATGTGATGAAGGAATCTTTGTTGGTTATTCTACTAAAATTAAGGCCTACCGATGTTATAATTAAATATTGAGAAAGATGGTTGAAAGTGCTAATGTGAAGGTTGATGAAGGTAATGTGAGAGAGATTAGATATTGCAGATATGATTCTGATGATTAGGATGCCAGTTCAGATAAAGGAAGGCTAGTGCAAACCCAAAGTCAAGTTCAGATTGCTTAAAAAAAACCTAAGAATGAGAATGAACGTGCAGATGTTAATGCAGAAGAAACAGTTCAAGAACCTAAAAATTCAAGAAAATCCTAAAACTCCCAAGTATGTAAGGTTGAATCATTCAAAAAATCATATTATTGGTGATAAGAATAAAGGTGTGATGACTAGGAGAAGACTTGCTGAAGAAATTTGTTTGATTTATAAGATTAAACCTAAGAATGATAATGAAGCATGTAAAGATGAAAATAAGATTAAATCTATGGAAGAAGAATTAAATCAGATCGAGAAAAATAATGCATGGATTCTTGTTCCTAGACCTAAGGATAAAAATGTAATTGGAAATAAATGGGTATTCCAAAATAAGTTGAATGAACAGGATGAAGTTGTCTGAAATAAAGCTAGACTTGTTTGTAAAGGTTATTCACATATGGAAGAAATTGATTATGAGGAGACTTTTGCTCCAATAGGTAGAAGTAAAGTTAGTAGATCATTTCTTGCCTATATTGCTCACAAATATTTGAAGGTTTATCAGATGGATGTCAATTTAACCTTTCTTAATGGTGAATTGGAAGAAGTCTACATTGAGCAACTAGATGGATTTCAGCAAATAGATGAAAAGGCCATGGTTTTCTAGTTGAAGAAAGCATTGTATGGATTGAAGCAAGCCCCGAGAACCTAGTATGCCAGATTGGATAAGTATTGGATGAAGCTTGGATTCAATAAAGGTACTGCTAACAGTAATTTTTATTTCAAGATTGATTAGAATAACATTTTAATTGTTGAAGTTTTTGTTTATGACATTTTCTTTGGAGGAAATGATTGCCTATGTAAGAAATTTGCCGAACAGATGCAAAATGAATTTGAGATGTCTATGATTGGTGAAATGAAATTATTTCTGGGATTACAAATTACTTAGTTGGATAAAGGTATTTCCGTATCTTAGTCTAATTATGTGAAGGAATTCTTGAATAAATTTGGGTTTGAACACTCTAAACCTGTTGGTACACCTATGGTAACCAGATGTAAGCTGACAAAAGATGATGATTCTCTCAAAGCTAATCAGACTGGATATAGATCTATGATTGGTCATTTGTTGTATTTGAATCAGACTAGACCTAATATAATGAATGTTGTGTGTCATGTTGCTATATTTCAAGTTGATCCTAAGGAATCTCATGTTATTGCTATAAAAAGGATATTTGGATATTTGAAAGGGACAATTGATTTTGGTTTGTGGTATTCTAAGAATAATGACTTTACTTTGAGTGATTTTACAGATGTTGATTAGGTAGGTGATATTGATGACCGAAAAAGTACTACAGGTGGTGCATTCTTTTTGGGTAATAAGTTGGTCTCTTGGGCAAGTAAGAAACAAAATTTTATTTCTTTATCTACTGCAAAAGTTGAATACATTGCTGCTACTACCAATTGTACTCAGGTAATTTGGATGAAGCAGATGTTGAAGGATATAGGACTTGTTTATGATGAGCCTATTGCTATATAATGTGATAATTCAAGTGCTATCAATATTTTAAAGAATCTGGTGTTGCATTCCAAAATAAAGCATATATATCAATCAAGTTTCATTTCTTGAGAGGGAATGTAAATGAGAATGAAGTCAGTTTGGAGTATATATCTACAAAGGAATAGATTTCAGACATCTTTATGGAGCCTTTGCCTAAAGATACTTTTGAGTATCTCCAAGAGAAGTTAGGCGTGATTGTCCCTCCTAATAATAAATAAGATGCATGGATTTGTATCAGTCTAGTGAACGTCATAGAGATATTTTATGCTCTGAATTGATGAAGTGAGGTTGCTACTTAGGGGGAGTAGTCAGTGTTGCTTATTCATATATTCAGATTTGTGGGGAGAGAAGCTTGACCATGTGTACCTGACTATGACCATGTGTAGAAACAGAAGGATGTTGTAAATCTCCTAATGTCTCCAATGTAATAGGACACTGCATATAATTCAAAATTCAAATTGTGTTAACAATTTTGAAGTTGAAATCCACTATTTAAAATCAAATAAATAATATGACCTTACAGAAAAAAAATAATGTGTACCTCATGTGAGGTAAAAGGCTCTCTTGATCCTGCTGACCTTGGATGAATGGAAGGACACATGGTCAATGTCTATATCCAGTGATGCATCCTCTAAACTGTTAATAAAAAGACTAGTATAGTTACGATGAGGTCGAGCAGGAGGTATAAAAGCAATAGTTGGAAGTGGTGTAGGATGTGGTGGCTCAAGTGTCAGATCGCCTCGTGTAGGTTTAGGTGGAGGTGTGGGATCAATTGATGTATGTGATTGAAGGGTTGTAGTATGCACCGAAATTCCCTCCTCTTTCCCCATATTAAACTGAGATGCTCTACCTCTGTGTAGATGTTGTCTCGCCTATGTTGGTACATACTCGAGTAGGATCCCAATAATCGAAGAAAGAAGTGTATACAAATCCAATAAATCACTAGAAAACAATGCACTCATCCACTACAATAGATCATTCTCTGTCGACCATGTAGCGTCAAGTGGAGATGATATGTCTACATGAGCATAAGGATCAGTGTCACTGCTAGATGGTGTATCTATATTCTACGAAATGGTACCCTGCGATGGCAACAAATATCTCCCAACATGATCAGATGTCATCTGATTGACCTGAGTGGCAATTTGTGCAATTCTCAAGTAGATATGTCACCTGGCATCATCATCTATTGCATCTGCTACTTGTGATAACTCTAAACATTTTGGTAGAACCAAAAGGTTTGGACCAACTAATGCTTGTTTATTAACGAGAGCTAGTACATCAAGTTGTCTAAATTTATCATTGAGCCTCCCTCTCCCCGATCCAATATTTGCTGGTATAGATGTATAATCAACATCTAAGCCCATATGAAACTCTGCAAACAATTGTTTGCATAAATAAAGTGGCAACTCATCCTTCTATGGCCACATATGATGAGTTGCCAACCATCTAGGATATATGAATGGTGCCACAAGTGGATCAGTGCATCTTGTAACTAAATATCCTTTAATCTTAAGCGGTCTCGGACTCTGATAATGGGAGAACATAGAAGTGACCTATGTAGAAGATACATCCCTGATCACGGTTTCCCATTTCACTGTGCCAGTGACATTGTGAGTAAGGGAGATATAGAAATAATCGACGGACATATCATCATAAGGATTATATGTCTGAATAGTGTCAATCATATGTAGTAACTTATCCCTAATAGTCTCTTCCCTTTCCTTATTATGTCGGGCAGTGGCAGAATCTAATGTTGATGCAAGATGGTCTAGAGCACGTTGTAGGGCCTAAGTGGTTTTGGAAAAAAATTAAGCCCTGACATTACTATCACTAGAAGGCATTTGACCAGACTATCTAGATGTCTGGTCAGTGCCTTCGCAATGAACACTACCATCTGATGCTTGATCGGCCATGTGGAAAATATATGTATGAACATAATTAAAAAAGCAAAAAAAAATTAAAATAACTATTCAAAACTATTTTAAAAAATTCAAACTAATTCTAAAAACTATTTTAAACCAATTCAAACATATTTCAAAATGATATACAATTGTAATTTAAAGTACAATTCGAAGTAATTGAAACATTTGCTACAAATTACTTAAAACATTAAAATTAAATACATGTGTACATACACATACACATACACATACACATACACACATGTACATGTACATACACACACATATTGTACCTACATACATACACACATGCACACATAAACACACATATGTATATACATGTACACACAAACGCATACACCCACATACACACATACACATATGTGCATGCATGCATGAATACATATGCATAAACACATACGTGCATGCATGCATGAATACATACACATTTGCACATGCGTGCACGTGTACACATGCATACACGCATATGTACACACATACATGTATGCATGTATGCGTATATCTATGTGGGTATGTGTGTGTGCATGTGCATGTATGTGTATGTATGCATGCATGCATGTGTATGTGTATGTGTGTATGTCAGTGTGTGTATGTGTGTGTGTGTATGTATGTGTATATGTATATATATGTGTGTTTGTGTGTGTGTATGTATGTATGTGTATATGTATATGTATCTGTGTTTATGTGTGTATGTGTACATATGTGTTTGTCTGTATGTATGTATGTATGTATGTATGTATGTGTATATGTATATGTATGTGTGTTTGTGTGTGTATGTATGTATGCATGTGTATATATATATGTATGTGTATTTATGTGTATATGTATATGTACATGTGTGTTTGTGTGTGTGTATGTATTTATGTATGTATGTGTATGTGTATATGTATATGTATGTGTGCTTATGAGAAAATGAATTTATTTTAATTATTTAATAGGTATATGTGCATATTTTTTTAATAGTTTTCTAATGTTTTCATTCAAAAAAAAATTTAATAGTTTTCTAATGATTTTTTCAATTTTGCTAGGTTTAATTTTTTTTAATATTTTTCTAATATTTTCATTCTAAAAATTTTGAAAAAATTGATAAACTATTCAATAAAAATAATTATAGCAATAAATATATAATCTTTTAATTACAAATACAAAATGTGAAAAAAAGGCAAAAAAATAAACCTACCTGGAAAAATGGGGGTTGGAAATAAATTCTGACTGGACTCTTGGCGCCATTTCAGTGTCACACAGGCACCACACGGCCCGGTTGTAGTCCGGCCGAACTTAGTCTGGTCAGACTACCCATAGTTGGCTGAAAGTGTGACACAGGTTCATGCATTTACCCTAATGTGATGGACTTAGAGACTGATCATAAGATTTGGATAAAATTGGAGACCTTGCATGAAGGTGATAGTCATGTGAAGATTCCTAAGTTGCAGAGCTTGAAGGGTAAATATGAGAACTTGAAGATGAATGACAATGAGGACATTACTTCTTTTATGCAGAAAGTGAATGAGCTTGTGTGTGGAATCAGATGTGCCAGTGGAGTAGTAGAAGAATCTAAGATTGTTGCTAAAGTGTTGAGATCCTTGCCTCTTGCTTACAAACATAAAGTTGATGCTATTGATGAGATATAGATTATGACAAATGTGACAAGAGACATGTTGATTGGTAAACTTGCTTCTTTTGAGCTGAGTGAGTTTGGAGACTCTCTTCCTAAGACCGAATCTGCATTCAAAGCTACTATTTCCAGGAAGAAGAGATACGATCTGGTAGAAAGTTCTACAAGAGTATCTAGGTATGAGAAAGAGATGGAAGATGAAGAAAGAGAGCTTCAAGAGCTTGAAGCACTTATTTCCAAAAGATTGCCTAAAGGTACCGGTAAGTATGAAGGGAAGTTACCTCTTAAATGTTTTCCATGCAATAAGATAAGACATTTTCCATCAAGGGGTCTAGAAAGAGAGAAATCCTAAGAAGCCATTTAAGCCATACAAACCTAAATATCATAAGAAGTGTTATTATGTTGTTGATGAAGGCATGAAAATGATGAGTCGGATAAGAGTAATTCAGGACATGAATTTGTGTTCATTTCTATCAAGGAAGATGATCTTGTAAATACAAATTCTACAAGATGCATTAATGAGGAGAAAGCTTTAGCTGCTAAAGTTCAAGAGAAAGATGAATGGGTAATTGAAAGTGGTTTCTCTCATCATATGATAGATGATAAGAGTAAATTTGTAAACTTTGAAAGGTATGATGGTGGTATAGTAAGATTTGGTGATAACAAAGCTTGTGTAATCTATGGTAGAGGCTCTATTTCTCTTGATGGTAAGCACAATATTTATGATGTGTTGTATGTTGAAGGTTGAAAGCATAATATTTTGAGTGTTGGTCAAATGGTTGATAAGGGATATAACTTACAATTCAAGAATAGCAAATGTGAGATCTTGAGTAGCTCCAGAACTGAAATTGCATCAGGTGCAAAGACTAGAGGTAATATATTTCACTTTAATGTTGGTGGTAAAAGTTGTTTGATTGCTCAGATTGATGAAAGTTGTTTATGGCATAAAAGAATGTGTCATATAAATTTTGATTATATGGTTAACATAAGTTCTACTCAAGTAGTGAGAGGTCTACCGAAGTTAATAAAGCCTTCTAATCTGGTATGTAAGGAATGTAAATTAGGGAAGCAGACAAGAGTTACTTATAAGAGAAAATAGTATAATTATAATGGGTTGTTGGATCTTGTGCATACTGATCTATGTGGTACTTCTAGAGTAAGAAGCTTGCAGGGTGACAAATATTTCATGTCCCTAATTGATGATTATACAAGAATAATGTGGGTTACCTTCTTAAGGGATAAGTCTAAAGCATTGGAGAAGTTCAAGATTTTTAAAGCTAGAGTTGAAATTAAGACTGAATTGAAGCTGAAGTGTCTGAGATCTGACAGAGGTGGATAATTCACTTCAGGTGAGTTTAATGCATATTGTGAAGAGCATGGAGTTAAGAGACAATTATCTACTCCTATAACACCACAACAAAATGGTGTTATAGAGAAAAAGAATAGAACAATTCAAGAAGCTACTAGAACCATAATGATTCAAGGGAACGTTTTGCATGTGTTTTGGAGAGAAGTTGTGAGTACTCCAGTATACACTCTTAACCAATTAAATGTCAAAGGTGATAATGGTAAGACTCCTTATGAGTTATGGTTTGGTCATGCTCCTACTGTTAGATATTTCAGAATTTTTGGTAGTAAATTCTATATCAAAAGAGATGAAGATCTTTGAAAGTTTGATGCTAGATGTGATGAAAGAATATTTGTTGGTTACTCTACTAAAATTAAGGCGTACCGATGTTATAATAATATATTGAGAAATATGGTTGAAAGTGCTAATGTGAAGGTTGATGAAGGTAATGTGAGATAGATTAGATCTTGCAGATATGATTCTGATGATTAGGATGCCAGTTCAGATAAAGGAAAGCTAGTGCAGACCCAAAGTCAAGTTCAGATTGCTTCGAAAAAACCTGAGAATGACAATGAAGGTGCAGCTGTTAATGTAGAAGAAAGAGTTCAAGAACCTAAAATTCAAGAAAATCCTAAAACTCCCAAGTATGTAAGGTTAAATCATTCAAAAAATCATATTAATGGTGATAAGAATAAAGGTGTGATGGCTAGGAGAAGACTTGCTAATGAAATTTGTTTGATTTATAAGATTAAACCTAAGAATGTTGATGAAGCATGTAAAAATGAAAATTGGATTAAATCTACGGAAGAAGAATTAAATCAGATAGAGAAAAATAATACATGGATTCTTGTTCCTAGACCTAAGGATAAAAATGTAATTGGAAATAAATGGGTATTCCAGAATAAGTTGAATGAACAGGGTGAAGTTGTCTAAAACAAAGCTAGACTTGTTTGTAAAGGTTGTTCACATATGGAAGAAATTGATTATGAGGAGACTTTTGCTCCGGTAGATAGAATTAAAGTTGTTAGATAATTTCTTGCCTATATTACTCACAAATATTTCAAGGTTTATTAGATGGATGTCAATTTAGCCTTTCTTAATGGTGAATTGGAAGAAGTCTACATTGAGCAACCGGATGGATTTCAGCGAATAGATGAAAAGGAAATGGTTTGTCAGTCGAAGAAAGCATTGTATGGATTGAAGCAAGCCCCTAGAGCCTATTATGCCAGATTGGATAAGTATTGAATGAAGCTTGGATTCAATAAAGGTACTGTTGACAGTAATTTTTATTTCAAGATTGATCAAAATAACATTTTGGTTGAAGTTTTTGTTGAGGATATTTTCTTTGGAGGAAATGATTGCCTATGTAAGAAATTTGCCGAATAGATGCAGAATGAATTTGAGATGTCTATGATTGGTAAAATGAAATTATTTCTGGGATTGCAAATTACTTGTTGGATAAAGGTATTTTCATATCTCGATCTAATTATGTGAAGGAATTGTTGAAGAAATTCGGGTTTGAAGACTCTAAACTTGTTGGTACACCTATGGTAACCAGATGTAAGCTGACAAAAGATGATGATTCTTCGAAAGCTAATCAGACTTGATATAGATCTATGATTGGTGATTTGTTGTATTTGAATCAGACTAGACCTAATATAATGAATGTTGTGTGTCATGTTTCTAGATTTCAAGTTGATCCTAAGGAATCTAATGTTATTGCTATAAAAAGTATATTCAGATACTTGAAAGAGACAATTGATTTTGGTTTGTGGTATTCTAAGAATAATGACTTTACTTTGAGTGATTTTACATATGATGATTGGGCAAGTGATATTGATGACCGAAAAAGTACTACAGGTGGTGCATTCTTTTTGGGTAATAAGTTGGTCTCTTGGGCAATTAAGAAAAAAAATGCTATTTCTTTATCTACTGCAAAAGTTGAATACATTGCTCCTACTAGCAATTGTACTCAGGTAATTTGGATGAAGCAGATGTTGAAGGATATATGACTTTCTTATGATGAGCCTATTGCTATATACTATGATAATTCAAGTGCTATCAATATTTTAAAGAATCTGGTGTTGCATTCCAAAACAAAGCATGTATATCAATCAAGTTTCATTTCTTGAGAGAGAAGGTCAGTGAGAAAGAAGTCAAATTGGAGTATATATCTACAAAGGAACAGATTGCATACATCTTTACGGAGCCTTGCCAAAAGATACTTTTGAGTATCTCCAAGAGAAGTTAGGGGTGATTGTACCTCCTAATAAGAACTAAGATGCATGGATTTGTATCAGTCTGGTGAACGTCATAGAGATATCTTATGCTCTGAATTGATGAAGTGAAGTTGCTACTTAGGGGGAGTAGTCAGTGTTGCTTATTCGTATGTTCAGATTTGTGGGGAGAGAAGCTTGATTCCTGAGACTTTGTCATTGATGTCAAAGGGGGAGAGAAGCATGTGAAAAACTCTGTGAGAGAGTAGAGCATTTTGATATTTGAGTTGCTTGTCTAACAGGGAGCTAATCCTTGTGATTTTGAGGGAGATTGTTGTAAAATTGATTTCTATATTTGCATTGATTGTTTTTCACATTCATATGTTGCCATCAATGTCAAAGGTGGATATTACTAGATGTTACTGAGAAGATTGATGGAATGATGTGTTGTCATTGATGTCAACATATTCTCCTGTGTATTCTAATTTTGCAGTTTGATGGAATGAATTGGTTTAGAATGTGTTTTGTAGATGAGCTAATACAGATTAAAGGGTTCTCGGTATGTTGTCTATAGATGATTCATTCCCATTTGTAGAGGTCTACGTGATGTTTTGATCGAGCTATGAGATCTAGTATTGAGGGTGTTATTCAATTGTTCATGTTATTTGGTACTCTGGTTTGTGCTCTGTATTGCTCCAGAATTGCTATGTCTTTAGTTGGGGATGTCTGGGATGAGTTCTAGACGTTGATGTGTGTGCTCAGTTTGACTAGTTCATGATTTGGAAATCCACGAGCAAATCTTTCAAGTTGACAGTCAGTTATTTTGATGTTCTTAAGCTCTAATAATGAGATGATGATGATTCTGTTAATCTGAGTTGTTGCGGTTGTTGTGGTGCAGTTCATGTTGCTTGTGAGTATCTCTAGATCATGTTCTATGCATATTTGTGGTCTGTATTAATTATTATACACGTTATTGAAAATTTTATTTGTCCGATGATGTTTTTCATGTTAAGCGACATTCTTGGTGGTTGTAGCATGTTGAGGATGATCAAGGCATAATTGTTGGAGGTGTTGCATGTTTGCAGTATTGATTTGGGTCCAGACTATGTCTTAGTCGACATTGTTTTGGTCTGCATGTATTGTTGTAGTGTGTAACATTATTATTTTGTAATTTGTATTAAGGGTTTAGCCGACCTATATTTCATGGGTTGAGGATTTTTATAAATAAATGTAATAATCATGTAAGATGTATGTTTGCGAATATCTGCGATCTTTGAGAGTGTGTATGATCTAGTTGTATGTGCAAATAAGTGATTTGATCTTTCGAAAGTGTGAAGGAGAAAAGAGAAGTGTTGCAGAGAAGACTGTGAGCTTAATCGAAATTGTACTCAAGCATATGGAGATGTTATTTTGGTAGTTCATGTGATCTAGATTGTTTTCTGAATAATTTTGTAAGTTAGTGAGACTTCCTATAAGGTAGTGAGCCTTCCCTAAATATTGTATCCTTTCTGGGTTTCTTATTTTGAGTATTCAGATATAGGTAGTGTGTCTGGATACATGTGTATTCCCCATTCTAATATTTGCATGTACTCCTAACAGGGTATTATCTCATTGTGGCTAGGTTCCTACTGTGGTTTTTCCCTTAACCGGGTTTTCCATGTCAAAAATTTGGGTGTTATGTGTGTTATTGATGTGGTTTTGTTACATGTTTTAACTGGTGAAAAGCAAGTGAATTGAGAGATGAAAATCATAGGATAAGGGTACTAGAAGCATGGTTAGGATTGATTGAAAAGAGAGCTCAATTTATAGGACAAAAGTATCCAAATTTGAAAAAGGGAAATTGATTCACAAATTGGCATGATTATGACAATATAAATGACAAATTTCTATGCCAAGAGGATGACAAATTGAGAGCAATTTGTGCCTCTCAATTATGACAAATTGGGGAGAGAAAAAGTGCCATTTGATTTATGACAAATTGGGAGCAAAAAGAGCTCATTAACTTATGACAAATTGGAGAGGGAAAATAGCCTTTCAATTATGAAAAATTTAGCACAAAAGGGGATGCTAATTAGGGGGGGAAATTGGGTGGGGAAGGGGGGGCAATTAGTGGGAATTTGAATTTTGAAAATTAGTAAATTAGGTGTCATGAATTAGGTGGAATTTAATTAAAAAATTCACATTTATTAATTTATTCACACGAGAAAAACAAATTATCCAACTAAATGATTAATTAAATTGTGACATAGGATAAATAAATAAATTTGTTTAACCTAAGGGTAAGTGTTGATAGGATCAAATGAATTAATCATAAAACCCTAGGAAGAAAATAACTTAGAAATGAAATTAGGTCTTGACACAATTAAAGGATAATTTGACAAAGAAATTGATCATAATCAAATGACAAGGATTTGATATCGATATGACAAAGATTGATGATGAATTGACCAAAGATGACAAAATGATAAAATTGATAGAGGATGATTAATAAAGGATCAATGACTGATTGATCCAAAAGTGACAAAGATTGATGACTGATTGAGATTGATGATAAATTGATAAAAGGTTGATTTGATGAAGGTTGACTTGATAAAGACCAATGAAAAATCAATCTAGATTGATAAAGAGATTGATAATTGACGACTGCAAAGGGATCCAAAATGATTCAAATTGATTGACAATTGACCAAGGATGATTGACAGTTGATTAAAAATGATAAAGACCTAGGACAAAACCCTAATTTGACACCAAGTAGGGTTGATGATGTCCAATTGACATGATGAGATTGATCATGACCAATGATTGCAATTCAAAAATGATATTGATAAGACCCAATTGAAATGCAAGATAATTGGAATCAAATAGGGAAGAAACACAGAAGAATGACATGATGTTGACAAATGATAAAAGATAAAATGCATGACATAGAAGAAATGTTAATAGAATGTGAAAATCCTAAAATAAGGTCGCGCAGACATGTTAAAGTATGCCACTGCAAGCATTGACCATTTTTAGATGCCTACATTTTTCCCCTCTTTGAGACAATGCAATTATGAGCATTGTTTCAAAGAACAATTAAGAAGTATGCCCCCTCAAGGAATTGGCAGGAAAAATCCAGAAAAGAGGCCAATTGATCAACAATAATGCCAAAATTAGACCAAGATGATTGCAAGGACTGATGGAAGAAATGTTAGTAGGAAGCAAAAAATAGATGAAGAAACCTTTCTTTCACAAATGCACAATGTAGGTGAGATTATTTATTTGATATGACAGAATATATGCAGCGCACCATGGCAATGAAGGCCAGGGCAATAGAGCAATCCCTTTGCATAAAACAAACACATTGCAGACAAGGAATGACTCTACATTTCATCTTCACAGTATTCTAAAAAGGAACCAAAATCTATTATTATTTATTAAAAAAAAATGAAAATTCAATTGTAGAAAAGGGTAAATGAAATAGTACATAAGAAAAATCTTACACAAAACCTCATGACTAACAAAAAACCTAGTTTTATTTTGTGATTGAAATTCCATGAAAATATTATTTGTTTACTTATTTTTTCAAGAACGTATATATATATACCTTCTTAAGATTTATACTCCATATTCATTTAAACTAGAGTTATAAATATTTGTATTCATAATTTCATTGAAAATGCATTTGGAAAAGAACAATATAAATAATATCATGTTCATTATGTATAAAAAGCCATGAAGTTTTAGATTTGTAATGGAAAATAACAATCATTACCATATCATGTATCATCATAGGTGAATATTTCATTAAAATGTAGACAAGCATGATGAAAGAGTAGTTAAATTCATTTGGCATACTTGTGAATGTCTACATTTTATGAATTATATTAATTTTTTTTGCATATTTTTAAGAAAGGGTGTGCCAAATATGGGTAAACATAGAAGGATGATCCTCTTTATGGAAAAGTATCCTAGCAAAATTTATTAGTATGTTTCTCTGTCATATACTTATAATAGGGCATTGCATTATCGTATTTCTAGATATTCATGTAGATTTATTAGGTTGCACCAAGATTTCTATCATGTCATTCTTTCTAGGTAGCTAGGCTCTTCGTGTAAGGTGTTGGTGCTTCCAACTAATGTCTCCAAACAATCTCTATGAGTACTCAATCTCAATTGTCAATGGTTTGTATCAGAGGCCAACTAATAGGAAATTAACTAGGGATAAGGAACTAGTTATATCCTCTACACTTTAGGCTCTATTAGACCTAGGTGGTAAACCTTTAAGGAATACTTCATAATCTTAATTCTTTTCAATGAGTATTGCAGAAAATATGCTCTTCAATATTTAAGATAATCATATCATTATTAGACTTGATTGGATATGGCTTTAATCCTTGACTTATACACTCTGAATCACTTTGAGAACATACAATTCTAGTATTGAAACTTAAAAATTCAAAATAAAAATCATTGTAAAAGATAATTTATTTGATTCTTTCTTATGCCAAGGTTAACAATACAAAGGACTTGACAAGTGCCTATCCATTGGGCTAGATGAACCATTATTACAATATAAAATATGGACACATTGCAATATCCATAATCAGAAACATCATTCGCCTATATGACTAATATCTGATATTAATCATGGCATGAAAATGAATTAGCAAGTTATGTCATGTAGTCTAATATGATCTCTACAAAACCTTTGTGAATGATTGAAGCATCAAATCTTCTACTTTAGAAGAAGCCTAAAATCATATAAATCAGCAACATAGTGCAGAGGTGAAATAAAAAAAGATCCTTGATCATTGGTTCAACAAGATTTTGGAGTATACATTATGGAGGTAACTTAAAAAATATTTAAATTCATTTCAAGATGCTTTGAAATTGCACAGAATCACATATCAATTGCAAAGAGACTAAAAATAGAGCATAAAATTGAATCAAAACTATATTGTAGACCAGTGGACTTTAGTATGCAAGTTCACTCTTAGTAAGTCTAAACCCATATATCTAGAGACTTGACACAAGGCCTTGATTATCCTTTTATAGGATAAGGATGCCACAAGCTTTGGTCCTTTTACAATCTCAAGAAGGCAGTTGGTGACCGCTTGACAGGAAAAGGACAAACAACTTTTTGGATAATTTGATAGGAACATACATTCTCCTTCTTATCTCTATAGGTGGTATCTATTGCAGATGATCTAGAATCCTCCTTTTCTCTCATCAAACTTGGACTCTAACAGAGCCTCTGTCATCTCAGTGACAACTTTCTTCTCCATTCTAGCTGCATCAAACCTTAATTGGTCCATTTCTTTCCTCATCCTTGAAATATCAAGTCTAGCTTGAACTAAATCATTTTTTGATCTCATGCCTTCCTCAGAAGGATATTCTTGTACAGTTGGAGATTTGTATGTGGGCCCTGAATACAGTTGACCCTCAAGCCGCTTCACTCTATCCCTTAGGATCTAGAGTTCTTCATGTATCTTTAGTGCCACCTTGTGGGCAAACTTAGCTGCATTCATTGACATATCAGTAGCCTCAATGGCAAAGGTGTTTGCTAGTGCCCTCTTTATAAGAAAATTTCCACAGAGTCTATCTATTTCTTGGGTCATTGTTGGCCTCCATGTTACTAGATACAAGCACCACATAGCTAGTTGATCCAAATGATCATCAAAGATTGTTTCAGAAAGCAACTTTTGTTTTTGCTCCAGATCCATGCTCTCTAAATCTATATCATTCCTTCTCCTTAAAATATCAAATGCAATTGCAGAGAAAATGGCTCATCCTTCCAATAAAAGTATAGCACTCTTCTTTACCAGTTGTCTTCCCATCTCAGGGGTCATGACAACCAATTGTTCCTTGCATTCTTTAGGAGCTCCACCTTCACTCTTAACCTCTTCCCCTCTTCCAAGTGATCAAGCTAAATCCCTTTTATTTTTTGCATCTCATCCACAATGTTCCTAATCATAAAATGTTGAAACTCCTTTGTGTGAATGAAGCTATCATCACTCATGGACTCTTCACAAGCATAAGCCTTATATCTTCAATGAGATCCCCTCCCAAATTGAAATAATCAAGGGCCCACTCTTGAGAAGGGTCTTTAATTCGTACACCAAGTCTGGTGTCAAATCTATGTGTGGGTAGAGGTGCTTCACCTTAATAAACAAATTCCTCATAAGACTAAAAAGGTATATCCCTCTTAGGAGATAAAGTGTGCAAAAGTGTCACTGCTCTAGGACTCTCTAGGACAAGGAGAGGTGGTCCACTTGGGGAGGATGAAGCAACCATTTGCCTCTTCATAGAAACTTCAACAAGTAGTCTTAGTGGTGGAAGAGGCTCTTGAGAAAGGGGTTGTGATGTCTTAGTAGTGAGGGGAGCAGATGATGATTCATCAAATCCAGGTGGAAGTGATGGTGGAGGCGAAGTTGGTCCAATGGGAGAACCAATTGAGTGAGGTGAGTCAAGCTATTCTTACTCAATTACTTGCACTTAAGGCTCCACCACTCTAGGTATTTGATGAGGCAATGGCATCTGGTCCACATCAATATAGGCATTGAAGATGGCTTTTATCTTCAGTCCAAGTATCAAAATCTGGTCCCATGAAGGGGAATAAGAGTTGTCAACTCTTCTCTTCTATTTTTTTGAATAATGTATCTTGTACCACCTCTCTTTTTTCTTCAGGACTTCATTGTAATTTGAGGTATAAATTTCTTATAACTTGGTCCTCTTCATCATACCACTCATTCTAATGGGTCTTAGCCTTGCTAAGAATTTGCACAAACCATTTTTAATCATAGAATCCAGGGAAAACTTTAAGAAACCCCCCCCCCCCTTGAACAAGGTGTAAAAACCTAGCGAAAGTTGTATAATTCCCAAGGAAATTTTTGATTTTACTAGTGAATTTTTGTGGTTTACGGAGAAAAAATAATAATCTCCATTGGCGAATTAGCTATGATCGCTCAAAGTTTGTGAAAAATCCTGGTGAATTGTAATGTTTTTAAAACCAAAAAAATATTTGCATGGGCGAATTGTAATGTTTTTAAAACTAGAAAAATATTTGCATTGGATATTTCAACCTATTTTCAAACCATTAAAAAAAAATATTGGCGATTTCAACCTATTTTCAAACCATAAAAATAAAATATTGGCGATTTCAAGCTATTTTCAAACCATAAAAAAATATATTGGCAATTTTAAGATATTAAGTCATTAAAACACGTGGCACACAGTCGTCAACTCTCTACCTGAAAGACTGCCCATTAGAAAATTTCGCGACCTAAGCCCTTATGAATCTATCTCCAACTCGCAAGCTGAAAATGTTAAGCCTTCATAACCTCGAGATCTAGCGACTGAGGGAAATTGAACTACCACTTGCCAATTCTCGACCACAAAATGTTAAGTCCTCGTCACCACAGTGACTTGGAGATAGTGGTAACTTTAGCCCTTGTCGCATACTCGCCAACATAAAATTGTTTATCTCTTAACCGCTAGCACTTCACTTGCAAGCTCGTGGCTTGATCAGGTCTTCAAACATTTAACTTCATGAGCTAGTGATAACCATAAAACTTAACCACAAACTGTCTAGTCGCTAGCTCGCAACCTAAAAATGCTAACATTAAACAAACATGAGAGCTAGCGACAACTATATGAAATGAGTTACTCACTAACTCTCACAGCTATAATGTATGACATCAGACCAACTCGAGACCTCGGGACCAAAGCAATTTCATTAACAATCTCTAGCTCAGTAACATAAAACGCTAACACCCAAAAAGCTAGAGACCTCGCGATGTAAACCCAAACCAACTTGTTGCCAGCTCGTGGCTTGATCACATCTTCAGACATTTTACCTCGTGAGCTGGCAATAACCATAAAACTTAACCACAAACTATCTAGTCGTTGGCTCGCAACCTAAAAATGCTAACATTAAACAAACATGAGAGCTAGCGACAACTGTGGTGGCAAGCTAATATGTATGAGGAATTTTTAAGGCTTGGATGTCGACTCATTCCTAAGGGACTAGTTTGAAGGTTTCTCCTGAGTTGAGGTTGATTAGACAAGTGAGGACGATAGTTTCAAAGGCATAAAAGGATTGGATAGCTTCTGAGTTAGAGATGGGAGATCACAGATTTCTCTAAGAAATCAAAGCCCAGGTTTCTTGCACGAGTGTTTCAAAATGCATCTTGATTTAAGCGGGACGAAATGGGTCCTTGAATGCTTATAATGTTTTAATTGATATTGGTGAATTCGTCCGACACATGCAATGAACATTTAATTTACCGTTGGCGAATTAGGTCCTGAGTACATTGTCATTTTACTATTTCTGGCTAATAATGGAGGTGATCTAATACCCATGTCTGAGTGATTCCAGGCGAATATTACAGGCATGCACATCGAACGGTGTGTGGTCAATGGTGAAGCCAAAATACAGTGTACCGTTAACCCCAAAATTCCGGGCGATTTGACCACTATGTTGCCCCAAACTATTTGCCATTTCCTAAAAAAAAACCACGGAATTCGCCAATTGGCAAAGATTCGCCGCTAAAAAACTCTAATAGAATCTATATTTGGCTCGGGGAAGGTTATACTTGTTCAACATGTTATCCAAGATATCATAGGCTCTCCTATTAGTATAGTGGTACATTCCTACCTTGAATTGAGAAGGAAGGGGTGAACCCTTCTTGTGAGTTCCCACTCACTAGTACATTCGGGTCAAAATTTCGACGGCAAATCGTCGAAATTCCGACGCATTTTTGTCGCACTACCGACAAAAAAAGCTGTCGAAAACTTTTTGTCAGAAGTTCTAACTATCCCTGTGGTCGTCACAATTCTGACATCAGCCCCATCCTTTCCAACGGTCACCATTGATACTCATACCTAGAAAGAATACCGTCTTGATCTCGGGCTACTGTCGGAATTTCGACATCAAAGCGTAAAAATTCTAACAGAGGAGTGTCGTCGAATGCACAACATCCTCATCGGAACTCTCCTGGAGGTCATTGTAATTCTAACCCTTTGGTGTCAGAATTACGACGGCCTCCAAGAGAGTTCCGATGAGGATGCTATGCATCCGACGACACTCCTCTGTCAAAATTTTTACGCTTTGATGTCGAAATTCCAACGATAGGCTGATTTTTTAGAAAAAAAAAAAATTTATAGAAAAAGATTGGCATTGGTATCTCTATTCTATCTCTCTTCTCTATCCCTCTCTACTATCTCTCTTCTCTCTCCCCTCTCTAGGTCTCTTTCTCCATCCCTCTCTTCTTCTCTCCCTCTCTACTTCTCTTTCTCTACCCTCTCCAGGTCATTATCTCTTCCTCTCACCCTCTCTCTCTCTCTCACCTCTAGTCTATGCATATGAGCCTTTCAAACCCACTCGGGGGTAAAATAGCCCTAAGTTGGCCTTATTTTGAGGAAAAATGAAAACCTTTAAAGGATAAAATCAGTAATTTTCTACATTGCCGACCCCAATCTGTGCAAACCTTCTTGTTATTTGTGCCTAAATCTATGCATGAGAGGAGTCCAAACCCACTCAGCAAGAGAAGAGCACCTTAAGTCAGCTAGAAGGAAGGTAAATTCATCAATTTAATAAACAATTATTGGGTTGGCTGACCTATGGAGGTGAAATGAAGGCAAAGGTAAAAAGGAAGCATATAAAACAAAGATCAAATGCTCATCAAATTCAATTTGCAACCAATTAAGAGGAGAAGAATTAGGGAGCAAGTCTGTGAATTAGGGTATAAAATCATATTAAATTTATTTGTGATGCATTATTTGTTTTTCATTTCATTCACGATATGTTCTTTCTTGCTTTCAGGATGTGAGGACTTCATTACAAGGAAAAGAACACCTTACCCAGCACGTAGAGCATGCCAACATCATGCTTCAATGCAAGGATGAAGACACTTGATGAAAGGAGGCTTCAAGGCATGAAAGAGGACATTGGCATCATGGAGGGTTTTCACATCAATATCAACACCAAGATTCTCGAGTTTAGGATGGCAACATGAGGAGCTAAACCTATTCAAAGCTTTCAACAATGCAATACAAAGGAAGGAGCATCTCAAGGCACAAGGACAATGTCAAATGATGATCAAGATATTATGAGGATTCAACAAGGAAGAAACAAAAGACTATCTTGCATTCCCTTCGAAAATCCAAGAATAGCAATCAGTAGAATAAGGAGAAATCAATAAGGATTGCTTTAAAATGAACGGATCTACAACACGATAGGCCATATGTAAGACATCAATCACCAATGATCAAGGTATTCAAGTCAGAGTTACAAAGGTGATCAAGGTTGGATAGATCAAGAATAAGTGGGTTCTACATCAAGCATAGGCATTACAAAGTCTATATCAAACATATTCACCAAGGTGAATTACCCCACAGAGAGGTAGATTTTTGAATCTCAAAGAGGATTTCATCAAAGCAAGCCATTCAAGTCAAGTATATGCACCATGAAGTTGAAGCAAGCATCATCAGTATGGAGATGCAACAAAAGGAGGACCAAGCATCATCAAACATATACTTCATTAAGCACACGGTCACATAAAAGGATCAAGAACTATCAGGAAGATGGAAGGACACAAACATGATCAAGCAGATAGTTTCAGAAGAATTAATCAAAAGCTAAGGACTTGATCATCTAGATGATACAATTTGGGAATATGTCTTACCACCTTCATCATGTTGAGAAAACTAGATAACGTTGAGTATCAAGAGATATTGCTCAATCACATAAGCTTTGTGATGATCGACTTGGCAAGTTGAGTTGGTATCCAATCATCGTCAACCTAATCAAGTGAAGCCACATTGACATGTCCAAGTTCATCGTACTTGATTCATCTAATGAATGAGCTAGTGACACATTGCAATGCATCAAAGTTTGTTCAAGCATACCTAACCTATTTCCTCATTGGTTAGAATTCAAGGTGGAAATGTGTCCTATTCAATGTAATTATTTAATTGGCTAGAATGGAGTTTGTTATAACAAGCCCTAATTAGGGTTTCACTATATTACCTCGACTGTTGATTTGATAGTCAATCTGGGTCATTCATTATAATGGGGGTCTATAAAAGGCCTAGCCTTTTCATTTGTAAAGGTTAATAGTTGCTAGTCAACAATTAATAGTTCATAGATAGCAGTTAGATAGCAAGTATAGTAGAGTAGGAGGAAAGAAGGAATTGTTGCCAAGACTTGTTGATTTTAATACATGATCTTCATTAAAGCATGGTGGATTTCTACATGTAATTTCTACATGTTGCATGGCTTCTTGTTACTTCTCAAGTTTAGATAAATTTCATATATTGCAATGGAGAAATGGGATGATTTCTTGATGGAATTCATGTTCATACTATTTGTAATTTGTTGGTTGTAAGTTGCAATGTATGGTTAGTCTGAACTTCATTAAGCATAAGTTTAATTGTGAATGTTCACTTAAATTGCGCTAGTTTTGGGTATTCGAATGAATGTTCATGATATGAAAACCCTTCGTTATTCCTTAGAAGATTGCATTAGTTTTGTGTACTTGTTTCTACATGTCAAAGCAAAGCTTGATTATGGAATTCGTCTATCAAATCATCATCCGTTATTGTCACTGTTCTTAGGATTAAATTAGATCTCCAAACCCTTTATCTCTTTTGTCTTTTATTTTCCAAGCAAGTTAGTGTAGAGTCCAAGTTCCGGTAGAGTTCAAGAAAAATGTAAGCCCCCTTGCGATTCCAGCAAAATCACACCATATTCACTAAGTCTATCAAATGCAATTAAGTTGTATAGTTCGTATTGTAAACCTTGGAGTTGCTTTGATTGATCACTTTGTTTAGCATTCAAAGTTTCTTTGTTCAAGAGATGGTAGAATACCTTGGTATTTTATTGTGTTCGCGGTGCATAAAAAAACATCAATAGGTGGTTCTAGATGAAAGATATTTGTGGGTTTGCATGCATGTTTGCTGCATGATTCAAGGAGGTTGTTTGCAACTTTCTCGTTGAGGAGATGTTGGTATGCAATCATTAGTCCCTCATCATCTCTACAATATTTTCTTGGTGGATTCCTTGACTAGTGGAATTGTTTGGCAAATCGGATTTGGAGTTGATTTGGTGTCTTTGTCTTGAGATCCATATGTTATTTCTTTGTATCTCAATTTGCAAGTTATTGATGTGATGATGAGTTTTACATGCGTCATTGTTTTAGATCGACAAGTTACGCAGTTGTATGGATTTAATCCACCCATTGGTGATGTAGAGCCCTTGTTGCTGAGACAGGATCCTTCACTCAAGAACCCCAAAAAAGGACCCTACAACTTCTACAAAGACATCAAGGGTTGGATTGGTTTCAATTTGATTATTTTCATACCTCTCCCCATACTAAGCCATCTGGACAATGCCAATCCCACAGTGTCTCACAAAAGTCTCTCAGGACTCAAAGGCCACTACACCCAACCAAAGGTGGACACACACTTCCTAAGGAAATGGGGACCTCCAATACCTTGATTTACTATCCTATAGGGTTAATATACCTATTCCAATCATCAGACATGATGTATTGAGAAAAATTGGTACTGTTGCTACAATTAGGCCTGTCATGCCTAGTAGCCCTGCTAGTCTGAAAAACTTAAGGTTTCTTGTTAATTTCTCAAAAGACCTCTGCAACTGAGAGTGGATTTTTTTTAATTCAAGTGATTTCCAAAGGATTCCAGAAGGGTTTGGGAAGATCCAATGTCTAAGGGTTATAAACCCAACTTCACTCCTAGGCCTAATAGCCCTAATTAGGCCACCTTAACAAAGGAAGTATACTCAAAACCTGCTGCCTGGGCAAAGTAAGACCTAAGACATGTGGGGGACATGGATACAACATAAATTACCAAGTTATAGCCCTTGGTTCCACCGCTATCATCATTTGTGGGGTCGGATGCATACCCAGCCAAGGTGGTCACATAGAGATGCCCACCTCTAAAACTTCAAACCCTCGCCTTTACCTGTCACTTCCCTACAAAAGGTCTTGGAAATATTAAATTAAATTGTCACCACTTTCTTCACCCCAAAGGCCATACAAATCCCTTGAGGTATCAGCAAGAAAAACTCATATTTGCTGTCAAACCCTAGGTAGACTGTCAAATCTGGGGTACCTTCACAAAAAACCACTTTTCTCACGGCTCCAGAAGAGTTAGAGGCTCAGAATTGTTGCACTGGAAAGGTAAGACATGTAACTTTCATATTCAAGAGGTTTTATGCCCTGGAGAAAGCCGTACTGTACGGAATATGGGAAATAGCAGCAAAATGCAGGAAAAAGACATATTTTTATTGGTTTCTTTGTTCACAAAACTTTCATTTTCCTTCAAAAACCTTGCCAAAGGTTGGAATTCAACCTTTAATGACCCTTCCAATAGTTATTTTGGAAACCAACATGGCGGTTTGGAGGAAGTTGCAATTTTGGGTTAAAAGTAGTCATAGTTGCGTGACAACTTTTGACAACTTTTGACATTTTGTCCTCCTAAACACACCTAGACACTAATTAACCCCTAAGACACTTAAAACTCTTCAAATGCACTAAAAATTCCTTCAAGGCATGAATAACCCCAATTTCCATATACCCAAGGTGGTTTATAACACACCTACCTAGGGCATAGGCTTACAAGGTGGGGTGACTTATTACATCAACATGAAAATAAACCAAAACTATCCTTAAGTGTTTCAAAACCTGAAAACCAATCAAGAGGAGTTTGATTCTTCAAGAATCCCATGATTTGAATTTGAAGATGCCCCTGCATCAATTGGCTATAGTGAGATGACTTGAATGTGGACTGTCTATATCCACAAATCTATGGTCATTTGTGCATTGGTATGTTGCAATGGGATGGGAGGAAGGAATATTAGAGTACCGAGATAGTTATATATTGCCACTCTTAGTGTGGGCCACTATTAAGGGATTCTTGAATGGTCATGGAAGGCATACAATTTAGTTTGCAGGAATGAAGTTCCCTCAGAGGGCATGATGCCAAGCTTTTTTTTGGGGAGTTACCTCCCCATTTGATGGGGAAGTTGCAGCTTTTTGGACAAGACTTGGCTTTGATTGTGAAAATTATGCTTGCATGATTATGAAAGGATATAAGTTTTACACGTAGGATCTAGATGCTTTCTTTCCTTACCTATGCAGGGAGAGATTTTCCTTCAAATCATGCCCAGCCGAGGTAAACCTCTTTGGAATAATAATAACAAGCATTTCTTTAACAAAGTAAATTATATATAAGAGCAGTATATACATGGATTTACAAAAGTGTCATGCAGAATGTAGATCTATACCTTGTTACTTAAAAACAAAAGTTCTTCTCCGTGTTCATTTTTCCATGATATAACTTGACCTCGGGCAACCTTTTGATTGTCAAGAAGTGATTGCCTCAGATGAAAGTAGTGATAAATGTCACTATCAACAAAAGAACAACCAATAAATGATAAATTTGCAGTGAGATCATAGTGCCTAAATCAGTCTAAAAGCTTATAAGGATCAGAACCAAGCCATATAAGCTTCAAGAACAATTTGAGAGCATCAAAGTCATCTACCAGACATTAGAAATTGTCAAATCAATGACACATTCATATCAAGCATCTTTACTTTTTTGAAAAGTAGACCACATTTCAGATCTAGATGACACCATAATGACTTTGATTTCCTCTTGCAAGATATTCCTCCATCATGTATTGCTTCATCGAAGTTCAAATTTTCTTCTTCAAGGGCTCTCAATGATTCTCTATATAGGATTCTTCATGGCTATGAGATCCACTTCATTGGGAGGCCTACTTAAACATTTCACATCTGTTTGTGGACTCTCACCTTTCAAACATTTCACATCTTATAATTGAGCTTCGCTTTGTTTCGAGAATAGTTTAATATTCTCTACTTAACAGGGCCAACCACGTGAATGTGGAAGCTCATTTGGCCCCTCCCCCCCCCTAACATCACTCTAAATTCCCCGTTAACATCTAACATTCATTCATTCTTTCATTCACTCTTTCATCCATTATTAAAATATAGCATTCATTCATTATCACATAACGTTCATTAACACATAAAATTCATTAACTTTCATTAAAACGCAACATTCATCAATAATCATCAACACATATCATTCATGAACATTCATTAGCACATAATTACATTCATTACACATAAAAATCAGTCATTATCAAATAAGGTAGATTACAATCATTTCTTTCTTTGTTTTTTTTTTGAAGCTATGAAAAGACTAAGTGGAACATCGGTTTCTTCATCATTTCCCCCATCTGCGGATGTTATGCCCTCTTCTCGTGCTCTTGATGTATGCCTAGTCCTATACAAAGGACGAGGATGCTGAACCAAAGGGGGGTCCTCTGCAATAACAAAGAATTGGGTTAAATTCAATACATTTTTTTATTATTGTTACAAGTATTTCATTAATTTAAAGAACACAACCGTTACCTCTTTACCTGATTGGGGAACATCACATTCCTGATGTTGTCTACCTGGATCATGCTCCACTTGGTCACCACCAACTACATGCTCTAAAATATTAACAATAAAGGTTACATTAATTACTACACTAATTTTCAATTTAAGATGTTTAATTGTATTAATAATTACATAAAAAAATTTGAATAGCAAATGAATACCTCCACTACTAGGATGCACATCCGGACCTTCATGCACAGGTTCTGTTCCACGATTATCATGCTGCATTGCAATGTCACGCGCAGTGTTATCATTGCTTGCTTATTTAAAAAAAATATAGTCACTTTATGTTGAAACTTAACATCAAATAGATTATTGGTTAAGTATTCAATTTGAAATAATTTTCATTTAGCTTAATTACCATTGTGACAGATGCATCAGAATCTCGTGTTTGCCCACTCAATTCTCATAGCCATTCAGCCACGGCTATATAGCCTTGTCGGTAGCCAATTCTCTTGTCATCTTCCATGGGCGCTCTATTGAATTCAGAGCCTTGCATTTTTGCTTAGTATTGTGAATTTTGCTTGTATTGTTTGATCAAAAAAAAATTGTTTACAATTTATAAATATTTTGATGTGATACTTAATTTACTGATTCTTAAAATTCATGCGGCAAGTTTCATATAACCACCAGAGCTGAGTTTGTGTTGCCCATGCTTTTCTTGTCTTGCCTTGGTTGCCTTTGACGTGTCACTCAATCTATGAAAAGTTTGAAATATGTTAGATTATATAAATATAATGAATAATTAGTACATATTCACATTCTTAATAGTATCACATACCTTCTTCTAGCATCTGGTGGTGTATTTCCTTTTTTCCTTTCAATTCTCTCCTTTGCATCCAAAATCAGGTCCTTCCACTCCCTCTCTGGAATCATGGGGGGACGCTCATACTTTACATTCTTCTCTAAATGTGTCCTGTATTGGTCCCTCACATACTTCAGATATGTGCCAGCTTTTTCCAGGAGCTTAGTCTTGTCAAATGTGTCATTTCCAAACAACCCTACCATATGGTTTGTGAGTTCATCTTTTAACTTTTTTTCTTGGTCATTTCTCCTTTAAAGCAAAAACAAACCTGTTAGATTTAGAAAGAAACTGAAGCTACCTTTGATATAGTTCAAGAAATGGATAAAAGGAAAACTATTATAGCAATGATATGAAATCAAAATAGTGGATAAGGGTTAGTTCACGTATGATGTTCCACCTTTTACGTATGGTGGGCCCAAATATCTACAATGAAATGTCATTAAGATTTTTATAAAAAATATCATTTCCTGCAAAAAAAACATGGGATCATTAGTCCAAAATGAGTGATCAGTAAGTAAATTACAATTAGACTATATATAATAATATTTTTAAAGTACCTGTAACCTTCTGTATCTTCAAGGGAATCAATTCTTCGTCGCTCACCACCAATGTGGCCTGCAACGTTCCCGTACTAGCAATATGGGAAGATCCAGGAAATGATGGTATGTTATCAGTAGAACTTGCCTATGGTGCATCCTCATGTGCATCTCCTGCCACAGTAAATGAATCCACTATGAAATGCCTCCAAGAAAGAACACTTCAAGGGTAATAAACACATAACAAAAGAGAGAGAAAAAGAGGGATCTACCACCAGTGGGTGGGTCAACACGAGCCAGTGCAACAGATGATGTCTGCATGCTACGTGTTGCCAACATTGCAGTCGGCAATACAGTTGGGCTCGACCTCGGACCCATGTCAGCACCTGAAGAGTAATACATTAAATATGTAAAACATTAAAAAAGCAAGTTCACAAGTCCAAAAGAGTGGTTTTAATATATAGAACATGGTCATCACCTAAACTACTCGCAATACCCTGATCATCGCCACCAGGATGATGAGGCCCTATAAATTTCTGTAAAAACAACACATACATATTTTAGTTAATGACACAAAAGAGATAAAAATATAAACCATTATTGAACTTTTGTTATGATTAAAGCTTTCATTACTGCTTACTTGCAAGTTTTCCATTGTCGTCAACAATAGTTGCACCCTCTTTGTTATCTCATCAGTCTGAGGACTTATGGTTGCCAAATCAAGAATCTCTTGCCTAGTTTTTCTAATATTCTTTTGTACAAATTGCATAGGGTTTGCGGTAAGTGCGATGTCATCAGTGCATAACACTGTCGAGTGCCCCACATCCCTATGGAGGTGCTGAGGTACTGCAGGTTCCTTTCCCTTATCCCGAACATCTGTCTGTGACAAGAATATAATTAACACTATCAAAATTACTTCAAAACACTCAAGAAAAGATCATAATGTAACAGTTTGATTCTATCTAATTTGTACAATTACAATGAGGTTTACCCGCTCCATAGAAGTGTCGGGACCTACACCCCTATCTGTGCTATGTGGTGGAACCATGTGGCCCTATGACAAAGAAAAAATATAAAAACGTTAGCGAAATGAAACCAATAGACTTAGCAAAAAAACTTAATAATACAATGGTTTATTGGATTCATTAATTGGAAGTTGGCTTAAATGGTATATATATAGTACGTACCACCCCCATGATAGTAACTTTGTTTGTATCTATACAATTCAAATTGTAATCGATTAGCAGCTCTTCCCCTGCACTTATTGATTTTATCGCACATACAAACACACAATTTCCCTCACTTGCCTCAAATATGCAATTGGGTTGCTTATTAGTTGACCCAGGTCATGTACTATTTATAAAACCTGCAATATTCCCTGTTGCTTTTGGCCTTCCATCAATGTATACAGCCACTCGTTTACTTTGATCATTATCTTTTTGTTGTATATAATTGGCTGACAGTGCATACCTACGCATACTTTTTTTATATCAAACAATCTGCATCCAATCATTATAATTGTAACAAGGTCCAACAAACTCCATCAATTCAGCAACTTTGTTGTAACAGACCTTTATGTTGTCCATGGAAAATATGCCCAAACCATGTAACGATGAAGGTGCTATGCAATATATCATCTCATTAACACAAAAATTAGTCTTTATTGGAGGAAGTTCCTTGGGTACACATTGTTTCAGTAGATGTTTGTACCTCAAGGGCACCTCAATGTCACCTTTGGTCTCATCATCATAAGAACATGACCCCCCTTGAGCAAGAAAAAATTCCATGCATTTATTGAATTTTCTTCTAATCTTTTGACCCCTAGTTGCTCTCTATTTGAGATCTACTACATGTCTCACTTTCCTCTTCTATTCCTGCATTTCCCTCACTCGAGGAAGACACATCTGACAAATACCTATTTGGTGATACCTGTGCACCATCAAATGAGAGGGTTAGTTGGTACTGAGAGAGATATTTTGCAAATGAGGGTAATATTGATGAAGAAGTCGGCCATAAAGTTGATGTTGAGATTAAAATTTGAGTAAGTCCAACTGGGGCCTCAAGTGTTGATAACTGTATTAGATTTGCTGTTATTGTTGATGTTTGAAAAACTGAGGAAGTTTGTTTTTCTTGTAATTTTTTAAAAATATATTATTTCTATAAGGTGTATTGACTTATACCTGTCGATCCATGAGACTGTGCAGGATCCTCGTCAAAGGGGTTCAGGTTCCTGCACCAACAATTGAGCATCATAAGCATTACATTTGTAATTTGATAAACAATAAATACTGCAGTATCATAAGCATCATAAGCATCACATATGTATCATCATATATGTAATTGAGCATCATAAGAATCACATATGTATCATCATAAACATGTAATCCATCACATACGTATCATAAATCACCATCCATCACATAGCTAATAAGTAGTCCACATTCCATAAATAAACACAAAGTTCAAAAAATGTCACATGTATCATCATAAGCATGTAATCCATCACATATGTATTTTAAATCACCATCTATCACATAGCTAGAGGTGCATCATGAATTAATTAAGTAATGGCATTAGAATTCAAAACTTATGAATTATTTATGTAACCATATAAGTCAAATCAATTTCTATCAAGATATCAATATTAAATAGATAACATAATAATCGCATCTCATACATTTCATTCATGTCATTGATCTTCTTCTTCATCCAACTCATCATCATGACCATCATCATCATCATCATCATCATCATCATCATCATCATCATCATCATCATCATCATCATCCTCGTCGTCGTCGTCGTCATTGTGTTCGTCATCGTCATCATAATCACCATCACCGACACCATCACCATCACCATCACCATCATCATCAGCAGCAGCACCATCATCATCATCAACTTCTTCTTCATGTACATTTCCGTTAGGAACATCATCGAGTAACTGTCGATCGTGATCATCTATATCATCTTCTACTTCTTCGGTATCTTCTTCTTCCATCACATTATACATTATCGGCCTTCCTCTTGGATCATGTCTAACAACAAATGACCAACCCGGTTTATGTGGAACCTCCGAGTAAAATACTTGCTCACATTGACTTGGAAGAACATAGAGCTCATCCCCAACTCGTTCAAATGACCTTGTATTAACCATTGTAAATCCATTATCATGTTCGATAACAGTTCTATCAGGATCATTTATATTCAGTCGTAGCCTATACCATTTGACGACGAACAGAACTAATTTGAAGGAATTAAAGTCACACTCAAGTATATCATCCAAAATGCCATAGTATTGATTTTGAGACACTTGAGGATGTATGTCGTTTCTAGATGAAATATTGGTCACCTCAAAGACTGCAATTATCCCAGAATCACAAGTTTTCTTCATGTCATCCAATTGTTTGATGCGAAATTTATGACCATTGTAGCACATAACCTTGTGGTGTTTGACCTGCAATATGTCTAACATATTAAAATTATTGCATCATGAGTTGATAAATATATGGGTGATTAATAAAATTATACGTACCTATTGATCTCTTAAACCATATGCTAAATCAATTTCCCTTTGTGTAACATTGGAATCTCCATTACAATGAGCTTCTTTAACCAATGAAGCGACACCATCCCATGTTAATGTGCGACCAGAATGTTGACATCGTTCAATCCACACCGTCATCCAATCAAGATTGTTTGCAATATACAAATGTAGCACATCCCACTCCTGACCAACTGTACAAATAATTAATAGACCACTTACAATTGATTTATTTAGAAGATGAAGAATTAATTTACTACAATAACAACTTATAATTACCTCTCACTTTCTTCAATCTACCTTTCCCCATCAAGTGCTCCCCTTTGAATTTATTAATGGGGTTGGGATCCCAAATGCGATCTACGTGGATTTTTGCTGCAAACTTAGGAAGATATTCAGTAATGTACACCATAGTTTGGTATACCATATATCCCTCCACCAAGAACCCTCAGGATGTGCTCTTTGTCGAACCAAAGACTTCAAAAATTTCAAGTGCCTCTCAACCATCCACATTGACCTAGTGTGTATAGGTCCACACAATTCGATCTCCTCAACTTGGTGTATGAGGTAGTGTTCTTGTGCATTGAAAAAAGTTGAAGGTAGACACTTTTGCATTTCACACATTAGATGAGGGATTTTTCTCTTCCAATATTTTATATCTTCCTTGTGGATTTCTTTAGATGACAACCACCTAATTAAAGAGATTGAAGACGCAAAAATATATAAATGAGACTTTACAAAATAATATACAAATATATTGCATAACAAGTAAAACAAATGGCAAATATAATATCTATACAACAAGTTGATCAAACATCACTACTTACCTCATGCATTTTCCAAGATCATAAATGACTTGCTTGATATTATTGTCGAAGTGGTCTGGGAGAGATAGAGGTAGAACATATTGCAACAATTATAAAATGATCTTTTCATTGTTTTCTAACATAATACAATGAAAAGTACATGCGTAGTATACAAATATATAGTAAATACACAAGAACGCAAATTACCTTAATGAAGGTATGCCAATCATGCATTTTCATCCCTGGCCCAAATTCACTCTTCTTTGATATGAGATTGTTTATGTTCGCAGCAAATCCTGTGGGAAATCAAATTTTTCGTATGACTTCTTTTATAGAATTGCTTTGCTGCTCTGTTAATAACCAAGGAAGGGCACTTATATTAATCTGATCTCCATTTCTATTTGATTGAATGACATTTTTCATTGCATGATTGGATTCCACAATGTCACTACAAATTTTGACAATTTTTTCTTTGTCACGCCTTCCATCCAATATTTTCCATAATGTCTCTGTTATATTATTTCCAATATGCATTGTATCAAACAAATGCACAATTTGTAGCTGCTCGTAGTAAGGCAACCTACTAAATTGTCTGGGATAACTTTTTAGTCCCTTTGGAAGGTGGTCATCCATGCCTTGACGACCTTCAGTATCATCAATTACATCATCAATAAACAAAACACGATAGAAAAATTCAAATTCCAAACATAAACCATTAGATGGAATGACATTACCTTGACGATTAATTCTATTATATTCCAACTTCCATAAATGAGGAGTCATTCTTCGTGGCTTTGATGTAGTCTCTTCTTTCCTATTGAAAAGATGTTTTTCAGTATTCCGATACTTATGATTTTTGTGAAGGAAGTGCCTATACTCATCAAACACCTGCTTTCCTAAACTTTTTGAATGACGGGATTTCATCTTTGGACCACAAACTGGACATGCAAATTTTCCCTTTGTTTGAAGACCTACAAGATAATGTATAATTCTATTAAATCTGTTAATTTTTATAATTATAATTATCATGTGCAACTTGAACTCTATAACGTATGACAAAAATGTGTTAGCCCTGGGGCATCATGTATTGTCCATACAAGCATTGCATGGAATTGAAATTGTCTTTGTCCTATTGGTCTAGAGATGGCATACATGGTCACACCATTCCATAACTCCAGCAACTCATCGATAAGAGGCTCAATATATACATTCATATCTTTAACTTGGTACTTGCCTAGTGGAATGAACAAAAACATTACATAATTGTTATGACCATTTTACTGCAATATTTATAATTAAATGTAGATGACTATTAAATGATAAAATACCTGGAACAATCATTGCCAACATTATGTGCTCCCTCTTTATTGACATCCATGGAGGAATATTATTGTTGATAACAAAAATAGGCCACACCGAGTAAATAGATCTCAACTCTCCAAATGGATTGACACCGTCCGCTACCAATGAAAGCCTGAGATTACGAGGTTCTTCTTTAAAGTGTGACCACTTTTCCTCTATGTCCATAAATGTTGAACCATCCACAGGCATTTGAATAATGTCATCTTGACTTCTATTGCATGCATGGTAATCCATAAATTGTGCCAAGCTAGTGCACCTGAATAATTGTTGCATGCATGGAATAATGGGAATATAACGAAGAACCTTGCGAGGCACCTTTTTTGTTATTTGATCTATTCGATATCTACTGATATGACATTCAGGGCATTCTGTTTGAAATTCATGTTGTTTATGATATATAATATGATCATTGGGACAAGCATCTATTGTTTGATACTCCATTCCAATATCTTTCATAATGGCAGATAATTCTCGGTATGAGCGAGGTAGAATATTTGGTGGTGGTAAGAAAAACTCACCTATCAATCTACAGCAAAAAAAAAAGTTTGAGGTGTTAATATAAAGAATATTAATCGTACATGATTCACCATTTATTAACTGTAATGACATGTATGACACACCTTAACATACAAGAGATTGTTATGTTGGATAAACCATTCATAACCTTCAAGTTCACCAACAACAATACAACAGAGAGAAGAGTTGTTTGGGAGCCTTTGTAAAGGGGCTCATATGCCTTCTCAAGAAGAGGTAAATCATGAACATCAAGGTCATCCTGATCATCATGATCAGCTGTGCCAGTACTAAATGTGTCATGGATCAATGTATTTGTACCATCATCTTCAATTGTGTTTTCTAGTGCATGATCGTCCTCTTCCATGGGATCATTATCTTCAGCTTCGATATTCACACTGTTGAACACTATGTTTGAAATAAAAAAAATCTTCCCATAGGCTTGAAAATTAAAAGATTATCGGCCAAGATATTGTATCGAGCATCTCAAAAGGAGTTTCACCGAAAGGATACTTTCATCGAAATAGAGCATGACGTGTAAAGCACTACGCAAAAGTGTTTTCGGCAGAATATCACTGTCGATAAATAAAGGAAGCCGCTCATCGATACTCCAGTTTCATCGAAAAATGAAAAGCAAAAAGTAAAAAGTGATTTCAAAGAAATACAACTGCCGAAGAAATTCATAAAGCATTCATCGAAATGCAAATCTCATCGATAACATTATATTGAACAAGAACAGAGGTGTTTTATCGATAAAGGGGATATCGAAGGAAAAAGACTTTCGAGGAGCTTGCATGAACTTTCACCGAAGAACACAACTCATCGAAATATGATTTCGATGAAACTTGCGAATAACTTATCGAAAGAAAGTTCATCGAGGAAAAGATGATTTCGATGAGTCTTGAAAATGGTTTTTCAACATGGGCTATTCACCGAAAAAGTGATATCGAGGAAAGTGAGCTTTCAATGAAAGATCAAAACATTCGGCCGAAGACAAGGGTTTCATTGAAAACTTGACTTACGATCATTTTGGTCGAACTATACTTCCCGCGAAAGAGTTAAAGGCCCAAGTGAAGAATGTCACATCTGCAATTAAGTTTAAACATTTGAATAGTCGTTGTAGACATAGAGACATTAACTGTGCACAAGTTGCCCATGCAATTACAGCCAAACTGATCAAATCTTCATAAGAACCAGATTGATGCCAAAAGACTGACAATTGCGAGGAATTTGTTGAGGTTCGTGAACGACAATCTAAAGAGCTAGACATTTCTCCAAGTAAGTGTGATTTCTCGTATTTACTAAAACTATGGAATCTTCTTCTTCTTCTAAAAAGAGTAGAAAAGGGAAAGAATTAAATCCTAAGGACAAGCCCAAAAGACAAAAAAAGGAAGGTAGAGCTTTGACTCAGGATTTGCTAGACCAGTGCCCGGCATCCAGCGTGAGGTCTAAAAAGATCAAGAGTGAAGAAGAAGGATTGGAGGATAGATTTGAAAATCTGGGAGACATATGGACTGAAATCAGGGGACATGAATTGTTCCTATTTAGTTACAAAAGAAGGGATGCTCCTGAGCCCATAAGTAATCTATGGAAGAAAAACTTAGGGAAATTGGTAGTCCCAAATGTGTTTGTGGATGTTGAACTAATGAAAGCCCTGGTAGATTGCTATAATCCGAGAACCAAAACCATATGCGACTACCGAGGGAATCCCTTGGTGGTGATTAACAAACAGACTATTGATATGGTGTTTGATCTAGACTAGGAAGTAGAGGAGAAAATCGATATGCAGAAACTATCGCAAGAATTCTTTAGCTTGGAAAACATCTACAGGACATGGAGATTACCTATTCACCGGCCGAAAGTGGGTGGGTCCTTTGTTCCGTTCAGCAAAGATGACAAGGTGCCATTTGATGTCAACCATTTCCATCCATATTTTAAGTATACATATTATGCTGCAGCTCAAGTATTAGGTTTAGAAGCTCATCCTCTCATGGATATTGGGGTTATGGTTCTGTGTGCTGATTTACAATCAAAAGACCCTAGGTCATTTGATTATGCCACTTATGTTGCAGATGCCCTAAATCATGGGTTGGAGAAGTTAAAAGGGGACCTTGTGAATATCCATTTTTCATTGTACTCTTTATTGATGCATATTATTCTTTATTGTGGACAAGAAATCAATTTCTGGTCAGATGATTTCTGCATCAGAGCTTATGATAAGAATGGTTTGAAAAAACCAGTTCAGTTGTGGGTTTCTGCATGGGATCAGAGATTCATGAACAACCAGTACTGGCACTTTCAGGAATATTTTGTGAAACCCCTTAGTGCGGCCTTTGGGCAACATAGAGATTATACTCTGTCCCCTGAAATTAAGAGATTTCTCAGGCCAAAAGACTTCTCTCCGGAGTCATAGATTGATCACAATTGGGGTGATTGGTATTGCCACAATAATCATAAAGAAATCAGGGTATTTGGGTATGAAGGAAAGCCACACATGCTTCCAATTACAGTACCAAACAGGGTGGCTAGCCTGGAGATTGTGAGACAACTATCTACTGTCAGTGCCAAACATCTTACGGATTTCGGTAAACAGTCCATCGTTCCAGGTTTATTGATTTTTTCTTATTTTATTGTTAAAAGTTCAAAAATTTATCATCTACTTCAAAATAAATTAGACTACTATGGCATGACTCTGGGTGAACCTAGAGAGAACTTTGATCCTGAGGGATATATATAAGAGCTGCCAGGGCGTCACAAAAATTAAAGGCTGGAATACATGTGGCTAAAATGCCAGATGACTTGATCAAGAACCTTGAAAGAGAGGAAGCCAGGGTTTTGAGAGAAAGGAGTGAAATGACTTGGGAGGCTTTCAAATGGAAAAGGGCAAGGGGGATGGTGGATGGAGATTTACTTGGAAACCTCCAAGATCCTCTGGAAATAGCCAAAAGGCTACTCCAACATGAAGTAGAAATCATGCATAGAGTGCCCCCACAATTCCTTCATTTTATCAACACTGAAAAGGATAGTCAACCATTGGCTCACATGTCACCAAAATCAACTGCTAGTAGTATCCCTGCTGATTCTCCTAGAGAAGATTATCCTCCTGGTTTTGAAGCAGAGGTGAATATGGACACTGGTGAAATTAACATTAAAGATGTTGTTGATATAAGGATGACAGAGCATGAAGATTTTGTTGCTGACGATGGATTCGCCTCTTCGAGGGAATTCCTTTCATTCTTGTACCAGTATAAAGGGGCACATGTGAAACGAAGCATGGCTGGAAGACCAGAAGAGGAACAGATGAAAAGACTAGAGGAAGAAATTGATACCCTCATGAAAGATATGACCCCTGAGAAAGGGAGAAGATTATTAAAAGAGGCTGGTATTATCATCTTTTCTGGTTGGGACATAAATTCAGCACTTCTGTTTGACGGATTCTTGAAGAAGCAAGACTTGAATCAACAGGTGTTGCCTCAGGAGATAGACAAATTATTCCTAGGCTCCGGATATGATCCTGATAAAAAGGCTCTCCTACAGTGGGCGTTATATCCAAAGGGAAAAAGGCCTATTATTGTGGATATCGAAGAAACCTTTGGACACCTCATGGTTCATCAGGTTGGAAAGACTGACCGTAGGGTCACTGCTAAATTAAACTTGGATGTTGCCAGATTAAATTTGGACCAGACAGAATTTTTGGTTAGGGAAAACATCACTTATAAGGGGTTGTATGAAAAATCTAAAGAGGAGAATCAAAAGTTACAAGCAAAAATATTGCAACTTGAGACAGGGACTCCCATAAATGAATATACCTCATATCCCATAGGACGTAGCTTGGATGATGTTTCTGATGCTCTGTACTGGAAGTATCAAGCAGATAAGGCTACCAAACAGGCAAATAGTATCCAGCAAAAGATGGATAAAATGGTTAATGATATCATCGGACACCGATTCAACACCATGCTTTCACATGTTGAACAATATTGGAAGGTGTACACTGGAACTATAAAGGCATTAAGAGAGCATGAGAGATTAAAAGCACAATTGCACGAAGTACTAAACAGTGTTGATACGATGACGCCAGAGGAGAAGGCTGAAGGGACTGCGTACATGGAAAATCATGTTAAACTCGAAGATGCGCTAAGAAGAGATCTTAAGGAATTGGATGATGGGAGACCTATTGGAATGCCCTCGGTCTATAAAGAAGGAGATGTAATATCTCTGGAGGATTTGCGGAATGAGCTTGTCAGCGTCAAGGATTGGGCTTTATCAAAAATGGATCGAAGCAAAGACATGGCCCCTACCGTCAACCAGATGATATTCGAATACCTGTCACAAGGAGAAGAATTGAAGAAACAGAGTGCTAAAATCAAAACCTTCAAAGATGATGATTATATTCATCATTTAGGAATTCTTAATCTCTTTTTGCTTAAGTTTGTTAAGAACATTCAAACTAACGATTAGCATTTTGAAAAGACATGTCTTTTCATGAATAACTTTCGTTCTCATATATATATGAGAATGGTTTTTGTAATATGGGGAAAAAAATACATAAGAAGAAGATAGCAATGTATGATAGCCTGTAAGTTTTTTTTGTACAAACTTCGATGGAATACAAGCTATGAACTGTTGTTTTTCTTTGCGTATGTGTTGTGGATTATTTCACTTTGTTCTGGCAATCGTCTGTGATATTATCTAAAGTGATAAGGTTATTCATATTCTTGAAATCAAATTTGTGCTTCATGTTATAAGGTTGAAACAAAAGTTTTGCTTGCGAATTGTAATTGTTCCTCGCAGTACTTCATTGATTGGTCCCTTAAAGGTAGGGTTAAATTCATTCAATCAACGTATGATATAAGCATTCAATTGATCTCAAAAGAAATAATAACCGACAGGTCCATAAAGGGGTGGATTAAAAAACTATCTCACAGGCTCGCATGATAAGTCCTAAAGAAAGTATAATGACTCTGTAGCCCAAACAGCAAAGAAGGCACTAGTTAATTTCATATTACACTTATCACTATATTCATCATATGTTATTTTAAAGCAACAAAAGTAATTAGGAAACATAGATCGAATATCTTCTACAACAACAATCTTGAACTCATCTGCTATATCTCCATTCTAGGAACCTATGCCATTCTGAGACTAGGAGATATCAGATTAAGACAATAAATCTGCTATAAAAAGCACTGGTTATTAGAAACAGCCGGTGAATAGGTATACCCACCTAGGTCCTGCAGAGCCTAAAGTGAGAGAGTTAACATCTAAATAGGTTTGCTCTATAAGTTGGCCAAGTCAATTGGAGGGTTTGATCATAGGAGTTGGCATTTCCTTAGAACCTATCCAATCTGTTGATTTGAGACCCAACACACACCTCCATGTTCCTCCACTTCCAAAACCATATTCTCAGGGTTTTGTTGATTTATACCATGTGCTCTAGGGTGCTCCACCTATATAAAATTGATATACATAAATAAACCGTGATCATGATCTCATTATCAAGTGATTTCTTATGTATATAAATTGTTAAAACAATATAATGAACAACTTACTAGTGGATGATAATCATGTCCCCCTTCAATGTGACCATGCTGCCTACAATGTTTCTTAGCTGTTTTGATTAGAAGTCTTCTAGTCTTTAAGCCCTTACAAATTTTGCAGGGACAATAACATTTCCCATCACCTTTTCTTTTCAAGTTAGACCATAATCTAGCAATTGTCTCCTTATTTTGTTCTTCACTGATATTATCTGACATGGTCTTTCTTCACAGGCAATAAAATCAAGCTATGGAAACTTCAGTGCAAAATCTTCACAAAAATTGCAAATCGAACCAAAACCATTGAACTTAATAGAGAACATATTTAATGTAGCTAATTGTGTGAATTTCTGAGCATTGTGTCTGCAAATTCTTACTAAAAGTTTGCCTGTTGCAGACGTTCTGAGAGACATTTTTGAGTATTCTAAGCAAAGCATTTATTTAAACATACACTTATTCATCCACATTGCAGGGATAACAATACAAGGCTCACATATTGGTCTAAGAGGATGCCATGGTCTCACAAAGTAACCAAGAACCATATGAAATGATGGTTGTCTTGAATCCACACACAACTAGGGAGGATCCATACAATTATGTATGACTTCCCCCTTGTTTGTTTAATGGGATTAGCCAGCTCCAAGACATAGCCGTCAATAATCACTAAGAATGTACAAGTGGATCGTAGCTACCCATACAACAAACACTTACCCCTATCCTCAAATTTTCCCAATGTTTGATTCCTTATATACACTCATCCAAGGTTATCTATGTCGATCTTGGTGAGGAATCACATCACAACAAAGAAGGCAACATTTAAAAATAGCAAGAGTTTCACTAAACTACCAAAGATCATAAATATTGAAAGAAAGAAAAAATAGTAACAATAATAAGTCAAATAAATGTGTTCAATTCCAATAGCAAATCAAACATAGCCACAATAGCTACACAATAGAGAAAACTCACAATAGTGATTAAACTAATTCAAGCAAGATAAAATAAAATTGTTGGCTAATGCAACAAAGATGAGAGATCATCAATAATTGAAGGAAACTTCACAATCCTTAAAAGTGCACATTACATAACTATACGACTAGAAATTGTGGCTAAATAGAGTGAAGATTCATCATGACTCCAATGATAGCCCCTCATGTGTGCATTTGTGGCATGAACACAAAAACTCCCACATGGCATGGCCATGTACCTAATGGAGAAGACATGCCTAGGCTACATGCCCAAAAAGCATGACTATAATAATAGTCCCTCATGCATGCATTTGTGGCCTGCACACTACAAATCCTAACATATCATGGCAATACACCTCATAGAGAAGACACACCTAGGGCCACATTGCACATAGCAACGTGCCTCACAAAGAAGACGTGCATAGGGCACATGCCACATAGCAATGTGTCTTATGGAAAAATGTGCATGCATGTCACACACCAAAGCTATATGTATACATCATGAGGCACATTCAAATGTTCTCAAACACAACCTATTGTATCTAACATGAGTTCCTCTCTACATGTGTGCAAATCTTCCAACACTAATCGCCACTAAGAAGGAATAATATAAAATGCATCTTCAGATATTTGTGTGTGTGTGTGGAATTGTGTCTTTGAACCCAAATCGCTACCATCAACAACATGTAACCATCACCTACACTATATCAAAACATTAGTATGGTGTGACATCATATCTATTTGCATAATGTCAAAACACATGCAAACATGAAAATCATCATAGCATGACAAAAATCAATCTCCACATGTTGGAACAAAGATATAAATAAGATAATAGGGTAAGAGGAAACCCGTACCAAGAACCACATACCAACTATCGGCAATGCCATCAAGATAAATGTAGGATAGGATACCACTATGAGCCATCCAATGGTCCATTCTATGAGGAGAACTAGGGGATACTATCTTTGAAAGGTGTGGTCAATAGAGATAATCCCTACTAATGCCACAATATGTCACCATAGCTTCTTGAGTTTTCCATTCTTCTACTTAACACCACATTTATTGAGTTCCTCAACAGCGAGGTTGGTTCTCAATAGGATGCACAAACATGTAAACACACAAGCATGGTTTCATCATACTTGTACAACAATACAAATTCATTTTTCTAGTTAATTACTTAGTGTAAAAATAACTCCATTACATAACATAGGGTAATAATCACCATAAGTTTTCAAATAAATTGCCCAAACATCAATTGGAGTTACCCTTTCTAAGGTACAAACATAATTTATTTATAACTTCAAAATTAAAATAATCACAATACATCCAAATAAGTTCAATAGTGCATGGAAATAGACAACAGGATCCATAATTAAACCCATAAATTACCCTAACTGGATATGCTAATAAAATGGTGTCTCAAATAATAGAGATTATGTTGGACCTATAATAGAGATCTGGACTTTGTTTCATCATACACAAGCATGGTTTCATCATACTTGTATCCAAATACGCCATCCATAGATAGGTACTCAGTACCACAATCTCATGGGTACCCTTTTAGCTGAATTTACCCTATATTTAGGTGAATCTACCCTTGTATCATTCCTTGATCTAGTATGTCATTCCACCAATCAATAATTTTTCCATATTCTTGGGAGAATACACTATCCTTTAGGTGAATATGCCATATCCTTAAATGAATCCTCCTTGTCATCATCCTAAGTCCTCTTTTTGTTAAGTCTTATCCCTTCATCTTTAGGAAAATCCACCTATCCTTATGTGAATCTACTTTCTCTTAGGTGAATCTATTTCACATAAATCATTTATCTTATCCATCTTTCTTACGCAAATGGTGAATTTTTCCTATCCTTAGATGACTACACTCCCATTTAGGTGAATCTATCTAGTTTTAGTCTCCTTCCATTATTTTGTCCAAATTTGTATCCTCTAGTTTACATGAATCTAGTTGTTCTTAGGAAAATCAACCCTATCATTCTAAGGAAAATTCACCTTGTCATCATCCTTAATCATCTACCTTTCAAGTGTATAGTCCATCCATCCTTGGGAGAATCTAACATATTATTGGGAAAATCCACTCCCTCTTAGGTGAATCCACCTTTTCCACCTTCTCATTAATCTATTATTTGTTCTAAGAAGGACACAAAAGTGGATAGAAAACAATAGAGGAGATAGTACTCAAACAAGTACTAAGGAATTGCATTAGTGACATGTCACAAATGTGAGTTATACATGTTCCAAATTGATTGATTCTCATGAAGGAACTAAGTTATCTACAATAAATAGCCACCCAAGAAACCCATTTGCTTTAGGCAAACTATCTTCTTAGTAGTAGCTTAATTCTTGAGACACTTGATTTAGATATGATCTTGTAAATGGTGTTAAAAAGAGTAATTAGTCACCAACCAACCACACTCTTCATTTGTATATTTAAGAATTAGTTTGGTCAAAACTTAATCTTTGAAACAAGGTAAAAGAATTTTTAGGCATATTATTTATTTATTTAAAAAAAAAAAAAAAACCACCTCACCATTCCCTTGACCCCTAATATCCCCAGCATAAGCCACGATGAGACATAATGCAAGGTGTGACACCAAGAAAGATAGGGAGCTGGCCTTTGAATAAAGACATGCCACTTAAATGAGGATAGAGTGAAAAAGGCCCCTAACATCCAATGCCCATATAAAGAAGGCATTCCAGTTCATTTTCAAAACATCATCCAAGCAATTAATGTTCTGATCAATGCATCAAGGCATAGTGAAATAGACCTAGAGAATGACCTGTCAGAACTAAAAACATCATTTGATCATATAAGATCAGAGCACATAGGAGATGAAGGATAGGTAAAGATAATATGTACTTTATGATGTTTGATATCTTCTTGTTTGTCTTGTAGGTAAAAGCAAAGAGGCAGATTTTGAAGGAATTCTATTACATTACCAGACATGTAACAACAACAACACCAAGTTTAGGAAAGATTGGGCATTAATGAGAATTACCAAGTTCTGAATTGAAGTAAGGATGAAAAGATAGGAAGGGGAGGATAAGTCATTCTTTTCAAACATCAAACAGTCTAATTCAGTGCAGGTGCAGATTGAGAGATAACTCCAGAAATCAAGATTAAAGATCAGAGCAAAACAAATGAGTGATCAAAATCTGATCAAATTCATTTGTTTGTACAAGTGAAGACAAGTAAAACTTGATCTTCCAAATCACCTTATGCAAATGGAACTTTAATCATCGATTTGGGAGTGAAGGTTTTGTTCACATAAGGATGAGGTAATACAAATGGAGAACCTAAGACCGACTTGATGTAATGCGAATGAATGATGAGGGGCAGATTTGTTTATACAAATGAATAAGAAAAAGCATCAAGACCTTGTGATACAAATGAAAGGGAAATGATCGATTGAATTGAGGAATACCACAAAGTCAAAATCCAGATGCAATTGAAATTGCAAACACCGAGGGAACAAGCTCTGCTCTGCCTGTGGTTCGAAAGCCGACTGTAAATCCGTGTATCTGACTGTGGTTTGGAAGCCGATTGTGAGTGTAGTTGTTCCTAAGTGCCCCCCGGTTAACTAGGAGTAAGAAGAAGCTGCCTGCTTATATCTAGATATATAGATATAGAAATAGATAAGTAGATGAGGGAGGCTACGCATTTGTCATCAATGCCAATATTAGTGAAGGAAGAAAAAACAAGGAGGTTCGATTGTCTTAAACAAGTTCATAATAGTGAACTCATCAAACAAAGAAGATCAAAATACAGATTTGTTTACACAAAAGAACGAGGAAACACCGAATTGCTTGCACAAAAGAAACATTCAAAATCTGCCCAAGTGAAAAATTGCAAAGGAACCTAATATGGCCGATCATATTAAGGATTTCAAAGCAAGTTTAAATGGCCGATCAAATCAAATCTTGAAAAGGTCCTTCTAAATGTCGCCACAATCAATACCTTGATAGAAAATTCACCTGGACAAAAGCGAGCCAAAAACCTTACCTTGCTTGCAGTGCAGAGATCGCTCCGGCGGGGGGGGCAGCGGCTTCGGTTTGCTTTCAAAATGAAAATGCGTTGTGTTTTTTTTTTTAATATAATGCTCGAGGTCATCGGAATTCCGACGAACACGGGCATTTTTTTTAAAAAAAATCAAATTTTCACACAATGCTCCTTGTCCGTCGGAAACCTCCGTCGGAATTTGACCCCAAATGTATTAGTGACTATAAGGAAGCTCTCTGCCTCAGAAAATTGATACATAATCTCTAAGAAAGCAACCTTATCAAGTTTTGTTATAGGGAGAAGCCTTGGCACCACAGGGATACCAAAAACTCTAATAATAGTGTGGTGCTTGAAATGAAACCATGACCCCCAATTATGATCAATCCCTAACTTGGGCAAAAGGTCCTTAGGCCTTAAGAGTTTGTTTGCCTCCTTAAACCCCATCATACCTCCACTTGGGGAATACTCATTAGCTTTCAAAACAAAATGATTCTCGAACACAAGGTAATTGGATTGCCTAGAATGCACATCCCAAACATATGTCCATTCTTGGACAGGGAGGGGCTCACCCTTAACAACTGGTACAACTTTCAAATCTAGGTGCCAAACTTTAAGACCCTTATACAAGAAAATATGCATGAGAATAGAGTAATACCCAGGAAATTTAAAGAAGGTCCTTTCTTCAAGTCGTAAAGGGCCTTGTGAAGTATCTCAAGCAATAAAATTTTATAATCAAAGGGCCTATTAAGGTCCTTGTTCTAAATATCCATACATAGGATGAGCATCCAATTAGGGATCATACATTGAGCATCAACTCCACAAACCTGACACAAGGTATAATATGTGTCCTTGAAATATCTAGCAAACAAGTCAATATTGTAGGCTGCTAGGTCCCTTGGAGTCAGAGCTTTCTCGTCTATTTTTCAAGTGTATAGGTTTAAAGGCCGAAATTCTACTCCTAAACAAGCTTTCATGTGTCTTTTATTCCCTATCTAATTATTCATCATTTATAGGTCAGTCAGTATTCATATTTAGCATACAAACTTCTTCAATTACCTCCTTGGTTATGGCTACCTACCTCCCTCCATCCTTGGCCACAATCTCCCTCACATTTGGGCTATAATTTTGAGCAATTGCAATGACCAAATCAATATTCACAAATAGATTTAGAACCACAAACCTTCCAAGGTTTAAGCTTCAAATACTGCACATACGCACACAATCCTTCTTCTTATTGTAGCATCTTCTCTAGAGACTAAAACCTCAGGGCTCAATTATGAGATCCTTGCATCCAATTGTGTAGTCAATAAGGAACTCGTCTAGTCTGGCACCAGGTTTGGCCCTCTTTTGAGTGTCTGTTGAGCCTGGAAGCTGTACAATAATCTCCTCTAAGAACTTTCCCTTTCCTTGGCTAGAGGATTTGACCATCTTCTGTAATTAGGGTTTGAAAAAACCAAGATAAACGACCACTAGGGTTTCAAATTTCAGACTTACAGAAAACGACCCCTAGAATCCTTTGACTATATACAACAATTAGAGGAGGTAAAGCTCAAAATAAAGAAAAAATTTTGCAAAATGAAAGTGAGTATAAATGTCACTGTGCAAACCCTAGGGTAAAACCCTAATACTCGAGAATTCATATTATAGAGAATATACAACACATAGGAGAGTAATGCAAGTGCATAGCAAAATCAAAGTGAAGCAAATTTGATTAGGATCCCAGCTTTAAATGGTGAATTGAGGTCATTTACTGCACGCACGTATGTGTTAGGTTGGCATGAAAGAGTCGTTGTTTTTCATATTTGAGTGTTACAGTATCAACAACTATTTCCCTTTCTCAAGCGGCGATGAATGAGAAAATGACATTCCATTCTCTTTATTCAAGTGTAAAATAACCACCGCTCAAGAAGCTTTCGGAGTTGCGGACTTAGGTTTGTCGAGCAACTTCCCTTAGTATGCAATGACGCAATTTATCTCAACCGTAGGTTTCGCCTGATGCAGATGCACTTTATCTCGACAACACCATGGACATGTTGGGCCAACCAATCCATCATGTTATATGGTAAATATGTGGCATAGGTTGATTGGTCCACATACAGTGACTCATCTTTGGTGGGGCCATCACGCCACGTACATGGAGCGAGGTTGCAAAGTTAGTCTGGGTGTGCACTTTAGTCTAATCATGCAAGCGTGCGTGAGTCTGGGTCGTTGATCTCAAGGAACTTGTGCGACGAACACTACAGGGTAAAAGCCAAGGCAATCGAGAGGCTAACATGTGGGGCCGGTAAACGTAACGTCATAAAAGGCTCAAGTCATGACTTAAGTGACCGGGAACCGATGATGGCAAGTCCACATAAAAATATAGCAGGGCAAAGGGAAGGACTTGGACGCATGCCTTGGGGTTTAGGGTTTAAGGTTTTTGGAGTAAAAGCGTGATTTTTAAGGCCTTGAACCCAAAGAATACCTATCATCAGAGCAAAAATTTAAACATCCCAAGACAAGGTTGGGTTTTCTTGAGAGCATGAAGAACTCCATGGAAGTATTCTTTTGTGGTTACGCAGAAAAGTATTTGGGTCATGTTTTTATCCTTAACTTATAAATGACCATGTGAGTTGACGACTATCAAGGATGATTGTTTTGAACTTATATTTATTGTAAATTTGTATTTAATTGATTTGTTATGATATACACATGGCATGAAACCCATTATTGTAAAATGTACTTCATATGTATATGTATTTTTACCTAGATTAAGCACTTAAACCCTGACATCTAATTAATTATGGAGTTAATACTTTTATTATTTCCTTGATGATGTGGAAATAAGTAAATATTTTATTTTTGAGATATTCAAGAATAAAAACCTTACACAAAATCTCTCAAACCTACTTACTTTCATTTTTCATATGTTCCTATTAGACCTACTGATGTGTCTATTCCATCTTTAGATATGATTCCTCTTTTTTTTAACAATACGATAACATTTCAAGCACTCCAAAATAAAGACCTTTTTTTATTTTACCTTTAACCTTTATTCATGTTACACTCTATAAGCATATGGATAAAGTAACTCAAAGGAAAAAGAATATTATGTGACCATGTTCAATACTAAATCTGAATATAACCAAAACACCTATATAGGAGAGAAAGTCAAATTGAAATTAAAGAAACTCATTTCCCAATTTAGGATGGGTTCATTTTTGCTTTGATGAGAGATCAAAAGATGGAAGGTTTCAAATAAAAATCTAGAAGAGATCATATGTATCTTTTCACCTTCCAAATCTTTTGGAATATTTTAATTATTTTAATTACTATTATTAACAAAATATTTTTTCTCTAGGGTAGACTTGAAGGCCCCTACTTGATGGTGGGAAAGAAATATTTATTATTACTCTCTCACATGTAATTGGCAATTAATTCAAGATTTACATTTAGAAAGATATTAGAAATCAAGTATGGATCAAGATATTTAAGGGGATGTAAGAGGATTTTCTACAAGTGAATCTTATGATATATTTGGATAATCTTCCTATAGAGCATTTAGGATTGGGAACTTGGTTAGTTTGATTGTTATGATAGAATATATGATGATTATGATACATAAAGGTGGTGTAAGGTGCATAAGAGGAATTATTTGTTATTCAAGATGATTAACCAATTTTGACAAGTTGTGAGATTCCTCATGAATGAGGTGGACATGTAGATTTGAGTGAGTTTTATTTGTTGCTAGATTGTTAATACAATGCATAGTATCTTGTATTTGTATATTCTATATATGTCTTGAGATGGTATTATTATAAGATTGTTTTGTAGATCATTTGAGTATTATTATGCTCCCAAAATCTAGAGAGATTAGTAGATTGTATTAATATAACTAGTTTTAAGATTAACACAAATTATCATATCTTTGAATGTTGAAATTTTTCCTATAAATTTTTTTTTTACATATAAATACATTGTTATGATTTGCATTTTCTTTAATTGTTAAATTTTATTTAATATCATGATCTATCATGATTAAATAATATGATTAAATAATTTAAATAAGATAGTTGATTGTTTCACCTTATTTTTAAGATCCTTCATATACCGTAGCTAGAGTAAAAATGAAATAACACTATAGCATGAAGTTGACACTCGAAATAACTACTATAAAAATTTGTTAAAGGGGTCATTAGCTATCATCATGTTTGAAGAGTGAAATGTTGAAAAAAGTGAAGAATCGTTGATCAAAATTCAAAGCAGGAAAAATGAAACTTTAAAGTAGAATACAACAAAGATTCAAACTAGGATTTTACTTTTGTACAACATTTCACTTACTCAATTTTAATCAATATTTATGCCCATAGGCGTCTCCCCTGGATTTTTGTCCATGGACATGAGCGTCCCTGTTGATGTATGGGTACAAAAGGACAATTGAAGCAATTTGAGCTGGTAATGTCAATCACATAAATAGTTTAATAGGATTGACGATAGTCTGAATGAGTTACAGAGAAGGTGGTGGTGAAAAGTGGGCCACAAGTTGAACGAGAGATTTGGAAATGAGGGTTCCATCCAATGATACTCTATGTTGAATCTAGGTAGGTTGCAAGACAATGGAGGAATCGCAGTTGTGCAGGGATATTTTGTTTTTCATGGAGTGTTAATGTGGTAGATGCATACAACTGTGCTCTGGGCCCCTCCTGTCGTTTTAGGATTAGGTGATTTTTGCTGTAAATCAAATTACACTCAAATTCTTTCTTTTTGCCAGTTATGATCTGCAGTTAGGTTTGGCTGGCTTGTTTCTTGTCAATTTGTTTGGTGCACCTTGTCAATGGTTTCCCATTTCTCTTGCAGGCTTTCCAATTACTGGTTTGTGACAATATTTGAAATCTTTTTAAAATTAATTTCAACTATTTTGTAAAATGGATTTGATGTCTTAACGGGTAGAGTTTTAAATAAGCTAAGAAATGTAATAATCTTGTTTTAATTATGCTTTGAAGGATGAATGACGTAAGGATAGATCATTGTTGTTAGGAGTCATCTAAAATGGTGATGAGATATAAAAAAAAATTATTGTATTTTTGTATAATGTTTTGCAAATTTTATGTAATTAAATGCATTATTTATCATATAGTTCATTGCATGGAACAACAAATATGGACATTATTATTTTATTAGATGTTAGGTCAAGCACTTCATGCTCAAAGGACAAACATTTTCCTAAAATGCTATTGACCAACCACACCTAGACCATATATTCTTAGGTGTGGAGGGAAGTTAGAAATACCTAGAGAGAAAGTTACGACAAACATTTTCTTAGTATGCTATTAACCAACCACACCTAGGCCATATATTCTTAGGTGTGGAAGGAAGTTAGAAATACCTAGGAAAAAATTGTAACTTTCTTTTTTACTTTGCTTTGTTTTTATGATGTGCATTTTGAGAGTATTTTATGTATTAGAGAGGTTATTAAGAATTATAGTTGGAAGATTTCTATATTTAGAAAGTTATGGTGTATATAACTTATATGAAGATTCTTATTATAAACATATGGAAAGAAATATATGAAAAATAGATTAGAAAAATATTAATCCAATATTTATGGGATATATAGTTAAGGGAGGGTGATATGAAATATTAGTCTATTATGTTAGGAGCAAATTTAAGTCTTGGTTAGTTTAAAGATTTTAAGACTCATAAGAATAGAGAATCAAACTAGTAAAAAGATAAGTTTTTTGAGAATGGATAATGTGGATGATTTTTACTTAGCATATTTTGACATGTTTTATGAGGATCATGGGATAGAAAGGAAAAATAAAAACTTCATACATCTCTTAGAAGAGTATAGTTGTTGAAAATGAAGATGGCATTGATGGAGAGGGATAGGAGTATGCTCAATGTCGCTAGTTTGGAACAAAAATTTTGGGTGGAAGTGGTTGCTATAGCGTGTTATCTAGTAAATAGTTATCCCACATTGTTTCTTGTTTATATAAGACATATTTATATGTGGTCAGAAAATAATTCTTTATTGGGACATCTTAGAGTTTTTGGTTGTAAAATGTATGCTCATGTGTCCATAGAAAGGAGTTAAAGGTTGAACAACAAGGTTCTCAAATGTGTCCTCATTGGTTATGATAATAATGTAAAAAGGTACAAGCATAAGGATCATATGACTAAACGATTTTTGTATAACAAAAATGTTATCTTTAGATAGATTTCAAAGAAATTAATTGTAAAATGTATGCTCAAGTGTCTATAGAGAAGAGTTAAAGATTGAACAACAACATTGATAAACATTAGAGATACTCATCACTAAGATTCGTGGTTCACTATATTGTGACATACTTGTCATATGTGTGTCATCAACATTGAACATTAAATGAAACCATAAGTAATCTTGGGAAGGAGGGAGGAAACTCCCTTGTCTTCGCCATATTCTTGTAGGTAGGGTTCGGAGCTGCCTCCTTGCTCTCAATCCTCATGCTTTGTATTCTATGCTGTCCATTTCACTCAATAAAATCAAACTCTGAAGCTTCGGAGGCAGTTCATTAAAGTCGTTGTCGGCATATTGAAGAAGACTAGCTAGTGTGTACACGTAGAGTATGGACCAAGAAATGCATGTGGCTTGAAAAGAACCCCGCCGCTAGCATTTAAATTCAAACGACAGGTAGCGTGGTAAAGAAACTACCATAGAATAGCCTAGAAATAGCTCAAATATAAGTTACGTTTGAACAGGTTTGCCTCTCTAAGATGCTCATTGCTGATGGAAAATTGACTCGGGAAGCACGCGAGAAATGCATGTGACCTCTTATCAGGGTCCACGTTAGAAATGCTCGACGCTGTCTTTGTCAGAAATGTTAGTAAATGTACTCGATTCGGAAATTTGGGCAATTACAATGAATGCCACGTCGTCATCATTTAATCAATAATAAAAAAACTTTAGGGAAATTTCATTTCATGTCTCATTTCTCACCAAGGACAAAGAAATGTGGGGACCGAAGAAACTGCCAATGAGTTTCCAGCGAGCTTCACTGACATCCTCACCGACGCTGCAACGAAATTCTGATGTGCCGTAATTAATTAATTAAGCTCTCCCTCCTTTGTCCTTTCCTGTAAGCTACGCTGCATAAGATAACACATGTGGTGCAGTTTCTTCAGATTGTGTGTTCCTGCGCAAAATGGAGATGTGGTCGGGTCTGGGGACGGTCATGGCGACAATTCTGCTGATCAGATCAATAGCTAAAGAATATCTTCCGCCGGAGTTCCACGACCATTTTACAGGGTTTCTGAGGAAACTCTCTAAGTATTTCTCGTCATACATCACCATTATCATTGACGAAAACGAGGGCATGAAAGTAAGCGAGGTTTATGAGTCAGTTCAGTTATATTTAAGCGTGCGATCCTCTTCTGCAGCCAGTAGATTAAAGCTTAACAAGCCGAAGAACGCCAAGGAGTTCACCTACACCATGGATAAGAATCAACAGATCGTCGATGAATTCGACGGCGTCAAAGCCTGGTGGACTTTCCACAGCAGAGAGCTCAAACAGCAGATGTTTTCCTGGAATTCCATCTCAGACGAAAAGCGGTATTTTGAGCTCAAATTCCACAAGAAGGACAAGTCCAAGGTTTTTGAAACCTATCTGCCGCACGTCATGGCGGAAGCCAAAAAAATCGAGCTCCAAAACCGGCATCGGAAGATTTACACTAACAAAGGCGGCGAGAACAGGTCGTATGAGTACAGAAACCGGGTTTGGACACCGGTGGTTTTCGATCATCCGTCGACCTTCGAAACCCTGGCTCTTGACCCTGAGTTAAAGGACGACGTACAGAGAGACCTCACAAAGTTCTCACAGAGGGAAATGTATTATAAGAAGGTCGGCCGTGCCTGGAAAAGGGGGTATTTGCTCTACGGCCCGCCGGGAACCGGAAAATCGAGCATGATTGCTGCAATTTCTAATCATTTGCACTATGATATTTATGACCTGGAGCTAACCGAAGTTAAGAGCAATACTGAGCTCAGAAAGCTTCTGATTGCTACCACTAACAAGTCAATTATTGTGATTGAGGACATCGACTGTTCGCTGGATCTGACGGATCGGAAAAAGAAGCCTAAGAAAGAGAGCAAGGAAGAGTCCGATCCGGCCACCGGAAAACCAGAGAACGAGCCGCCGGAAAGCAAGGTGACTTTGTCCGGGGTTTTAAATTTCACAGATGGCTTGTGGTCCTGTTGCGGCAGCGAGCGGATTATTATTTTTACGACAAATCATGTTGATAGGCTGGATCCTGCGCTTCTTCGGTCAGGGCGCATGGATAAGCATATTCATTTGTCTTTCTGCACTTTTCCTGCATTTAAAGTTCTTGCTAAAAATTATCTTGGCGTTGACGATCATCCTCTGTTTGAACAAGTTGAGGTTTTGATGAAGGAGGCGCAGATTACACCAGCGGATGTAAGCGAGGAATTGATGAGGGCGAGTGATAATCCCACTGGTGCGCTTGAAAACCTGATTGTATCACTTGGCAAGGCTAAGGAAAAGGCTGATCTTGCATTGGCTAGTTCAAATGGCAGTGGAGAAGCAAATTTAGTTGCAGAAGAATCCGTGATACCTGAAGAGCCACATTCAAATGAGGGAAGTTCTGAATCTCTAGCAGACGAGGAAAAATCTCCGAGTATTTAATTAGATTAAGAAATGTGTGGAGATTAGTACAGTTTGAGTTTGTCTAGTGGTAGATGATATGTGCTTTTGAAAGAGAGGTTACAAGAGGGGTAGGGTGTGGTAGATGATATGTGCTTTTGAAAGAGAGGTTACAAGAGGGGTAGGGTGTGTAATTTTAATTGTCTCTGGGTTATGTATTTATTATGTTTTTCCTTTCCCAAGCAATTGAAACAATTTAGTGGTTGGTCCTTAGAATTTAAATAAAGAATGTCCGTAATTTTCTTCCGAAAAGAAAAAAATATTTTATTGTGTAATTTTTCTATTATGGATTCAAACTTGATAAGTAATTAATTTTATTTTAATGAATAGTGTCTATGTTATTATTTTAGAAATAGTGGTGTATATATTTTGGAGAATACATGTGTCAATATCTATTAGATTATAAATATAGTACACATATAAAAAAAAACATAGGGGGACACACGATCACCCCTCCAAATCCACAGGCTTAAGAAATAAGGTTATACGTATTAAGAAATAATGGTGGATGGAAAAGTTACACACCTAAAATCTATTAATGTCAATAAGGTATTTTAACTAACTAGTTTATTAGTAGGTCCAATTCACATGCTTAAGTCCTACAACAATGTCTATGCAAGCATCACAAGGGCCCTTCACAAGACATTTTTTTGCATTTTATATTTAAAAAGAAAATCATAATTATATAATTGTGCTATTTTTTTAAATTTAATTATTAAATGTCAAAAACTATCTTCTTGGGAGCCTTTTTGATGCCTACATAAACAATTCCTAAGTCTACTTAGGTTCTAGGAATCTTTCTAAAAAGCTTTAAGTTGCCATAAGGTCTTAGTTTTATTTTGGCATTCAATTCTTGAGTCAAAGATCATTAATAATTGTCACTTTAGTTGTCTCATTGTATAGCATTAAAACACATGTCATAGTCTCATCTAATCTTATCTCTCAACCTTGTATTTAATAGAAAAACATCTTATGTAAATTTCATATTCACATTCAATCTTGCATACATCATCAAGCAAGTTGTTTTTGCCATTATCTCTTGTGAAAGGTTATTTTTGTTTTGTATGTGGTCCTAGGGTGTGGGGAGTTCACATTCAACTCCTACAAAATCCACATAAAGCATTAATATGAAGCAAGATAATATAAACAATAAATTAGGTAGTTGGGTGGCTACCACATGTGTTGAAGGAGGACGAGAGGGATCCTAGTCATCACACTTTATCTATACATTAACAAGATCTAAGGTAATCATAGTGTAGTGTCCTAAAATTGCACCCTTTGCAATTTTGATCACATTTGGGGCCCTCACCTTACTGTTCTCATCTTCATGCTTGACTGGGACCTATTTATGCCTCCCCCATGCACCAAACCCCACATTTGCATACTTTACCTTGCTAGGACCTCGTGTCCTTGCCCTAAATTGCGGTAGGACCAAGGCGTGGCACCATGGTCCTCCTCAATTGGGCCCTAATTTGAACCCTTGTCCCTATCTCAAATTTGAGTAGGAAACTTTTCTCCATGTCGGCCTATGTCAAAAAATTAATATTATTGATGGTAAGCAAGTATATAGGAGGTCTTCCCCTCTCATTTGATCATAAGAAGCAATAAGGCAATAAGGAGGAGATGATCATAAGGCAAGGAAGATTACATCAAGCATTCCTCAAGGCTACATATTCTTCATCTATCTACCAAAGCAACATTACATCATTTGTTTGCAAGCATGTGTGTGTGATTAGGGTTTCATGCCTTTTCATACAACATATGTGATTGCATTCAAAAAGAAAAGCATATACCTTTCCATTATTTAGTTGATTATTTGCAATATTTCATTTAAGGTTGATTCCAAACCGAGGTTTGACCAAAGGCAAACCCCTATTCCCAACACATTTCTCTTTCCTTCTGTGTGCATGAAGTAGGCGTGTAGTTGTACTTTTGGAATTAAATTTTATTTGCAAAGACGAAAAAACCCTTTTCAACACGTAGAAAGTTCAGAGGACCAAGGCGATGGGCACCCTAGTCCCTGCACACTATCCCGACTATTTTTGGCATATTTCATAGGGCAGCTCCGAATCATCTCAAAATTTTCAGATCCATGTGCACGGCTGAATCTCAAATCTGTAGCTCATTGTTTCCGCATATTTTCCTTCAATTCTCAACATTTTACACTATTTTTACAATTCAATTTACAAAAGAGGAAAACCGAAATCAATCCAATCCACTCAGTATTCAAACCTTGTCTCATTTAGGATTGGATCTAATGGATTCATCTCCTATTTTGAATGTAAAGTCCTCCAAGTGAAAATTGCTTTAGTAATTTCTCCCTTCCATTTGGTGAATTTGCTAAGCTCAAATTTTCCACTTTACACATAGGAGGTTCCCAACTATCATCACCACCATTAACATTTTCTTCTTAATTTTCTTTAGTAACTACTCAAGCAAGAGGGATGGCAATAGTTAGATGAGGATTTTTTGGGAGCATGGCTAGCTATGATTTCCTCCACCAATAGGCAAAAAAGAGGAAAAGGACCTACTACTAGGCCACAATCTGTTGGCAATATGTTGGATTTGGTCAAGTGTTGTCATTGATGTCAACACTCTATCTCGGTTGGATATGGTTTTGCTATCTTGGTTGGACTTGGTGTTTATCTTGGTTTTGGCTATGATTCTGATCCGGTATGATTAGATCCCTTGTTTTAGTTTTGGATGATTATTCAGGATGGTTTTATGCTTGTCATATTCAGTTGGTTCATAATTTGGTGCTCTGGAAGCTATCGCTTATGTTCCCGATTGGTATTTCTCGGTACCGATTAGCGATATTTGATGATATGATTTGGTGATTTTGGTCCAGCTTATGGAAATGGCTTCTAATGTGCTGAAGGTGTTTCTTGATCATATCCCAATTGTTTGGTGGCTTCGCATTAGCTAGTGTGCTAAAGGTGTTTCTTGATCATGTCCCAATTATTTGGTGGCTTCGCATTGGCTGGCATGCTAATATGGTAGTCCTATTTGGGTCTGGTTATATATTATGTGTTATTGGACTGAGGATTTCTACCAGTTGGTGAAACATGTTGGAGATTGGTCTTAGCATGATTTCCGGCGGATATAATTGTTTGGGAATTTGTTTTAGGTCCATGCTATGTGATGTAAATCATAATATTGGTCCAGTGATATCATATAATTTATTTTCTGTAACTATGGGTTTATGGGCTTAGGGTTTAGCATACCTTAGCATAAGGTTGATGATCTATATTTATAGGTGACTTATTCATGTAATTTTGATATCGATGGAAAGTATGAGATTGATGGTTGTGTTTGCATTATTAGAGGAAGGTTTATGTGCGAACAAGTGATATATCATTGGACAGAAAGTTTTGTTGTTATAGGGAAGACATTTGTGCTTAACCAGAACTGTATCAAGCATTAGGAGATGCTACTTTAACAATTCATTCTTTCTAGATTGCAGTCTGATGCTTTTGCAAGTGCAATCCCCACTGTAATCATTTCACATACTATTGCAGAATTATTATTTGATGTTTTAGGACTTGGAGGCAACTGAGAGGGGGTGGGGGGGGGGGGGGGGGGTGAATCAGTTGTCTATTAATATCAACCCAAATATAACTTGATCAAACTTGATGCATAATACCGATAAACCAAACTTAATGTCGATTAACAGTTTAACAGTTAATAACAATACCGGTGAAGCTTAATGCATGAAATAGAAAGAGAAATAACATCCACAACACATAACACAAATATTTGTACGTGGAAACCCTATGAGGGGAAAAACCATGGTGGGAAACCTTACCCACAATCAGATTATACTACTGTAGATAGTATGTGTGTACAAATGGGGTCTGCACATGCAGAAAGGCCAACTACCTAGAGCTCACTGTTCAATCACAAAATGAGAGTCACTCTGACTACAATATGATGATTAAATCCTAGATAATGTACTGCTCAAAATAGAATCTTCATATGCTAGATTCAGTAAGGCTCTGATTGTCTTCTTCAAACCTTCCTTGAATCTTCAAATGATGTCTGCATGAGTAGCTCTGCTTATATTCGCATATACCAAATATCACAACCTTATAATACCTTATAATCTTCTTTTCTGCCATATAATCTCACAAATGAGATCTTACATATATACCAAAACCTAAGACCAAATGTGTAGGTTGGCTCAATAAGAATATTACAATTATAAATGAATCAATATGTGATGCATCATGTCGGCTCAATGCATTTACAATAATAACCAGTCAATAAATCATCTCCATAATGTGTCATGTTGATCTGGAATAGATAACGCATGTCGGTCCATAACCTAAACCAATTTTCCGGTAACAACAAATATGCCAATTCGATTAGACCAATAACCAAATCACCAAATCCAAGTGTCCAAACCATGTCTTCGACATAACCAAGTAATCTTCAGATGATAACAAGTCATCCTCAATGCCGGTGAACAATATAACTTGTCGTGAACCAAATACCGGTGACTGTGCATAAGTCACTGAACATGCTGGTGAACATAAACAAAGATATCTAGAAAGATAGGTGCCGATAAGTGTTGACAAGTGTTGATATCAATGACAAAACCAATGCAACACATCCATAATACCAACATTATTGTGGGTAGGGTTTCCTATCGTGTTGTTCACTTTATCAAGTTTTCCACATCAAAAATATTGGTTTTGTGTGTGTTGTGCTTTCATGTTTTATCTTTCATTGTGATGGTTTCCTTGTGCTCTAGTATAAGGTTTTAATCTGCAATAGTTATGATTTATGTTAGTAAACTAATTCACCCCCCCCCCCCCCCTCTTAGTTTACTCCCAGTATCAAATATGTCTAACACAGTCCTCCTCCTTGAGCATGGTATATGCTTACAAGAGGAGTAAAATCCTAAAAATGAGCCTCCTAATGACCACAAGCAAGATGGCTTTGACCATGACAATTCTCTTGAGAAGGAGACCAACCTCGAGAGAAGGTGGGGAGTCAAGTGAATCCTATCCACAATACAAGGGGCATTACCCTAAAGATTCAGTAAAACATGTATGTGATCCACCTCAAGTAAAATTTCAATTGCTTGCACTTGAATTCGCAATAACAAAATTAAAAAAATCATACTTTTAACATATTTATAAAAATTTGATGATCAATAAAACATCCAAAAAGAATACTATAATTTTTATCTTTTCATATGCTAAACAAAATCTTCACTCTAAAATCATGCTAGTTTTGAATGGATTTATAAGGCATTTGAGGCTAGTCCCCTAATAAGACCATATGCTAAGAACATGACTCAAGGTTGAATGGCTTGAAAGAGTTGTGTATCCAGGAACAAATATTTTGAGCTATTAAAAAATAAATAAAGCTTGATGTTTTTGAAATTATTGATGTCCACAAAAAAGGCAATAGGGATTAGGAACACCAACAGGATGTTATGCAATCGATGGGGAGGCCTTAAAAAAAGGTAGTAGACATAATGAGCCAATTTAGCATCCAACATTGTGAACCATATGATTTTGAACCCGCGTTACCTAACTAACACTAGTGGACCTACAAATATCATTGTTGATTTAAGGTGGGAAAATTGTGACCCAAAAATGGGGGGAAAGATGTTGATACCCTTGATGAAGCTTTTTATTTTAGAAATTAGTATTTGGATACCATCTCCAGTATTTTCCACCAAGTATTGCATGATGAGTATGAATCCTATGAACCATATCAGTTCAAATGGCTTTTATAACCATGTTAAAGAACAATACGAAAAACAAAACCATTCTAGAGAAGCTAAGGAAACATAGCTTCAAATTCTTACCAAATAGATTTTATCATAAAGGTCCCTTGAACTTAAACAACATCTTTCATAATTGAAGGGTTTAAATACCAATCCTCTTTCAACCTAGTTTCCCTACTAAATGACCAAAAGAAATCCAATGCCACACAAAAAAATTCCAAGCTTCATTACCATCAAGAGAATGAATGATCCACTTAGTGGAGAATAATTCCAACCCTCTTGATTTATGATGAAGACAATAGAATTTTGATGCCACATAATGGAAACCTTGATGATTAGCCTGAGAATACTAGAGAAAATCATGAAGAATCCTCTTTGATTTCAAATAAAAAGTTTTAGAGGGAACACAAAAATAAGAATAGTAAACATGGGTGGACATGAGAATCTTGAAACAAATTCTGAAATTTTCATCTAGACAAAAAAAATTGGTGACCTAATAAGCCATTTTTTTATTCCTAACAATAATAGTTTTCCACAAAGAGATCATGGATGCCTAAAATGCAAAAGGGATGTCCAAAAAAAATTAAAGCTTTACCAAGGTCAATTCATTGAGCCATAAAAAATAATTAATCCAAGAAGGCTTGGAAAGGAAGGATTATTTAATATAACATTGAGTCTTTTTTCATTTAATGAAAAAAATTGAGGCCTTATAGAAAATATCCAAACATTGAAGAGTCTACCTTATGTTATTTTCTTCTTCCAAAAGACTAAGAAAAGAATCATTGTCAAAGTGGTTATTCACGAGATAAGATGAAGAATTGGGTAAAGAAATACCTTTAGTCAATTCTTGAGAAAACAAATAAGCTAGGGAGGTACCCAAACCCTTCATACATGAGCACATACAAATTTGAAAGTAGAGGAATATTTACTTTATACTTCAAAAGAGACCAAACACATTATATTTTTTACCATTTATAATAAGAAAAATAGAGACACCATAAAAAGGCATACACAAAACAAATGAATTGAGATCCAAAACCTCAGCCTTATACTAATGTGAAGATAAAGGGCTACTTAATAAGATCTTAATCCTTGGAAAATTTAGCCTTGATGAAAAGAGCATGTTGATGAGATCATTAGGCCTATTACATGTCTTCCCAAACTACAATAATATTATTCAATTATATGTATTTATATTTGATAAAGGGGTAAGTGCACAAACATGGGGGACCAAAAAGATGCCAAGAACATTTTTGGCCCCCATCAAGCCCTTTGGAGCACACCAAATAAGGCATGTGCCCTATTTGGCCATGCCAAATGGGTTAGGCATGTCAAACCTAAGGTTTGCTCATGCCAAATCTATTTGGTGTGCGCCAAATATGGTGAGCACCAAATAAGGCGAGCACCAAATTTGGCATGCGCCAAATGGCATTGCATTTTGAGAATTGCATCTTCATTTTGAAAAGCACAAGTTGTTTTTCATTTTCACTCTTTCTCTTAGAAAATAGACATAAAATATAACATTTAAGTATAAGTGACATTTCTATTTGTCTTTTTCTTTCTTATACTTTAAGTTATATTTTATGTATATATTGACAGGATGTTTGAGTGGTTTCAAATCTCTAGGAGTGGTTTCAAATCTCTAGGAGTGGTTTCAAATCTCTAGGAGTTATGATGCAAATTCTAGTTTTTATAGTATTCGTATAAATTTCAGACTAGTAAAATTTTAGTAATCAGCATGCTCATATCAACATTATCTCTTTTGTCTCTCCCTCTCCTTCCTTGCATTCTCTCTCTCTCTCTCTCTCTCTCTCTCTCTCTCTCTCTCTCTCTCTCTCTCTCTCTCTCTCTCTCTCTCTCTCTCTCTCTCTCTCTCTCAAGTTTCTCCCTCTCTCTCTCTCTCTCTCTCAAGTTTCTCTCTCTCTTCCACTTTGGCTTTCTCTCCCGCTAGTCTCTCCCTCAACCCCCACCTTCTACCCTCTCTCTCTTTCTCCCTCTCTCTCCCTCCCTCCCTCTCTTCACCTCTCTCTCCCTCTCTATGGTTGACGGAAAGAAAATAAAATACCAAGGAGAGAGGGAGAGAGACTAAAGAGAAAGTGAGAGAGATGGAGGGAGGAAGGGAGTGGTTGATGAAAAGAAGGGAAAATACCAAGGATATAAAGATCTTAAGAGTAAGAGAGAGAGAGAGAGAGGGGGGGGGGGAGGGTTGATGGAAGAGGGATATATCAGGGAGAGAGGAAGGGATGGAAAGAGAGGGAGATATTAGAGAGAGAGAGATATTAAGTGGGAGAGGGAGGGAGGGGTTTAGGTAGAGAGAGCCCAAGTGAGAGTATTAAGTGGGAGAGGGAGGGAGGGGTTTAGGTAGAGAGAGCCCAAGTGAGAGAGATAGAGGGAGGGAGGGAGGGAGGGAGGGACCAAAGAGAGAGGGACGAAGGAAGGTAGGGTTTGAGAGAGAGAGGGAAGAAGGAATGAGTTGATGGAAAGAGAGGAATATATCAGGGAGAGTGCTGGCATATTGGCATAACTGATAGAGATGATGATGTACCTGTAAAGGATGATGTTGATATGATGATATATTGATGGACTGTTGGTGATGATATATTGATGGACTGTTGGTGATGCTATAATTGTGATATGATTCTCTATGATCAGTTAATTATGTTGTAATTGATGGCAGCCATGTTTGTTTATGTTTGGTTTATCATCTCAGTTATGTAAGTTGCAGTCAATCGATAAGCAGGAATAGAGAAGGAGATGGTTGCAGTTGAGATCCATGTTGCGTTAGGTGTTGTAGTTTGGTATGTATTCTTATGACATTGTAATGGGTCTATGACTAGAACCACATCATGTTTGGAGAACCATAAGTCATGTTTATAATTGATTGTTGTATATTTAGTGTAGGGTTTGAGAACCGGTGTTAAGATCTTTAACTGGCGATGTTTTATGGTTTGGCGGTGGATCTTATCATGTTCGTAAGTTAGTGATGACCTATCAGAGTCTGTGTGAATGGATAAGATATTGTTTGAGAATGATCAAGGAGAAAATTTATTGGGAAACAAGGAAGTGCTTAGTAGAATGTGATAAGGGTTTGACAGCTTCTCAGATCGATGTGTAGTGATGTGTTATGATCATTCAACAGTTGTAATTGTCTTGAAATTTGTTGTAATGATCTGTATGATGATCTGTAATGATTTGTAATGAGCTAATATGATATATGATATAAATTCATTGTAAGTTAGGGTTGTGTAACCGACCTAGTTAAAAAGTGTATTTAGGTCGAGTTTGAGAAGAGATTTTGTGTCTGTGATCAAAGAAGGAGAGTGTGTCAAACCAGATTGAGATGTCTACATGTGTGAAGTAGATTGGAGCTGAAATATATTTGTATTAGAAAGAAGAGATTTCATTGATCAGAGCATTTATCTATTGCTTCCTAACAGTTGCATCAATATTAAAATCCCTTAATCAGGTAGGTCCTAACATGCCTAATCTTGTAAATCCCTTCACTTGGTGGCTCATTAACTTGAGTTTAAATCCTTTATCAAGGTTACTCCTAATAGGGCTAAGGTTAAAATCCCTTCACCAAGTGACTTCTAATAGAGCCTTCTTTTAAGCAGGCATTATTGTAAAGCTCCTAACTGAGCTAGGCCTTTAACAAGGCACATTCCAAAAGAGGACAAATTTTGTGGGTACCAATTCCCATTGTGGTTTTTCCCATTTGGGTTTCCACGAGAAAAATATTTGTGTTCATATGGTGGTTGATTTGTTTATGTGTGGATTTGATATCTGTTTATGGTGAAAATGGAAACAACAATGTTGAAAGACTAAATGAATTCAACCACAAAACCCTAGCCTAACAACAACAAAGATCCACCATAACATATGAAGATTACCTAAGACAATGCAAATCAAATGAAATCACAAAGATTATACCATCACATGTCCAGTAGGGTTTGAATCTCCATTCTTCCTATCTCCATTGATCTTGCTTGATATATTTGCTCTCAGATTTTATGTGTGCACAAGAGCTCAACAAAGAACAGAAATGTGGTTGCAAGTAGGCTTGATCACATGTGAAAGTTTCAATACTAGAGTAGTTCGGGGTTGATAATGGAGGAAGCATCTCCTTATATAGAAGACACTATAAGAAATGGAAGGATAAGATTGAGAGGTGTAAAAGATAAATGGTTGGCTATGATTAGAGGGTAGGTAAAAGGAATAAGAAAATAATAAGAGGGTAGGTAGTGTAGGAATTAAGAGATGAATGGCATGTGTCATAGGTAGAAAAGGCTAATGAATTAATTAAATAAATAAAGATTTATTTAATTAATAGAGGAAGTGGGATTAATTAAATAAATAAAAGTTTTTATTTAATTTAGGAAAAAGGATAATTTAAATAAAGGTATTTATTTAAATGAGAAATAAGGCTAGAAGAGGATAAATGAATTAATTAAATAAATAAAGATTTATTCAATTAATAGAAGAATTAGGCTCAAATAATTAAATAAATAAAGATATTTATTTAATTAGGCTGGATAATTTTAGGTGTCTACAATATCATTACATTGCTTACAAGTTGATGAACACATGAATGAGCAGTTTGGTAAATCTGCTTTAATTGATTGATTGAGTAGTTACCAGTACTGGTTATAAACTATTTTTGAGAGTATTTTTAGATTGGTAAAAGATTTCAGTTTATTGTAATTGCTGATTCACCCCCCCTCTCAATAATAACTGGATCCTCATAATAACAATTGGTATTAGAGCACTAGGTCCTCTTTGTGCAGAATCTTAATAGCTTGAGGTTTAGATCCTTAATTTTAACATGGGGGAAGGTTCAATGAGTAAATGGGATTTTTCACATAAGCTTGCAAAAAATGAAGAATCCTATGAGGAACTAAAGGTCAAGTATAAAGCTTCTATGGCTAAGAGAAGAGATTTGGCTGAGCGGTTGATGGAATTCACTGAAAGCAGTTCATCTGATGAAGCAAATATTGATTCCTTGGTTAATGAGGTAGAAAATTTGAGTGATGATAAGGAGAATCTAAGGAGAGAGCTAGATAAGATAAGAGTTAGAAGAAAGGAGAACAACTGAAGACACAATAAAAGATAAAGATCATGAGATCTTAAAGTTGAACTGGGAGATTGGTACCTTGCATGCACAACTTCATGAGGAAAAATAGGAAAAAGAGGAAATACAAGTTGATCTAGACATGGTTATGTCTCTTAGAGAAAGTCTTACAAAGAAGAATGAGGAACTTACCAAGGAGTTGGCTGATGCAAATGAGTTACTAGTTGAATTCAACAAGAGCACTTATATGCTTCATGAGAAGATTCGGTCACAAAGGCAGAATGGAGATACATAGGCTTGAGATTCACAACCGTTGAACAAGGGGAGCCATCTAGTACCAGGGATATCGTGCATGAAGCCAAATCTACACCAAAGACCAAAAAGAAGAACACCGGTAAGAGAACCTACAAACCCGTATGTTTTAACTATCATAAGGTAGGTCATATAGCTAATGTTTATAGAAGTAGATCCAGTACTTTTAATGGATATAGACCTAATGCATATGAAGGATAAGCCTAGTAATTTTGATGGATATTGCTTCAATTGCAACAAGTATGGGCATAGAGCTGTTGAGTGCAGGTCAAGAGTGAACAATCCAAGATCTTACATGGGTCATAGATCTAATGGAGAATGGAAGAGATCTTACAATGACCGAAGGAACTCTACTTGGAAGAGATCTTACAATGACCAGAGGAGCTCTACTTGGAAAAGACCTTATGTGAACCAGTCTATTCCATATGAAATGGAGAATAGATGGAATGTGACATGTCCAATCTATCATAACTTTGGTCATGTAGCTATGAATTGCTGGAGAAGAACTGGGAGAGGCAATGTTGGACCCTGGAGAGAATCTAGAATGACATGTTTCCATTGTCACAAATCGGGACACCTTGCAAAGTTTTGTAGAGCTAGAATGAACAAGTCAGTTAATCAGTCTGTTGGTTAGAAAGGAAAGAAGAAGGTAGATGTGGAAGAAACCAGAAATGAGATGAACAAGATTTGGAAGAAGAAAAGTGAGGAGAAACCATTAGAGGACTCCAATTCTTCATCTAATGTGGAGAATCCTTCACCAGTAAACTAAGATATGATGAATCTTAGGGGGAACATATTGTCAGATCCATTTTTGGACACCCTAAATGGTGTACAGTAAGTCAAATATGCATGTTTCGATGCTATATGATGTTATGGAGTGTTTTTTAATTGGTTACATCTCAAACCGGTAAATTGAATGTGATATGTGTGTCGGTATCAAGTTTAAGAGTTGAACAGTGATTAGGGTTTGTTCAACTGGTATGATAAAAGGCAAATAAAAGGTGTTTTGTAGTCTCATTTTTCACGTAGTATTTTTTAGAACATATTTGGAGAAACATATAAGAGATTTTGATTTCTACTTGGGTGAATTTGATTGCGGATTAAGAAGATTGTGGAAGAGTGTTCAAACTGAAAACCCTAGTTGTGAGGAAATCTAATGTTACTAGCAAGTCTGATGAAGTTGAGGAAAGAAGTAGTGATCATTGAACTGGACATTCAGATTGATGATGAGCATAATAGTGTGGTGGATAATGCTCAATCGATAGAAGATGAAGATGATGATGAAGAAGAACAAGAAGAGGTGATTGCACTAGAACCGGTTATACCTAAATATGTGAAGTTGAATCACTCTGCAGATCAGATTATTGGTGACAAGAATGTTGGAGTACAAACAAGAAGAAAGATAAGAGAAAGTGCATGTCTAATTTTCATAGTTGAAACAAAGACAGTGAGAGAAGCTCTTAAGGATGATGATTGGATAAAGGCAATGAATGAAGAGCTTGATCAAATTGAGAAAAACAAAACTTGGTCACTTGTTCCTAGACCTGATGATAAAAATGTGATTGGTACAAAGTGGGTATTTTGAAATAAATTGAATGAAGATGGTGAAGTGGTTAGAAACAAGGAAATACTAGTTTGCAAAGGGTATGCACAAGAAGAAGGTGAAGGTTATGGAAAGACCTTTGCACCGGTTGCTAGGCTTGAAGGATTTAGGATGCTACTTGCATTTGCAGCATTTAAAGGCTTCAAATTTTACCAAATGGATGTAAAGTCAGCATTTTTGAATGGTATTCTTGAAGAAAAGGTGTATATTGATCAACCAGATGGGTTTGCATTGTCAGAAGATAAGGATATAGTATGCAAACTACATAAAGCATTATATGGTTTAAAGAAATCAGCAAGGGCATGGTTTGAGAGACTTCATGTACATCTGATAAAGATAGGATTTCAAAGAACTAGTGAGGACAACAATATTTATTTGAAGACTAAAGGAGACAAGATGTTGATTGCAGAAGTATTTGTTGATGACATCATATTTGGAGGAAATGATGATATGTGTATGACTTTTGCAGATGAGATGAAAAGGAAGAGTTTGAGATGTCTCTGATAGGTGAGATATTTTTTTTCATTGGTTTGTAGGTCCAATAGCTGAAAGGTGGAATTTTTATCAGTCAATCTAAGTATGTGAAGGAAGTGTTAAAGACTTTTGGAATGGAAGATTGTAAACCGATTGGAACACCTATGGTTACAGGTTGCAGATTGTCAAAAGAAGATGATTCACCCTCAGTGGATGAGAAGGAATACAAACCTATGATTGGGAAACTTCATTATGTTGTTCGTAGTAGACTAGATATTGCCCATGCAGTTGGTTTAGTAGCAAGATTTCAGAAGAGCCCTAAGGAGACACAAATGACAACGGTGAAGAGAATATTCTGATATCTTAGAGGGGCGGTTGATTATGGATTGTGGTATCCATACAAAGGGAACTTTTCTTTGCAGGTACTCACTAATGTAGATTGGGTAGGAAATGTGGATGACTGGAAAAGAACAATAGATGGAGCATTCTTTCTAGGTGGTAGACTAGTATCTTGGACTAGTAAGAAACATAGCTGTATATCTTAGTCTACAGGAGAAGCAAAATATGTAGTTGTATCCATGAATTGTACATAAGCTATATGGATGAGACATGTCTTGGAAGGATTCAAGATGGATATGACAAAACCGGTGATCATACATTGTGATAACACTAGTGCTATCAACATTTCAAAGAACTCGGTACTGCATGCTAGGACTAAACGTATTGAATTGAAGTATCATTTTCTGAGAGAAAGAGTACAAGAAAAGAAAGTCAAGATGGAGTATGTATCTAGTAAAGAGCAGCTAGCAGACATATTCACTAAGCCATTTCCTAAGGCTACCTTTGAATATCTCAGAGGCAAGCTAGGGGTTATACCCCTACACAAGATCAACTAGGATGTTAGTTATGCATCAATCCTGTGGACTTCTTGGATATATTTCACTATGGATTGATGAAAAGTGGACTACTCCTCAGGGGTAGCAGAAAAGATGAAGCAACATAAATGAAGATGGAAGATGCCTTTGCACCTTTTGCATTGTTGTCAAAGAGGGAGAAGAACAATGACAGGGAGAATTAATGCAAAGGAGGAGAAAATTAAGTGTAGAACAAATTAGTACAACATGGCATGATGAGTTATTGATATTTGTCGTCAATTGATTGTTTTGGTGTTGTATTCTTTTAGTGTTTCCATCAATGCCAAAGGGGGAGAATGTTGGCATATTGGCATAACTGATAGAGATGATGATGTACAGGTAAAGGATGATGTTGATATGATGATATATTGATGGACTATTGTTGATGATATAATGATGGACTGTTGGTGATGATATAATTGTGATATGATACTCTATGATCAGTTATTTGTGTTGTCAGTGATAGCAACCATGTTTGTTTATGTTTGGTATATCATCTAAGTTATCTAAGTTGTCGTCAACCGATAAGCAGAAATAGAGAAGGAGATGGTTGTAGTAGAGATCCGTGTTGAGTTAGGTGTTGTGGTTTGGTATGTATGCTTTTGACATTGTAATGAGTATATGACTAGAACTGCATCATGTTTAGAGAACTAGAAGTCATGTTTGTAATTGAATGTTCTATATTCAGTGTAGGGTTTGAGAACCGGTGTCAAGATCTTTAACAGGTGATGTTTTATGGTTTGGCGGTGGATCTTATCATGTTCATAAGTTAGTGATGATGTGTCAGAATCTGTGTGAATGGATAAGATTTTGTTTGAGCATGATCAAGGAACGAATTTATTGGGAAATAGTGAAGTGCTTAACATAATGTGATAAGGGTTTGACAGCTTATTAGATCGATGTATGATGATGTGTTATGATCATTCAACGGATGTAATTGTCTTGAAATTTTTTGTAATGATCCATATGATGATATGTAATGATTTGTAATGATCTAATATGATCTATGACGTAAATTCATTGTAAGTTAGGGTTATGTAACAGACCTAGCTGAAAAGTGTAATTAGGTCAAGTTTGAGAAGAGATTTTGTGTCGCTGATCAGAGAAGGAGAGTGTGTCAAACCAGATTGAGATGTTTGCATGTGTGAAGTAGATTGGAGTTGAAATGGACCTGTATACCAAGCAAAGAGTTCATTGATTATATCATTTACCTGTTGTTTCCTAATAGTTGCAGCTACATTAAAATCCCTTAACCAGGTAGGTCCTAATAGGCCTGATCTTGTAAATCCCTACATTGGGTGGCTCATTAACTTAAGTTTAAATCCTTTAGCAAGGTTACTCCTAATACGGTTGAGTTTAAAATACCTTCACTAGGTGACTCCTAATAGGGTATGCTCTTAACTGGGCATTATTGTAAAGCTCCTAACTAGGCTAGGCCTTGAACAAGACACATTCCAAAAGAGTGAAAATTTTGTGGGTACCAATTCCCACCGTGGCTTTTCCCATTTGAGTTTCCACGTGAAAAATATTTGTGTTCATATGGTGGTTGATTTGTTTATGTGTGGATTTGATATCATTACATTTCTTACATGTTGATGAACACATGAATGAGTAGTTTGGTAAATATTTTTTAAGTGATTAATTGATTAGTTATTGGTACTAGTTATGACATGTTTTTGAGAAGTATTTTTTGATTGGTAAACATCCCCCCCCTCTCAGTAATAAATGAATCCTCATAATATTAGAGAGAGGGAGGAAGGGATGGAAAGAGAGGGTGAGATCAAAGGGAGAGAGAGATTAAAGATAAAGAGAGAGCCCAAGTCAGAGAGATGGATGGAGGGAGGTAGGGGTTGATGAAAAGAGAGGGAGAGAACTAAGAGAGAAAGATGAGAGAAAAGAAGGGGGATTGATGAGAGAGAGGGGGGACGGGGAGGGACATAGGGAAATAATGGAGAGAGATAGAGATAGAGGGTGAGAGGGATAAGGAGACTAGGAATAAGAGAGGGGAAAAGAGTTATAGGGAAAGAGAGAGAGTCTTGAGAGAGAGAAAAATATTTAGAGGGAAATAGAGACAGACTTGAGAGAGTAATACATTTAGAGGGAAAGAGAGATATACTTGAGAGAGAAAGAGAAAGGGAGGGGGGGAAGAGAATGAACAAAATGGGACATAAACACTTGTGAGAGAGAGAGGGAGAGAGAGAGACAAATGGGTTGGGAGAGAATGGATAAAATGGGATAGAGACACCTGAGAGAGAGACTAGGAGGGAGAGAGGGAAAGAGAGAGAAACTTGATAGAAAAAGAGAAAGGGATGGGGAGGGAGAGAAGGAAAGAATGGGATAGAGAGACCTGAGAGAGGGAGAGAGAGAGAGAGGGGGATTGGGGGAGATATATAGACCCCTAACGAAACTATATGAGCCTCTTTTACATCAGAGTACGTGACATGACCCCTCATGATGTCATATAACCCCTGAGGACAATATGATGTCCTAAGGGGTCATATGGTGTTTTAACATATGTGTGAGCCCTTAAGACTCGATACGACCCTTAACGACACCATATGATCCCTTAGGGTCCACCATATTATCCCTTAGGACCATATGATGTCCATATAGTGTTCTGAGTGGTCATATGGTGTTCTAACACATGTGTCGCCCCTTAAGACCCCATACGACTCCTAACGACACTATGTGACCCCTTGGGACACCATATGACCCCTTATGACACAATATGATCCTTTATGACACCATATGACCCCTTAGGAAACTATGATGTCCTGAGGGGTTAGATAGTGTCCTAAGGGGTCATATGGTGTTCTAAAACATTGGTGGGCCCTTAGGACCCCATATGATCCCTTAGGACGCCATATGATCCCTTAGGATCATATGATGTCCATATGGTGTTGCAAGTGGTCATTGGTGTTCTAACACATGTGTGGCCCCTTAGGAACCCATATGATGCCTAACGACACTATGTGACCCTTTGGGACACCATATGACCTTTTATGACACCATATGACCCCTTAGGACAATATGATTTCCTAAGGGGTTAGATCATATCCTAAGGGGTCATATGGTGTCCTAAGGGGTCATACGATGTTCTAACACGTGTGGGCCCTTATGACCCCATATGACCCCTTAGGACACCATATAACCCCTTAGGACCATATGATGTTCATATGGTTTTCTAAGGGGTCATATGGTGTTCTAATAGTTGTGTGGCCCCTTAGGACCCCATATGGCCCCTAACAACACCATGTGACCCCATAGGACACCATATGACCCCTTATGACACCATATGACCCATTAGGACAATATGTTGTCCTAATGGGTCATATGGTGTCCTAAGGGATCATATGGTTTCCTAAGGGGTTATTTTGTGTTCTAACAAGTGTGAGCCCTTAAGGCCCCATATGACTCCTAACGACACCATATGAACCCTTAGGACACCATATGATTTCCATATGGTGTTATAACACATGCGTAGCCCCCTAGGACTTCATATGACCCCTAACGACACCATGTGACCCCTCAAGACATCATATGACCCCTTATGACACCATATGACCCATTAGGACAATATGATGTCCTAAGGTGTCATATGGTGTTCTAAGGGGACATATGGTGTCCTAAGGGGTCATATGGTGTTCTACCACAAGTGTGGGCCCTGAGGGAACCATATGACCCCTTAGGACCATATGGTGTCCTAATGGATCATATGGTGTTTTAACACATGCATGACCCCTTAGGACCCCATATGACCCCTAATGACACCATGTGACCCCTTATGACACCATATGACCCCTTAGGACAATATGATGTCCTAATGGATCATATAGTGTCTTAAGGGGTCACATCCAATGTTCTAACACATTCTTGGCAACTTAGGACCCCATATGACCCCTCAAGACACCATATGACCCCTTAGGACAACATACGACCCCTTAGGACAATATGATTTTTTAATGGATCATATGATGTTATAACATGTGTGGGACCTTAGGACCCCATATGACCCCTTATGACACCATATGACCCCTTTTAACATCCTAGTACATGACATGGCCCCTTATGAAACCAAACGACCCCTTAGGACAATATGATGTCGTAATGGGTCATGTGGTGTCCTGAGGGACCTCTAATAACACCATATGACCCCTTTAAGGCAACATATGACCCCTTAGGAGAATATGATTTCCTAATAGGTCATATGGTGTCCTAAGTTGTCATATGGTGTTCTAACACATACATGGCCCCTTAGGACACCGTATGACCCTAGAGAGGTATGGAGGGGGAGGAGAGAGGGAGAGAATGGTACATAGACACACTTGAGAGAGGATAAGAGTGAGATAGAGAGATAGAGGTTGAGAGGGAGAGACTTAAGAGATAAAGAATGTGAGAGAAATAGAGATGGGGAGATAGTTAGAAAGAGAGAGAGAGTTGGGGAGATGGAGGGAGATGGAGGGAGAGAGAGAGAGAGAGAGAGAGAGAGAGAGAGAGAGAGAGAGAGAGAGAGAGAGAGAGAGAGAAATGGGGGAGAATGGGATAGAGAAACTTAAGAGAGAGAGAGAGAGGGAGGGAGATATAGAGAGACTTAAGAGGTGTATGGAGGGATTGTGTGTGTGTGTGTGTGTGAGAGAGAGAGAGAGAGAGAGAGAGAGACCTAAGAGGTGGAGGGAGGAAAGGTGAGAGAGATACCTAAGAGGTGGAGTGGAGGGAGGGAAGGTGATAGAGAGACCTAAGAGGTGGAGGGAGGCAAGGTGAGAGATATACCTAAGAGGTGGAGAGAAGGATGGTGAGAGAGAGAGAAAGAGAGGTTGAGAGATAGAGAGAGCTTGAGTGAGAGGGAGGAAGGGATGGAAGGAGAGTACAAGAGACTAGAGAGAGAGAGAGAGAGAGAGGGAGAGAGGGAGAGAGGGAGGGAGTGAGAAAGATAGATAATGAGAAAGGGGGAGAGGGAGAGAATGGGAGAAGGACACCTAAGAGAGGAGGAGAATGAGATATAAAGATAGAAGCTAAGAGGGAGATACTTAAGAGATAAATAATGGGAGAGAAAGAGAGATGGAGAGAGTCAGAGAGAGAGGGGGGAGATAGAGAAGGAGATAATGGGAGAGAGATTGTTGGCAATTGAAACTCATTGGATTCATATGTTGTCATTGATGGCAACAAGATTCTATATAAGTCATATACCGACATCAAGAGACATTCACTGATAGACACCGACATTGGAGTATCTAGGGTTACAACTGGCACCAACACTGGCATCGGTACCGGCATTCAGCACTTCAGTGAAGCTGACATCAAGGAAGTTTTATTTGTAAAATCATTTTGTAATTATTGTATAAGGCCGACATTGTATATCTTTTGTATTGTAAGCCAACATAAGGCATATTATTTGAAAAGGGTATATAGGTCAGTTTGTTAGGTCATTATGACATGGTGTAATCTTATGGATCATGAGGAGGATATAGGAGAATATATGACAAGGCAATAGAACTGTGTAATGTGAAGGATATGCATGTAGATCATTTGTATGCGAATGTCATATCATGCAATGATTTGTAGTTATTTTGTAAAGCATTCTTGGAGGAAAGGAGATACCGGTAGAAGTGTTCAGGGTTTATGAACCGGTACAGAGCAAAGCTATAACCAGAACTCTTTTTGGCATTGTAGATGCATTTTGTGAGTTCATTATTATTGTTTTACTTCAGTAGAAGCTTGTAGTTAGTGAGACTCTTTAGTGATGAGCAGTGTTCTCTAGGTAGTGTGCCTTCCTGCATGTGTAGGCCTCCGCTCTATGTAATATCTTTCATATGCCCAGTGAATTGATATTACAAGGTGAAAGCTTCGGTACTACAAACAAAGATCAAACAACTAGTATGTAGAACTCATCAGAACAAAGGAAATTGGTAAGGCAATATAATGCTTATGAATTCAATGGTAGATTCTTTATTTGTAATATATTTGGGCATATGGCTAAACAATGTCAAAATAGAGAAAATCAAAACTACAATTTTGCTCCCGGTCAATGCACAAATTGCAAGAAATATGGTCATAAATCAGAAGATTGGAGAATGAATGTTAAATATCATGCATGTGGAAAGTTTGGGCATTTGGCTAATCAATGTAGGTCAAGGAATGACATCGGATGTGTTAAAGCAATTCAAAAGAATAATGTTACATGTTATGCATGCAACAAAATAGGTCGTATTGCTAAGTACTGCAGAAGAAAGACTAAACCAGTTAGCAATGATAAAGCAAATGAGAAAGGAAAGTAGAAGGTAGATGAAATAAAACAAGATCACACCAAGAGATGGGTTAGAAAGTCTGAAGAACCAAGTGGAGATGCAACTACAACAATAACTCCACCGGTAGAATAGAGCATTCCTCCACCGACAGTAAATTCAACCGATAACTGAGGCATGCGCCTTAGGGGTTGGAAAATTCATTGAAAATATTACATATTCCTTGGAGGAGATCTGAAGAGATCTGGAGAGTTATCTTAATCATTGATGAAGGTTTACCCATCATAGAATTGTGAAACTGACATCGGGTAGGGTACATCGCTAAGCATTTATGATAGTGAAGGATTAGGGTTTACTTGTTGATAAAAGGGGGAAGTGGATTCATTTTCACTCACCCATCATTCAAGAATCCAAAGGGAAGCAAAGGTGAATCTCAAGCGATCAAGAGAGAGCAAAGGCATTTTGAAAGCATTTTCCAACAATTATCTGAGAAGCAATCAAATCTTCCAACCAACAATCACTTTTAGGTATTTCTTCGAAATGGCATCTGAATCATCTGCTTCTAATTTCATTGCAAATCCCACCATTGTTGAATTCAAGGATAGGCTGAGACCCATTGTCAAGGAAGTTCCCCAGATAGCCAAGAAGGAAGACTCTGCGGGCACATTCTCTAGGGTTCCCGACGGTGTGATGTATGTAAAAGATGTAAGGGCTTATATTCACTACACCTTAGAAGATCTAGATACAGAGGAGCTAAAGGGCATTTATCAATTTGTGATACTGAGCAGCTCTGGAATAATCAAGTCGGAATATAAGGTCATCGAGGATCTAGGGTTAATTAGTATCCTGTACATACCAGAATTCAAAGATGAGGTGATCATATATATTCTGAGTAGGGTTCACAATGGGTTCATTTGGCCTGATCGACCCTACATGATCACAAAGGAAGCTATTTAGGGAGTCACCGGTTTACCCAAAGTTGGACAAGAACCTAGAAAGAAGATCTCCAACATTGAGGTTGAGAAGCTCATTTGCGTAAGCCATGATGGAAGATCAATGAGGATTAGCACCATCAAGGACATAGATGTGAAGTTTACAAGCATGATAATCAGTTACAAGGTAACTCAATCTAGTCGATTGAACTCTATTGCTAGTTCTTGCATCCATGCTGCACATCAAATGCTAAGGAGTGATGGAAAATATGACTTGTGTGAATGGTTGAGAAGTGAGCTTATGTTGAATCTTGGCAAAATTAAGGGTGTCAAGAAAGGAACTTTTAGGTTTGGAAATCTCATTGTTTGTTTAATGCTATACTTCATAAATGAGTTACATGGTCTAGGGAACAAGTGTTGGGCTCATGACATACCGGTAGGTATGCAAATCAAGGAAGCAATCACTAGTCTTGCTATTGGCAGGGATGAAAAGCTTTGGGGCTATTTCAAAACTTTTTCAGGAAAATATGAGACAGAGGGGGAGAATTTCAAAGCTCATTGTGGAGAAGTACTCCACTAATATTTGTTTTATGGTGAAAACTGATGAAACCCTCATGGAGGCATTGAAACCTAGGACCATATGGGTCATTGAGCTTGGATATGAAGTGGATGATTACATTTTGGAACTTTATGCAAAGATGCTACTAGAAGCTCCATTGGATGATAAGACCAAACATTTTGGCACTGCAGAGAAGAAGGCTCTTGAAGTCAAAACTGGCTTCAATAAGAAGAGAAGAGAGAAGAAAATTGATAAGATGTCTGCATTTATTCAAAATATGATTCATAGGATAGATACTGAAATGGATTCTGGATCCAAACCGATAGGAGAACCGGTAGTAGAACCGACAGTGGCTAGTGCTCCTCAAGTGAAGAGGCCTATAACTTTCATTTCTACTATCACTTCTGACTCTGATCCAGAGGATAATGAACCTCTAGCATTCAGAAGGGTACAAAGAAAGAAAGTTGACCAGCCTTTGGTAGAGGAGAAGAAGGTGGATCCAAGGAGGAAGCTTGTAAGAAAGGTAATAAAACCTACTGCACCCCCACCTCCGACAAGGAAACCTATTCAGAAGAGAAAACCAGTTACATCTACTCCGGAAACCCCCAACAAGAAAATGAAGTGATGATGCTACTGAATCTGGTAACGTTACAATGACCTGTGTTGAATTGATAGATGAAATCACAAAGGATGGTATCTTGAAGAATGTATCTAATTGCTATGAAAACTTAGAGGATAATGAGCAGAATGAAATTGAAGAGCAATTTTGTTACACATAGATATATATAAGAAAGCTTTAGTAGAAATTTTGAAGGAAATTCCTCTATCACTGTATAATAAGTTAGATGCAAGAAGACTTGACACAGTCAAGAGGGATAGAGAGATTAAAGAAGTAGAACTTTTGAATTTGTGTGGTTCAATAAGCAATGAGGAAATGAAGGGGTGTATTGATGTTGCAAACATCATAGTTTTGTAGCATCGTAAAATTGTGACACTTGCAATTTCGACTGCATTTGGGTCTTCACGATGGCGGCACAATGTTGAACCTAAATGGAGACCCTGAAACTTGTTTACGACATCAAAAACTGCATCTTTTTGCACCTTGTCTTGATCCTCCTTGCACCCTGCTATCCCGGGAGGTGGGACCATGGTGCCCAGTGCCCTGGTCCCCGACCCTATTTTGGGCCCGGTCTCTTGTTGGGCATCGGGTCTTCAAGTTTGCAATTTGGAAAATAATGCTCCTAGGTCGGCCTAAGGTCGGAAAAATCAGTCTCCTAACCCTAATTGACAAGTATATAAACTACATTTCCCCTCCTAGAAAGGGGTGGAAAAAACATATGTGTGCAAGAGTCGGAAGCGATAGGCAAACATTCAAACATTCAAACATTCAAGCATTCAAGCATTCAAGCATTCCTTCAAGCAATTGAGCATTCTAGGTCTCCATTCAAGGCTAGGTGTTGCATTCAAGACAAGGATTCAACCATTGAAGAGGAGATCACCTACAACATACAACATCATTACACCTTCGCATGTAAGAATACAAACATTCTTACAACAAGGTATCAATACTTGATTACATTAAAAACATTTACATTTACAACATTCTCATTTCTTGGTTAATTCCAAAACCGGGGTTTGACCTGAAGGCAAGCCCCTAATCCCTAACCCCCCAATCGTCCTCTCTTTTCTGTGTGTAGGTTGCAGGTACGCGGCTGTAATTGAAGATCTGGAATCCTTGTGCAGAGACGAACAGATCCCCCTTCGTTTCACGGATTTTTTGAAGGACCGTGTGCACTCTGGGCGCCATCGTCCCGTCAACTTTCGCTCAAACTTGTAGGACAACATCGTCTTGACATTTTACTACTAATTTCAGGTCCGTAGCTTCATCCCGTGTCCCTATCTCTGTCTACAAGCGAATCTTTCTTACTTTTACATACACTCCTAGTTCAATCCTTCTATCTACATTCTTTACAAAAGAGGGTATCCTTGCTGTCTCAACCCTTGAAACTCATTTAGAATTCAATCTTGCATTGTGTGGGATTGGATCTTGTGGGTTTCAACCCCTCTTTTGAATGTAAAGTCTCTCCTAAGTGAAAACCGTCAATCCTAGTGACCTCCTTTCTCTCTCCTTGGAGTGGGGGAACACCTAGGGTTCGATTTTCCGCTTTACATTTTGGTGAACCCAACGTGAACATCCTAATTCTGATTATTCATGGTTAGATCTGAAAATTTTTGCTTCCTTAATTACATTTCCATGTTTGATCTTTTGCAAATTTTAGAGGTTAATTGCATAAAAACCCTAAATTTTCTTTTTAGTAATTGAGCTTGTGAAATGTTTAATTGTTAATGCTTGTTTCAGATCTACCCTTCTATTGCAAATTGTCAATTCATATTTGTGCTTTAATTCTGAAAATTAAGTGGTTAAGTGTCAAAACCCTAATTTTTAAAACCCTCTTGATTCAACCTTTGACCGATGATTTCACTGATCAAAACACCTCCAAATCGGCTTTAACTTTGGATTCCGCAACAAAATCATAATATCTCTCATCCCTGAAAATTTTGAAAAAAGTTGCGAGGACCGTGTGCACCCCGAGCGCCATTGTCCCCGACATATTTTCCAAAATTTTGGGAGCTAGATCTTACTGTATTTTTCTGCTAGAATCCAGAATCTTGGCTGATTTCTTACTGTCCTAAATCTGAAAAGTGTGTTGGTATTCATTCGAAATTTCAGTGCTTTATTCAAATTTTTGCAGTTTGTGACTTTTGAAATTAAGTGTTTAATTGCAACAACTTTGATTTCCGCTTTCAAAATTGAATTTTGCATGAAATTGAGTCAACTTTTAAATTTCAAAGCTTGCATTGCTTTTAGTATTCCCTCTAAAATCATAAAATTCAAAATTTTAGTTTCCCTCTCGTTTTCAAAATTCAAATTTTGCATTTTTCAACGATCTTGGTAGGGTTCAATTTTGAGATTGCAACTTTAATTTGGCCTATCTACAGATCGTAAAATCACTCAATTTTTTTAGATTAGCTTTAAAATCATCATAACTTTCATCCCTGAAAATTTTGAAAAAAGTTGTGAGGACCGTGTGCACTCCGTTCGCCACGGTCCCCGACATTTTTTTCGAAATTTCGGGAGATTGTCATGATTGCATTTAACAGCTTAAATCTAGGAGATTGGCTGATTTTATTGAAATTTGCTACCTCTAAATTCGAAAATCTTCTCTCCCTCTCTAGTGCATGAGTTTTACAACAAGAAGCCCTACTTACACTATTCCCGTTAGACGAAGCCTTCGAATTAAGTCTTTCCAAGGTTTAATTACCGAGGAGATGGAACCTAATTTGAATGGCCTTTTTAACGAGGACATGGGTAATTCCTCTAATCCTCTTAATGATGAAGAAGCTCTCCATGAGGTTTCTGTAGAACAACTTTCGAAATTGGATAACCAATTTGATGATTTTCAGCAATGGATGTCTCAAGAATACCCCGATAGTCAAGCTCTTTCCTTAATTGAGGGTCTAAAACGTATGGTTCAAAGTGATAAGAATGGAATTGATATTTTGTGTAGTATTGCACACATTGTGGATTCGAATGTGATACCTATGAAGAGTTGTGCCAAAACTTTAGGTTATACACAACCTCCTACTCAAGTCAATCATTCTATTCCTTTGACAACTTCTATTGCTAGTATACCTACTTTTACATCAAACATAATGACTAATTCAATACAAAACATTCCACCTATGATCACCAGTCATGGGGGCAATCCTTCTTCTTCAATCAACCCTCTTCCTTCATTCAATCCGACTTCTTCATTCATTCCTTCAATGAGTGTCCCTATTACATCTCCACAAATGAACATGATGCAAGGGGGCAATTCATTTAACCATTCCATTCCTCCTTGTAGTGTTCCTTCTTTCCAATCATCTCCTATGACTAACTATCATAGTGTCCCACCACTTTACTCTCAATCAATACCTTCTTTCAATAACATAATACCTCCATCACAATCTAACATGTCTAATATGAACTCTTCGACTGAAGCGACCATTAACAATCTTGCACAAACTGTCTCTTCTTTACAGCAACAAATTGCCTCTATGAATCCATCTAAGTTTAGTGTGCCCACATTTGATGTTGCGAGCCCACTTTCTCTTGACATTGTTCGAGCTATCCCCCCTAAGCATGTTGAAATCCTGCAATTGGAGCTTTATAATGGTAAAGGTGATCCTCTAACACATGTTAAGACCTTTCAAACAATATGTACTAATTTTGCTCATGACCAAAGGTTGCTTGCAAAACTGTTTACTAGAACATTAAGAGAAAAGGCTCTACAATGGTATTGCTCGTTGCCTTCCTATTCTATTACTTCTTTCCAACAACTTGGAAATGCTTTTATTCAACAATTTCAAAACAATATAAGTCCTAAAGTTACTTTGATTGATTTAATGCATTGTAAACAAGGTGTTAAAGAAAAAGTGACTGATTTCATTGGTAGATATAAGCATTTATGTGCTCAAATTTCTTTTCCAGTACCTGACAATGATATTCAAAGAATCTTTATTTCTAATTTACAAAAAGATATTAGAGAAAAACTTATGTTTTCTGAGTTTACTTCTTTCCAACAGTTGTGTGCCACTCTTCATAATTATCAACTAACTGTGAGTCAAATGGAACAAGCAAATCCTATGGCTCCGAGTGATAAGGGTGATAGTAGTCAACAACCATTTGGGAAGTTTAAACCGAACAGAGGGTTCATTAAGTTCAATGAAAACATCACCAACAACAATGTGAATGCAGCATCAGGTGTGCCTCCTATTTCTAAGTTTTTCAAGAAAGAAAGAGAGTTTACTCCTTTGAATGAATCACTGCATAGTATTATGAATAAGTTATTGGAACGAAATGTGCTTACCCTCCCTCCTATAAAGCAAATAGATCCTGCAAAGGTGAATTCACCCTATTTTGATAACAAATCTTTTTGTCAATTTCATCGTCAACCTGGGCATGATACTGAAAAATGTTTTGCTTTAAAGGGTAAAATTCAAGATTTGATTGATAATAATACTATCTCTGTTTCAGGTGTGAATGATAAAGGCAACACATCTGTAGCTCTTCCTAACCAAAATCTTAAGATTTTTACTGATCCATTACCTTCTCATACCTCTAATGTGATTGAGACTAATGATTCCTCTTTCTCACCTGATAGTCTTGTGTCAATGACTCTGAATGTGATTAACTTTGTAGAGTAGTAGAAAATCCCTAAAGAACCTTCCATCACATTTGATTTCAGTGAAACTATCAGGGCACCTGATGGTCCTTTATATATAGTTGCAAAAGTCAAGAATACACCTTGTCGTGGAGTACTTATTGATCCTTCTTGTATGGTTAATGTCATTACTGAAGAATTTCTTTTTACTTTGCAATTGAATCAAGTGATCTATGACAAAACAAATGTGGTTGTGAAACTATTTGATGCATTTTCTTCTCCTGCAATTGGTTCTATTACATTACCTATTGAGGTCCATAACAAATCCCTTGATGTGAGCTTTTCTATTATTCCATCATCCGAACAATTTCGTGTGAAGCTAGGCTATCCTTGGCTATCTTCCATGAAAGCTATTGCTTCTCCTATTCACAAGTGTTTGAAATTTCCCCATAATGGTGAAGTTGTTATTGTCAATCATAGTCTCTTTAAACCAGCTGAAAGAACTTCTAGCATTCCTATTGATTATTTTTGGCCTAAACAATTCCAATCTCTTCCACCGCGAAGTGATCATCTTTTCAAATCTTGTCAAAAGTGGAAAAAAGATATGATGCTATCTCTGAGTGAACCTAGAACACCCAAACTTGATATTCCTATCATTCTTGAGAAGGAAGTTCTTCCTTTGAAAGATAAAACTAATGTCTTTCCTCAAGAAGATTCCCAACCCATCCCTGTGGATGTGACTATGTCTATGTCTAATAAAATTTCTAAAGGTAGACCTATACCTCCTCGTCATGATGGACTTGGTCTCCTTCCTAAACCAGATATTCCTCCCTTATATGGAGCAGTTCCTCCTCCTTCCTCTTATAGAGAGAAGAGACCTTCCTCTTCTCCTATTATCCAACCTAAGAGACCACAACCTAAACACCCAAGTGATAAGGATGAGAACATTCCTCCTCCTCAATCTTCTCAACTTCCTACTAAGACTAGATGAAATCGTTCTGCGCGTGTTGTCTTAGAGCTCGTGTAGCTGCTTCTCAAACTTTGCAATCCCCAAAAACACCTTCAGCTAGTATTATTCCATTTTCTCCTCAGCCGAAAATTGAGCCAAAATCTCCTAAACATAAGATACATGATGGTTTTGATCCTGTGCGAGTTAAAGATCCTATTTTTATAAATCTTGATGATAATATAGATGAAAATGTTATTCATGATGAAAATGTTACTCCTCTTCATTCTGATAGTGAATATGAATATGTTGATGTTGATAACCATTTATCTAACGAATTTTCTAAAGCACTTATCCTAGCTCCTAGACAAGAATAACGTGGCTTGGAACATGAACATAGCCCTTGTTTGGATCTTGTGATAGCTCCATCTGCTGTGTTGGATGTTCCTAGCGTGTTTCCTGCCTTCCCGAAATATTGATCAACAAGATCGGGGGGTGGATGACGTGCTAGACTAGTTCATTAGCATAGCAGACTCTCTCCTCCTCTCTTGTTACTTCTTCTATGTATTATTCCTATTCTTCCATTTGTTGTCCTTAGTGTTGTCTACTTGAGGACGATGCAAAGCATTGAGATCTCTTTTGGTCTCTCTCATGTTGACTCAAAAGACACATGCGTTCCCTTCTTCTAGGTGACCTTCCTTGATCGGGGAATGAAGAACAATTATGCATACATACATATGATATACATGAATTATCATACAGCATACTGACCCCAAGGAAAGTGAAGTCACCTCGTGATTTGTGTTTTGTGTCTATTATCCTTGGGTTTATCTCACACTTGGGGGCTAAATCTTTGTGATAACGTGCTCCTTTACCTTCTCATTTCTTATGTGTATCACTACCTTAAAGCAATCACCCCCGATGAGGCGTGTGCGATCGTTTTAACGTAGGGGGCATACACTCCATCCATATCTCTTCAGGATTCTCAAAAATTTCTTGGTGAACTTAGCTTTTCCTTGAAAATTTTTGGTATTTTTCTTGCATGACTCATAGTGAGGGAACCTTACTACTGACAGTCATGGTTCTCCCTTGTGATCTTCCCTTTTACTTTTTCAATCGAAGTTGTAAGATCCTTAGTCCACTGGGGGCTTGGTGTATCTTGCCTCCTTGATGTGGTGAAAGTCTTTCAATGTTGTTTCCTTGTACTTTACCGGAAGTATGGGCGTACGCTTATACTCCCGCTAAAGTGGGGGCTAAATGTAGCATCGTAAAATTGTGACACTTGCAATTTCGACTGCATTTGGGTCTTCACGATGGCGGCGCAATGTTGAACCTGAATGGAGACCCCGAAACCTGTTTACGACATCAAAAACTGCATCTTTTTGCACCTTGGCCTGATCCTCCTTGCACCCTGCTGTCCCGGGAGGTGGGACCATGGCGCCCAGCACCTTGGTCCTTCAGGACCATGGCGCCTAGCGCCCTGGTCCCTCAAGACCATGGCGCCCAGCGCCCTAGTCCCTGGCCCTATTTTGGGCCCGGTCTCTTGTCGGGCATCAGGTCTTCAAGTTTGCAATTTGGAAAATAATGCTCCTAGGTCAGCCTAAGGTCGGAAAAATCAGTCTCCTAACCCTAATTGACAAGTATATAAACTACATTTCCCCTCCCAGAAAGGGGTGGAAAAAACATATGTGTGCAAGAGGCGGAAGCGATAGGCAAACATTCAAACATTCAAACATTCAAACATTCAAGCATTCAAGCATTCCTTCAAGCAATTGAGCATTCTAGGTCTCCATTCAAGGCTAGGTGTTGCATTCAAGACAAGGATTCAACCATTGAAGAGGAGATCACCTACAACATACAACATCATTACACCTTCGCATGTAAGAATACAAACATTCTTACAACAAGGTATCAATACTTGATTACATTACAAACATTTACATTTACAACATTCTCATTTCTTGGTTAATTCCAAAACCGGGGTTTGACCTGAAGGCAAACCCCTAATCCCTAACCCCCCAATCGTCCTCTCTTTTCTGTGTGTAGGTTGCAGGTACGCGGCTATAATTGAAGATCTGGAATCCTTGTGCAGAGACGAACAGATCCCCCTTCGTTTCACGGATTTTTCGAAGGACCGTGTGCACTCTGGGCGCCATCGTCCCGTCAAATTTCGCTCAAACTTGCAGGACAACATCGTCTTGACATTTTATTGCTAATTTCAGGTCCGTAGCTTCATCCCATGTCCCTATCTCCATCTACAAGCGAATCTTTCTTACTTTTACATACACTCCTAGTTCAATCCTTCTATCTACATTCTTTACAAAAGAGGGTATCCTTGTTGTCTCAACCCTTGAAACTCATTTAGAATTCAATCTTGCATTGTGTGGGATTGGATCTTGTGGGTTTCAACCCCTCTTTTGAATGTAAAGTCTCTCCTATGTGAAAACTGTCAATCCTAGTGACCTCCTTTCTCTCTCCTTGGAGTGGGGGAACACCTAGGGTTCAATTTTCCGCTTTACAAGTTTTTAGTAGCAAACCCTAACAAATAGGCCTAATGATGGGCAAGGTTAATGAGGTAATAAATGAGACCAAAGATGGTTGGTCCAAATTCTTCCAAAAGAATTATTTTTTTCACCTCCCATGAAGAATTTGTTAAGGAAACAACTTCCACTATTCCAGATAAATCAAAAGGGAAAGGTATTTTGGGAAGTTCTGAACCAATTTTGGAAATACCGACAGTAAACAAGGGTATACAGACACCACTAGCAGCAAAGAGAGTGTACAGTCAATACCGGCATAGAGAATTTCTAAGAAAGGCAATGTATAGGGTACTAACAATATTATGGACAATACTCCACCAACAGTAATTGATACTGCACCAAGTGGTGAAGCCACCAGTGCAAAGGAGGATAAGGTAGAGGGGACTATACCAGTAGTTGATGGTGATTCCACGGCAAATATTTTGGCAATTGAAACTTCTCAAGTTGAGAAGAAATCAATCACTGAGATGAGTCCCATTGAATTAATGATGGTAGATACTCAAAAGCTATTAAAGGAGGGATTTGCAGATAAAGGAATAATAGAACAGTCAATTACAATTTTGCACAAACTAATTCCTGATTGTATGATTGAGAATGAAGCAAGCCCTTCTCGCAAGCTTAAGGCATTAACTGAACATATATCTAACAACTTTCAATCATTGCAGCAGATTTCAAACCGACGGACACTTGAAAGATTTACTTTGGCTAAAAGAGTCGCTTTTGACCAAATTATTGAAACAGAGAAGAAGAAGATTGAAGAAAAATTGATTCTTATTGAAAATTGTTTGAAACAATGTACAAATATCTACAGGGTCTGTTGTAACATAGAAATTCTTACAACTAATTTACATAGAAAATTAAAGGAGTTACATGATAAGGTTGCTAACATTGCTAATTCTTTTGATGGATTAACCTCACTTACAATATTTATTGATGGACAAATTTTGTCTTTGGAGAATCAAATTTTTTCTTTTGAAAAGGAAAGAGAAAAGATCATTTAGAGAGAAAGGAGTATAAAAGGATTGGTGAGTCCAAGATTGGATTCACTTGGTGTACATAAGAGAGAATGTATGGATATGCTTGCTAAGGCCACACCGACAAAAGTCACAGAGAAGGAAACACTTGGACACTTACTGAGTGGACTTGTATCCATATCTGAAACTTTCAAAACCAGTTGGGATACATATTTATAGTTGCTAGACAAACCTTACCCAAAAATTTTGAAATTGGTTAAGCTCTAATAAAATAATCTGTATTTATTCATTCTTTTGCATAGATTCTGAACCAAATTCTTTCAATTCTTTCATCGGTTTTTGGCATTGATGCCAAAGAGGGAGTATATATAATGTGAAAAATATTAGATAGAAAAATATGGGAAGGATATTAGACATAGTGTATTTCTTAGGGGGAACATGTGTCATATTTTAGTTGAACCGACAGGGAATCCATTTTTCACATGAGTACTACGATCAATGCCAAAGGGGGAGATTGTTGGCAATTGACACTTAGTGGATTCATAGGTTGTCATTGATGGAAACAAGATTCTATAGAAGTCATATACTGACATCAGGAGACATTCATCGACAGACACTGGCATTGGAGTTTCCAGGGTTACAACCGACACTAGCACCGACACTGGCATCTAGTACTTCAGTGAAGCCGACATCAATGAAGTTTTATTTGTAAAATAATTTTGTAATTATTGTATAAGGCCGATATTATATATCTTTTGTATTGTAAACCGACATAAGGCATGTTGTTTGTAAAGGGTATATAGGTCAGTTTGTTAGGTCATTATACAATGATGTAATATTATGGATCATGAGGAGGATATAGGAGAATATATGACAAGGTAGTAGAATTGTGTAATGCGAAGGATATGTATGTAGATCATTTGTATGAGAATGTCATATCATGCAATGATCTGTAGTTAGTTTGTAAAGCATTCTTAGAGGAAATGAGATACTAGTAGAAGTGTTCAGGGTTTATGAACTGGTACAGAGATGAGCTATAATGAGAACTCTTTTTGGCATTGCAAATGTATTTTGTGAGTTCATTATTACTGTTTTACTTCAGCAGAATCTTGTAGTCAGTGAGACTTTAGTGATGAGTGGTGTGCCTTATTGCATGTGCAGGCCCCCTCTCTATGTAATATCTTTCATATGGCCAGTGAATTGATATTATGGATCACAAATCCCACTGTGGTTTTTCCTCTTTGAGGTTTTGCACATATAAATTCAGTGTGTTATGGTGTTCATTCGTGTGGATGGTTTATTTTCTTCAAATTATATGTTTATTCATTTACCGGTTTATATGTGTATGTTATAAAAGCATAAAATCTTATGTTACCGACATAACACTGATTCATCCCCCCTCTTAGTGTTCTTGGATCTCAACAGAGATACACTTGAGAGAGGAGGAGAGTGGGATAGAGAGATAGAGGTAGAGAGGGAGATAGACTTAAGAGAGAAATAATGGGAGAGAAAGAGAGGGAAAGATAGTTAGAGAGAGATAGAGAGAAAGGGAGAGAGGGAACAAGATGAAGAGAGGGAAAAAGAGTTAGAGGGAAAGAGAGAAATAATGGAAGATAAAGACACCTAAGAGAGGAGAGATAGATAGATAAAGGTTGAGAGTGAGAGACTTTATAGAGAGAAGGAGAGATAATTGAGAGAAAAAGAAAGGGAGCAAGAGGGGGGAGAGAGAGAGAGATATAGAGGGAAAGAAAGACCTGAGAGAGGAAGAGAAAGGGAGGGATAGGGAGAGGGAGAGAATGGGAGAGAGAGACACCTAAGAGAGGGGGAGAGAATTAAAGATATAGATACTTGAGAGAGGTAGAGAAAGAGAGAGACCAAGTGAAAGAGGGAAAGAGAGGGATAGGCGAAAGAAAGAGAGAGGGTGAGGGAGATGGGAAAGAAGGAGAGATACTTAGGAGAGGGAAGGAAGTAGAGAGGGAGAGAACTAAGAGAGAGAGTTAGGGGTTAAGGAAGAGAGAGGTGGGATGCAGGGAAAAGACTAGAGAGATAATGTTGATACGAGCATGTTGATTACTGAAATTTGACTATCTGAAATTTATATGAATACTCCAAAAACTAGAATCTGCATTATATGTCCTAACAATATTAGATCTGTAATTACTCTCAAACATCCTAACAATATATACATGAAATATAACTTAAAGAGAAATAGAAATGTGACTTATACTTAAATGTTATACTTTATGTATATATTTCAAGAGAGAGAACACTATTCTTTCTAAGATGAAAAATTGCTATGAAATACATTTGGCGTGCACCTTATATGGCATACACCAAATGGCTTTTTGATTTTTTCTTTTGGCGCATGCCATATGTGGAATACGGAAAATATTCTGCCTTGGAAAATACCAAGCCAAAGGTTTGGATTTGCCTTGGGAATCCAACCCAAAGGGTTGGATGCCCTTCTCAAGCTTGAGATGTGTTTTCCAACAAATATTGAAAATTTTCTTACCTTTTTGTTCGTTCTCTCCATCAGGTTTGCACATGTTTCAATGCAATAAAAAAACACCATACAATCGTTAATATCCCTCTTAGCTATCCAACCACATAATTATTTGCAAATTTTGATAATGGTAAAGTCTTCATCCATAATTTCTTTTGTTAGTGTGTTCATTTTTTGTCAAAAACCAAAATGTAGTATTTCGGCCATAGATTTTTACTCGTTTATTGAATTTTGAAAAAAAATACTTTTTTAGAAAATAGACTCTATTCTATATAATTTAAAAAAAAATTGATTAGTTTTCACAAATTTTTAGGGGGAGCATGCTCAAATTTATGTTTTTAAGGATGTGTCCACTTTGAAAATTAGTAAAAAATCATGTATTCATTAAAAAATTATCTGAAAAATATGGCATAAATTACATGGTGTTAGCTAATTTCTCACTAGACCAATTTTAAAAATTCCAAAAAAAGTTGACATTTTAGGGGGAGCACACTTCTATGTTATTTTTTATAAAAAAAACAACACCACTTTGTGTGCTCCCCCTTTTTGAAACCCTTAATCTCCACCGTTTAAAAAAAAAATTAGTAGTTTAGAAATTAGACTCAGAGCACTACAACTCTTGTTCTTGTTGCATCCTCATATTTTGAGTATAATTATGTTCATCTTCTTGTCGAAGTTTAGACTTTATTGATTTCATAAAAATAAAAAATAAAAATAAAAAGTGTCATCTTAAGACCCCTTTATGGTCCCCCATCTTTGTGCACTTACCCAAAGCTAATCTATTTAGGTTTCACAAATTGAGAAGAAGATTGTGTAGCTTTATTGCTAAGGATTTGAATATAATTTTATAAGAGATGTTAAGCAAGGTGATGGGATATCAATTTTAGTTATCATTTGGATCTTCATATTTAGGCATGAATTTAATGTTTTCTTTTTATACAACATTTCCTAAGAAATTATACTAATAAGCTTCATGATAAACCTTATCTAAGTCATTCCTTGAATATTGTCCAAAAGTGTTTTATTAAAATCACAAGTAAATCAATCACATCTAGGGGCTTTATCATTGGCCATATTATAGAATACTTCTTGAAGATCAACAATTGGGATAAATTGATCACAAAAGGTTCATTAAGAGGACAAAATTCAACAAGTAACAACCTTAAGAAATTATTGCAAAGCATGATAATGTTTAGGAGAAATATATTGAGCTTCAAAAACCTTCTCATAATTCTTTACAAAGGCCTAAATGATATCTAGAAGATCTTTAAGAATAGTCTACCTTTATTTGATCTATTTGCTACCTTGAAAAGTATGGTAGGCTTGAAGAGTTCAAAAAAAAAATTAGAACCTGTATTTCCTATTTCAACCCATGCAATTTGGATTTTATTTAAGAACCTCTAATAGAGTGGTTATTATTAATTCACTTTTGATGATGGATTTTAGTTACCCTAACTTGCAAAGTAGGAGAAAAAGGGTTGTCTTCAAGTGCAAAAGTATCTTCATGAAGAGCTAGGATCCTAACATCATATGCATACATCAATGAAAAATGGTCTATTGGTGTCCATAGATGTGAAGAAAGTGAGAATTATTCCTTATGTCCCTATTCCACCAAGTAATTCATCTATTCACCTAAGAAGTTCTAGCCTCCAAATTTTACACCTTGTAGATGTAGAATAATATACATTGATGATTAAATAGGAAATTATTAAAAGAATAACTATTTTAAAACCTTGGAAGTATAAACTTGCCATTGAACATTGAATGTGATGGAACAATGGTTGGATAAGGTGACATCTAGCATGGAATCAATTGAAAGAGAGAAAAAATTGGTACAAGAGAAGAAATGTTGAGTAGATATCATAGTAGTAATCAAGGTATTTAAGGACCTTGTTATACCAAGTGTTGAACACAATATATCACTGAGAGGGAGGTGAGTCAGTGATTCCTAAACTCTTTTCTTTTTAAAGCAACCTTAGAATATTGATTATTACCTTAAGCATTAAACAATCAAACTGGTAAGGCAAATGAGGATAACAAAGAAGACAATCACACAAATGCAACTCACAACACCATATGTACAAGGAAAACCCAATATGGGAAAAACCTCGGTGAGAAATGCTGCTAGAGACTACTACTCCAATTTGGCCTCACAAGTGAAACACTAAATTACAAAGATTTAGGGCATGAACCCAAGGAGCACCAACCCCTACTGATTTAGGGCACCAACACAAGGAGCACCAACCCCTGTGCCAAGGTCTAACTCAGTGATTTATAGTGAAATACAATTTTGATACAGTTATAGCTTCTTGTTGAAAATGAGTTTTGCAACTCTTGATCAAATAGGTTAATGCAAGTTGACAATCTTCTCTTCTTTACTGGATCTCACACTACATGTTATAAAATCACTCTCCCAAGTTCTTGACCTCTCTTCTCTCTCTCTCACATAGCCTCACAACTCAGTGTGTCACACTTGGATGCCGCCTTGCTCAACCACACCTCACCGGTTTGCTCAATTGCTGGACCTTCTACAGTTATACCGGTACTCAATCACTATCGGTTAAACCCTCTCACCAGTTTGCTTGTTAACTCACTCTGCAACTTTCTTAGAAAAAATTCTAAGGGAGATAATTCTTCTCTGCACTCAAGGTCTCTCCACTCTTCTTCTTCTCCTCAAGCATCACACTTTTCTATTTCAAGCTCATGTATATATGATCGTGGATTCCCGCCAAGATCACATTTAATCACTATCGTGTTAGGTTTTACCTTCTCCAACTCAATCTGAAACTGATTTGATTTTATCTACTTTTCAGGGATAAGATCTTCATGACATTGATCAATCACCAACAAAACTTTGCATCCCAATGTGTGTTTTCTAAATCTCGAGGTCTGCACCATGATTTTCTGCTTTTCTCTGTCATTCGCCATTAATGGATTTTCTATTTCCTTCACCAAATGGGTATGAGGATCAAATCTCCATCCAAGATCAATTCAGTCCCTTTTCCAGCTTGCCTTCCTTGAGCCGCAATCCTCTGGCATCTTCTGTAACTTGTGGGTTCCTCATTAAAGTCGACCTGCTTGCAGATTCGTTACGTCGATGCACACTCCACCGACCTGTGCAATACCTCCACCTGACATCCAATTCTCTTTCTTGTCAACATCCACGTCTTCTTTTATTCCTATGTCAGTTTGACACTCTTTGTTGACAAAGGTAAACTACCAATTTAGTTCATCTTACCAGTGTGACCTTCAAACATCCTCTATACTGACAACACATCTCGGGTTTGTGCCTTACCAGTAATTCTACTAACCGGTGGATGACACACTTTATGTGTACTAGTAGCCTTCCTTTTGTATGCTCACTCTCATGTGCATTACCATCATATGCCATGCTCTTCTTATACTGGTCAACACTTCTTCCTTACCGGTGACCTTGCTAAACCGGTTGACATCAATGACAACTTAATGCCAATAATGCCAACAATATCCCCCTTTGGCATTGATGTCAACTCACAACAAGACACTTCATACGGATAGACTTCTCCACTTTTGACACAATGACAAAGGGTATTGTCCACTCCCCCTTTCATCCATACCGAGCTCCCCCTTAGACTGCTACTAGCGATTGCAACTGGTAGTGAGATGTGATTCAAGAGTTATAGATGCTACTAGGGACTCCCCCTAAACCATATAAATCTGTGCTTTCTCAAGTGCATAAGGCAGATGACACAACTCCCAACTTGTATCTGAGGTACTCAAAGGTTCTTACCAATAATGGTTTGGTGATAATGTCCGCTACATGTTCTCTGGTAGGGACATAATCCATCCTTACTTATTGTCCTTCAACCTTCTCTCTAAGAAAATGATACTTGATGGCAATATGCTTTGTCCTAGAAGGCATCACCTGATTCTTTTCTATGTTGGTTACACTTGAATTATCACACCAGATGAGAATAAGATCAATGATGTCCACCTACATGTCTTTGAGGGTCTGCTTCATCCAAAGCACCTAAGAGAAGCATGTAGCAGCAACAATGTATTTTGCTTCAACAGTTGATAGGGAAAAATAATCCTGCTTCTTACTATGCCAGGAGACCAACCAGACACCTAGGAAGAATGCACCACCACTTGTGCTCTTTCGGTCATCAATGCAACTTGCCCAATCAACATCAGTGTATGCTTCCAAGATGAATTCTCCTTGTTTAGGATACCACAATTCATAACTGAGTGTTCCTTTGAGGTACCTAAATATTCTACTTACAGTATTCATATGTGACTGCTTAGGTAGAACTTGAAATCTGGCCACCATGCACACTACCTGTACTATATCCGATCTAAAAGCAGTTAGATACAATAGACTTCCTATCATGGATCTATACAATGTCTGATCCACCACCGGTGATTCATCATTCTTGCTTAATTTGCTTCCGGTCACCATGGGGGTACTTACTAATTTACAATCCTTCAGTTGAAATTTCTTCGACATATCCTTTGCATACTTGGTTTGTGAGATGAAGATTCCCTTATCTTGTTGTAATATATGCAAACCAAGGAAGTATGTCAATTCACCAAGCATTGACATCTCAAATTCTAACTGTATTTGATCAACAAATTCTTTGCAAAAGGTGTCTTTGTTGCCTCCAAAAAATATGTCATCTACATACACATCCACAATAATCATGTGGTTTCCATCTTTCTTTATAAATAAATTATTGTCTACACTTCCCTTTTTGAATCCTTTCTCCTTTAGGTATTGATCTAATCTTGAATACCATTCTCTAGGAGCTTGCTTTAAGCCATACATGGCCTTCTTCAACTGGCACACAAATGTTTCATCATCATGTAGCAGAAACCCTTCTGGTTGCTCCATGTACACTTCTTCTTCCAAGTTTCCATTTAGGAAGACAAATTTTATATCCATCAAATATACTTTGTAGCCCTTGTAGGCAAAAAAGGCTAGAAACATTCTAATTGCTTCTAATCTAGCTACCAGTGCAATACCTGAGAGTATCCTTTGTACACTAGTCTAACTTTATGCCTAACAATTTTACCTTCTTCATTCATCTTATTCCAGTAGACCCATTTAGTGCCATTGATGTTCTTGTCTGCCAGTCTAGGGACTAATTCTCAAGTCGTGTTCTTCTCAATCTGTTGCAGTTCTTCTTCCATGATAGCCATCCATTCTTGTCTTTTGTTGGCCTCATTGAATGTTTTAGGTTCTACTTTAGTCATGAGGCAGAAGTTGACTTGTTCATGATTTCGGGCAATTCTTCTTCTCGTTTGCACACCATCACTCTTATTTCCTAGAATTTTCTCTTTCGGGCGATTCAAGTGCACACACTGGCTGGGAGCCTTTTTGGATGCTTCTCCCACTTCATTGTCTGACTGAGCTTCCTCACCAGAATCACCAGAATCAACATACCACTTCTCCTTTGATTGACTTTCTTTGTGCATATCCTCATCAACTTTTACATGCACACTCTCAATGACTCTTCTTGGTCTTTTGTTGTAGCATTCGTAGGCCTTGCTATTAGATGAGTAACCAAGGAAGATTCATTCATCACTCATGGAGTCAAAACTACCTACACCATCCATATCTCTTTTGATAAAACACTTACTTCCAAATACTTTGAATTATTTGACTGATGGCTTCCAGTCACACCATAACTCATAAGGTTTCATTCTGTTGTTTGTTCTTAATTGAACCTAGTTCAAGGTATATGCAACAATATGAATAACTTCCTTCCAATATGCATCTGGTAGACTAGCCTCATTTAACATGGTTTTGGCCATCTCTTTGGCTGTCTTGTTCTTCCTTTCTACTACACCATTTTGTTGTGGTGTCCTAGGGGCTAAGTATTGCCTTCTAATTCCATGTTTTTCACAATAATTTTCAAATTCATTTGATGTGAACTCTCCACCTCAGTCTGATCTTAGACATTTTAGCTTGCACCCACTTTCCTTCTCCACCATCTTCCTAAAGATCTTGAATCTGTCAAATGTTTGTGACTTATCTTGCAGGAAAGTGACCCATGTCATTCTTGAATAATCATCAATAAAGAGCATAAAATATATTTCACTGACAAGAGCTCTTGTCCTAGTTGGACCACATAGATCTGTATGCACAATTTCAAGTGGTCTTGAGGTGTTGTGTGCTTTTTTCCTAAAGCTCACCTTAGTTTGCTTCCCTTTCACACATTCATCACAAAATATGCTTTACTGGTTTGATGATGGGTGGAATATTCCTCACACACCCCTTTCTGCTTATTGCAACTACGTTATCAAAGTTTATGTGGCCTAATCTTCGGTGCCATAGCCAACTTTCATCTACTTTTCCTATCATGCATTGGGACTCATAACAATCCTTCAAATTATAAATATTGTCATATGTCCTCTTTCCTTATGCCACAACCTAACCGGTACTTTCTTTCTTTATCTGGCAACTAGTTGAGTCAAAGGTGAATTTATAACCTTTGCCACACATCTAACTCACACTCAACAGATTGTACTTTAGGCCTTCCACACAATATACATCACGTGCCTTCAATTTCCCATCAATATTTAGATTACCTTTTCTATTTATTTTGATGGATGAGTTGTCTCTGAATCTTACTGAAGCACCATTCCAATCTTCAAGTTTGATAAATTTCTTTTTATCACATGTCATGTGATTGGAATAGCCACTATCTACAACCCATAGATTTTTCCTTTCATCATGTAAAGTAGTCTGCACTATCAGAGTTGATTATGCCTTGTCCTTTTCTTTCTTAACCCATACAAGTTTGGTTTCCTTCTTCTTGTCGGCTACTATTTTGTGCTTTGATTCAACTATCAGTTCTTGATCAGGAATTGTCTTCTTCTGCTTGATCTTCTTGTTTTTACAAAACTTTGCTATATGTCCAAACTCTTGACAATTATAGCATTTCACATTTTCATTGAAAGATGAATTGTTAAAATTATTGTAGGGGACCGATTTATTCTTCCTACATTCAAAACTCCTATGACCATATCCATTACACTGAAAATAAATAATATTCATATCCTAGAGTGCATTAAAAGGATTTCTACTTTCATAACTCATAGAGGGCTTATTGGTTAATCTACATTTAGCTATTGTATGCCCAAATTTGTTACACCAGTAATAGTAACCATGAAAGTTTGAAACATACTGGTTAGGTTTCCTTGGTTCTGCAAAGGACTGCCTCACCAGGGGTCTTCCCTTTATGTTGTTGTCTTTGGTGAATCCTTCATGGTCAAATCTTGTATTTCTCCTTGGATCTTCTTGTCGGTACAATGAGTGTGGCCTCTGGTTCATTGTTTGTGTATACCAGTTTGTGTGACGATTTCCAACAATATTTGCATATGTCTTTTTACTGGTATCCTTTCTTATAGTGAATGTCTTCTTCTCTTCACCTTCATTTGAAGAGGTGAATTGTATCTCTTTATCAGATGTGTTTTTGTTGTTTTAACTTTGACCTTCTTCAAAGCCTAAGCCATCGATATCTTTGGATTGCTTCTGTTTGCTCAACATCTTGACTAAGGCTTCAATGCTACCTTCATATTTACTTCGTACGTTTATTTCTTCCTTACTTTCTTCTTGAGTTCCTTTTTGAACTTCACTATTTCTGCTTCCAGATCTTGATGCTCCTCTTCCTTCATCATTAGATCAGAGGATGTAACTTCACATATCCTCTTGGATTCTTCTAATTATAGTTTGAAGTCCGATATAAATTGATTGGACTCATCCAAGGATTGCTTCAAGAGACCTTGTTCATCTACTACAGCAAGCTTGACCTTCTTGAGTTCTCTTCTTTTTTTACTCAACTACTGCATCAAGCTTGACCTTGTTCAAACAACCCACTCAAAATAGCATGTTTGACCTTTTCATTATTATCATACTCCTTTTTGGCATCAGGATCAATGGGAGGAACACTAGGGACAACATATCTATTCTTGACAGGCATCCACACATCAAAACTAAGGGAGGAAATATAGGTCTCCATTCTTCTGCTCCAAAAAGCATAGTTGGATCCATCAAACATGGGGGCTTTTGAGGAAGCAGACTCATTTTTCCATTGTGTTCTAAGTCCAGAATCTACCCAAGGTTTTTAAACAAATGGGAACCTAGGCTCTGATACTAATTATTGAACACAATGTATCACTGAGAGGGGGGTGAATCGGTGATTTCTAAACTCTTTTATTTTTAAAGCAACCTTAGAATATCGGTTGTCACCTTAAGCACTAAATAATCAAACCAATAAGGCAAATGAGGATACCAAAGAAGACAATCACACAAATGCAACTCACAACACCATATGTACGAGGAAAACCCAATATGGGAAAAACTTTGGTGAGAAATGATGGAGACTACTGCTCTAATCTAGCCTCACAAGTGAAACACTAAATTACAAAGATTTAGGGCACCAACTCAAGGAGCACCAACCCATACTGATTTAGGGTACAAACCCAAGGAGCACCAACCCCTGCACCAAGTTCCAACTTGGTGATGTATAGTGAAATATAATTTTGATACAGTTATAGCTTCTTGTTGCAAATGAGTTTTGCAACTCTTGATCAAATAGGTTACTGCAGGCTGACAATCTTCTCTTCTTTACGAGATCTCACACTACAGGTTATAAAATCACTATTTGATTCTTGGCCTTTCTCTCTCCCTCTCACTACCTCACAACTCACTGTGTCACTCTTGGATGTTGCCTTTCTCAACCACACCTCGCCAGTTTGCTCAATTGTTGGACCTGCTACAGTTATACTGGTTCTCAATCACTGTCGGTTAAACCCTCTCACCGTCTTTTTGTTAACTCACTCTGCAACTTTCTTAGAACAGATTCTAAGGGAGATGATTCAATCTCTCTTCACTCTTCTTCTTCTCCTCAAGCATCACACTTTTCTATTATGAGCTCATGTATATATGATCATGGATTTTTGCCAAGATCACATTCAATCATTGACATGTTAGGTTTTACCTTCTCCAACTCAATTCGAATCCAATTTTATTTTATTTGCTTTTCAAGGATAAGATCCTCATGACATCAATCAATCACCAGCAAAACTTTGCATCCCAATGTGTTTTTTCTAAATCTAGAGGTCTGCACCATGCTTTTCTGCTTTTCTCTATCATTCACCATTAATGGATTTTGTTGTTTCCTTCACCAAATGGGTACGAGGATCAAATCTCCTTGCAGGACCAATTTAGTCACTTTGCCAACTTGCCTTCCTCGAGCCGCAATCCTATGACATCCTCCGTAACTTGCGGGTTCCTCATTAAAGACGACCTACTTGCAGATTTATTACGTTGATGCACACTCCACCGACCTATGCAATACTTCCACCTGGCATGCAGTTGTCATGCTTGTCGACATCCACGTCTTCTTTTATTCCTATGTCAGTTTGACACTCTTTTTCAACAAAGGTAGACTACTGGTTTAGTTCATCTTACCGGTATGACCTTCAAACATCCTTTGTACCGGCAACACATCTTGGGTTTGTGCCTTACAGGTAAGCCTACTAACCGGTGGATGACACACATCATGTGTACCAGTAGCCTTCCTTCTATCTTCTCACTCTCATGTGCATTACCATCATATGTCATTATCTTCTTGTACCGATCACCACTTCTTACTTACTGGTGACCTTGCTAAACCGGTTGACATCAATGACAACTTAATACGAATAATGCCAACACCAAGCCCAAAAAATATTCCACCTATTTGAGAATTATTATGATGGTGACCCATATTAAAATTGAAAAGAACCAATTAATTAAACAAATGTAATACTATGCCTCTTTGATACTAGTTGTCCAATGCATAGATAAAACCCCATATAATTTACAATATTTCATCTTTATAATAACAAAGTCTTCACGCATGACCCAAGTTGGAATGGTCAATGAATCAACAATTCATCACTATAATAAAAATCTATCCACAACATCATTAAACCCATAAATATTGATAATTATAAAGTAATAATTTTCAACATTTAAAAGAGGATATATATCACCCTATTGGTAGGGTTAGAAACCTAATCTACCACATCGTAAAGCCACTTAAAATAGAGAAAGTTGATAACCCCTCCATATTTAACATCAAGATTAATAAAAATAAGGAATTGATAGGCCAAATGATGTGGCAAGTAAACATAAAAAAATAGTAATGTTGATATCTTATAAGGAAAGAACATCCAAAACAAGAAACTTCTAATGAAAATCACTCACTCATATTTCTTAGGGGGGCTTAGTGAGATCTCAAACATTATAAGAGATAGAATCTATTAAAAAGAATCAAGAGCCCTATCATTTATATCCAACTCTCCAAGAGAGTAATAATGCTTTTGAAAACACTCCTTTTTAAAAAAACTCCCCAGAGGAATGTTGGAGATTTAAGGGCTCCTTTTTTCTATAATATACTATCTCTTCTCCAATTTATTGGGTAATTTGCGAGAGTGATGTAGATACCCATCAGAAGGGGTGGAATAAATAGGTCTCTTTGACTAATACATGGATACAACAAATTCCAGATAATATGGTATTCTAAAGAATCATGATCTGGTAGAAGGCTCCTCATAAGAGATAGTGACCTCTTTATACTTCTTAGAATGTTTTGAAGACACGAGCTTGGTTGTACTTGAGTAGTTAGGAAGTTAATCATAGAAGGGGATTTCTCTTAAGAACCACCAATATTTGCACCTATATTTTTATAGCTCCTATCTTTAGTACAAACCTTCACCATATTTTCAAGGAGGAGATCTTGTTATTAGGAATGGTGAGAGGATATTATTTAATCTTATTATTTGAATATTGCCACTGGAAACAAGTATTAGGAAAATTAAGGTGAAGTACATGCTAGGTGTGATACAAATGTCTAATTCAGACATCTACACACTCTTTTAGGTTTTTAGAAAGATTTGTCTCAACACACATATCTTTGTGAAGGAGACTAATAGAATATATTAAAAGTTAAACACACATGATATTTCTAAGAAAGGAAACAATAGTATTTGAATAGTACACATATAGGACAAGAGAAACTTTTGAAATTCAGGTTATATAGGCATGCATGAAGTGTATTTTGATCTGAGATGCAAAAGTTGCACATCCATGTTTGAAATACTAATAGTGGTGCACAAGCATACCATGACCCATGGTTGAGGATAGCCTCAACAAAATAGAAGAAAAACAAACCTTAAGGTTCTAAATAATATATCAATTTCAATTCTAGATGTGAGGTCCAATTATTGTTAACCCATTCAAAAAGAATTCTTTTAGGAGTTCTCAATATAAAATATCATATCATTTGATATAGAATGCTCTAACTAATTGCACATGCATTATCAAATTTAAGGATTGATAACACCACATCCACTTGTTAATCAAAAGGATTACTTTATAAAATACTTTGGAAATAAACTTTGAAGTACACTTGTTTAGTGGTTTCATTGCTCATTATAGCTATAAAACCTTTAACACTAGTAAAAATCACTAGGTTGACACTATTTGGGGCCTTATAAAGGGATACCAATAAACAAGTAGTGGATAAAAGATTTCCTATGACAAAGAAACAAAGCTACATTAGGGTGGTGACAAACTTCAAAAAAGAAAAACCCTACAAGATCTCTCTCCTCCTAATCATTTGAAAGAACCAAATAATTAAATCTTGATAAAACATCAAATGATTTAACATACTTTTAAACAATATCACTTATTGATAAAAAAAAATATTAATTAAAATTTAGATGTATAATTTAATAACTTAATAATTATTTTGTTAGAAGTGTCTAAGTGTGTGTGTTTTTTTGCAGTATGTACCAAAGAATTGTTATTATTTATTTAAAATATTTTGAAGAGTTATAAAGTAATTATTAAAATATTCAAAAAGATAATAAAATGTAGTTGATTGGCATGTATGACTTATTAAAAACATAAGTTTAAATAAATAAAAAATGAAGGGTGATAAATCAATTGATTAGGTATATATGATTTAGTTAATAGAAGGTAGATTATTTTGACAAGGAATGGTTGATGAGGAGGATTCTCCAAAGAGAGGGTTGAAGGCCTCCTAAGTGTTTTGTGAATCTTAGACAACAAGCATAACCAACATACCTTAGCTAGGAGGATAGAAAACAAGTTTTTGGATGTCTTTTACAAAAAGGAAGATCACTTGATTGAAGTACCTATTTTCCATGAAGAGTCGAGTCCCTCTACTAATAAAGAGATAACAACATATAGTTAAGGGTATATGTTTCACTCTATCATTTGGAAGTTTCATGATAATAGTTCTCGAATAAAGATATTTTGTGTAAGTCTACTCATATTACATGATGCACTCTCATAATTTAACTAATTTTTTTTTAAGGTATTGGGATTCAATTTTTCTTTCTAGCTACACAATTATTCTAAAAATATAAGTAGATAAGAACAAAAAAAATTTAATTAAGAAAAATTAATATTCAATAGCATCAATATTAAAGAAAATATGTTTTATAAATTTTCAAATTAAGATTTAATAAATATTCTATAAATTTTTAATTCAAACAATATAAGAAAATTCAGGGAGCTCAATCCCCTAACAAAATTGATCTCAAAGAAAAATGGTTCAATAAAAAAGGAAGAGAAAATATTTTTATTCCATTTCTAAACACATAAGACCCTAAAGTAAGTTTATGAAAATTCTTGAAGGTCTCTATCTTGTTGCACTATTATATAGAAGTCTTTCCAAATTAAAAGCACTTAGTAAATGAGTATACAAAATTATCTATATGGGATAGGTAGTTAAAGTTGTTTGGGGTAGTTGTTCGAATTATCATTCAAATTTTCTTTGTACAAATAATTCTTTATCAAGCAATAGGACTCAAGTATTTTGTATTTCATATTCAATCATAATACATAGTAAGAAAAAAAAAAAAAATCCTTTCATAAATGTATTAATATAGGCATCTTAAACACATCTATTATTTATCTCTCCAAGTGTCTATAATACATTTGTTATTTAAGATAAATAATTACTTCAAGACCATATCCCTCCACATTTTTAAAATAAAACGACCTAAAAATATTTTGTTTAAAAAAAATCTAAAGTTCTTTTCAGAGTCCAAATGGGCCGAAGCTATTCTGGCTCCAAAACAGACCTTTCATACAGCGTGTTCGCAACGTGTTAGTCAATCACAATCGTTTATTACAAAATCAACGGTGTAAAACGCGCGACTAACACATGTGTTAGTCAATCCGTACTGCCGTTTTGAAGCCAACACGTCCAAATGACATCACATGCTTCTCCACAAATTAAACCTCCTATTCTTTCACGATCATAACATCACATGCTTCTCTGTTCAAATTAGAGCCCGTTGATATCAAAAAAAATCTCATTTACATTAAAGAGACTGTAAATGCCGACATGGAAAAAGGTTCACGTGAAATATATTTAAATGAGGCACGACCAAATCACGGGACAGATAGAGAGATTAATGGTTGTTATATGTCTCATTCACTGCACCCATCGAATAGAAATATTCTTTTGGGAAATGTGATAGCAGATTTCAATCTCTTAGGTTTATGGGATTGTTTTATCAAATTTCCCACTTTCACATGTTTCGACATAAACATAGCAGAAACTTTCTGCCTTTAATTAAGGATTGATGTGTTGGCTTCAAATATTATCAAGGGTGTTTTTTTGGTAGATAAATAGAAATTTTGAGGGTTTCTTGAGTTTATCTATATCATTTGAAAATTTTAAGGTAATATTTTGGGTCATATTATTGTGCAACTCATTTAATGATAAAAGAGATTAGATTTCGACAATTCATTAAGAGCATTGTTTTTTTTTCTAGATTCTATTTTGTAGGATTTTGTTTGTATTAACATTTTGGATCACATTCCATGATCAGCGATCTCCTACAACTCTTTCATCCTCATGATGGATTATGGAGTGTGATCTGAACCATTGATGCAAACAAAATCGTACACAGTAGAATCGAGAAACAAAGTAACAATCTTTTAAAGGTATCAAAATAGTTCTAATATGGGTGTTTTAGTTTTCATAGTTGCATTGTATTTATATAAATTGGTTCTTCGGAGGATCTTAGTCCTCCTAATAGTGACAAGGAGTCTTCTTCCTCTACTTTAGATGGTGACAGTGATGATGACCTGATTCACATTTCTCTCCTAGTCATCATTCAAAGGTTGATGATTCTCCTCCAGACTCTCCAACCTCATCACCTCTTTGGGCTCAACAAACATTTCAGTCAACAAGTGATTGGCTTGGTGATTCATCAAATACTAGAAGAATGGGGTCACAATTTCAATATGCTTCGCATCTCTTCATTTCTTTAGCTTTGAATCCACAATGCTTTCGAGAAGCTCCAGGCATTCCCAAGTGGGATGCTACAATGCAAAAAGAGTTCAATTCCTTCGAAAGGAATCACACATGGGATTTAGTCCCTCTTCCTAAGGGAAGTAAACTTGTTCGACACAAGTGGATCGATTGAACAAAATTTACAATAGATGGGTCAATTGATAAGCATAAGGCTCACTTGGTAGCAAAAGGATTCTCCTAAGTTCCTAGGATTAACTACTCATAGACTTTTGCACTAATTGCTAGGATGACTTTTATTCAACTTGTCCTTGTTATAGTTGTAGCCCATCATCGAGAAGTTCATTAGATGTTTATGAAGAGTGCCTTTATTCATGATGAACTTTAGGAGGATATCTAGATGGAGCAACCACAAGGGATTTGTTTAGGATCCCTCATTTTTGTATCAACCTTGAAAGTCTCTTTATGCCCTCAAACAGGCTCGTTGAGCTTGGTATGCCAAGATGAACTCATTCCTTCTAATAGTTAGTTTCTATTGATGCTTTTCTAATTCGAACATATACATTATGTAGTGGGATGATATTCTTACATTTTTGGTTCTCTATGTTGATGACTTTTTTATCACAGGGAGTCGCTCATCCACCATCAAGGCAGTGAAAATTGCTCTCCATGATAGATTTTTAATGTTAGACTTGGGTCTTTTGCATTACTTCTTGTGGATTAATATTAATGTCATCTTAAGGTATCTTCCTTGGACAACCCAAAAATACACTTGATATGTTCTCCATATTTCGCATGGCTAACTATAAGCTTGCACTGACTCCATTTTTGCCAAGGTTTAGACTTGAGACTAAGTGCTTTTCACCTTTGGTTGATGGAAATTTATATTGAAATCTTGTTGGAAGTCTGATCTCTTGACTCATACGAGTTTTATATGCTATGGGCATGGTCTCTTTGTTGGCAAATACACTACACAAGTTATCAGGTGTTGTCATTGATGGCAACCCAAGTCAGTGTACCCATCTGCATTGTATGATTTGATCATACCGAAAGTCAGATTAAAGATTTGTTCAAGTTCGATAAGCTAAGAACAAAGCATCTGATAATGTTCAGTATTTTGGTCGGTACTTCCTTTCAGGTTAACATTTTTGTGTTGCAGATCTAAGGGAATGTTGATGGATGTCTGGACTACCCTATTCCAAAGTTTGTCTCCGGTGATTATTGGTGTGCAAGATAGAAGCTTCTAAGTACCAGTCTTTGGTTTGACAGTGTAGAACAACCGAATTGTATGGATAATCTTTGTGTGGATTTGATGGAGTGATTTTGGTGGATTGTTTTTATGGTCCAAGTGTTTTGTCCGACAATTTTGGTAACATGTAATCAATTATTTTGGTTCGCATTAGTATGTGTGCTCGAATTCAGCCAACTGTTCATACACGTTTGAATAAAGTTTTAAGTTTCATGAGTCGACAAGCAATGGATCTAATTTCTTGTTGTGGATATATATGATCGATGTTTTTGATCATTTTGGTAATGCAAAAAGTGTTAATGATTGATTATGTGTAGTTTCATGTGTGCGGGATAGAGATTTGTGCTTTGGATCATAGCACATCAATGTAACAGAATAGTGAGAGATGAAGTGTATGAAATTCGTATATTGTGCTTAATCATAACTATATTTTAGAATTTGTAGATGTTGTTCTTCAGTTCAAACACTCCAACGATCTTTTGTAATTGATTTGTAGGCAGTGAGCCTCTCTTTTGAGTAGTAAGCTCTAGGCAGTGTGACTGAATGCATGTGCATTCCCCATTATAATACTTCTAACAGAGTATACTTATATTGTGGGTTCGTCCCCACCGTGATTTTTCCCTTAACTAGGTTTCCACGTACAAAATCTTTGTGTTATGGTGTTGGGGTTGTTTGTTTTATGTTCTTGCATCTTTCTTTTGATTAAAAATATTAAGTGGTTGAAAGAACAGATTAATGTTAAAGTTTGCAGAACACTGATTCACCCCACTCTCAGTGTTCCTTAATTCCAACAATTGGTATTAGAGCTTGGTTCCTCGAATGAATTTTAACAGCTTGAGGAATATTCAGGAAGGTGATTCAATGGATTCTAGTGGTCTTCATCAACAACTCCTAGTTGCACTAGATGATCTTGATCAGTCCAAAGCTGAAGTCTGAGAATTGCAAGATAATCTTAAGGATGCTAAGAGTTTAATTCACTCATTGAAAGAGAAACTAAACAAGTCCATGGAAAAGAGAAAGGAACTCTATGAACAGCTAAAGCAAAAAGAAATCAAAATCATGGATGATGATCACTTGAGTCAAGCCTTGAAGGAGAAGACATAGGAATGTGAGAAGATTGGAAAAGAAAATGCAGTCCTGAAACATGAGATGGAGTCTATAGTGATGGGGTTGACCAAGGAAATTGAGGGAAGAAAGAAGAATGAATAGAATCTTAATTAGTCCTTAAAAGAAATTTTTGATGAATGTCGCATACTAGATTGTGAGGTTGGCCAACTGAAGCTTGATCTATAAGAATCCAAACACAATGAGGAACCTGAAAAATAGATTGTCATTATTAGGAATGAACTTGTGACTGCAAATGAGTACAAGGAGATGTTCAAGATTAGCTCAGCCAAGCTTGATGTTCTACTTGAAACCCAAAAGAAGGTAGATGACAAGTAAGGTCTTGGATTTGAGGAAGGTGAAAGCTCCAGATCTGGTCAAAGCAATCCTAAATCAGGAAATCAAAAGAACAAACCTAAAAAGTCTCCAGTAAGACAACCTAATGCTCAAAGGTATCCATCTTTCAATGGTAAATACTTTGTTTGTAATAAATTTGGTCATAAAGATATTCAATGCAAAAGTAGAATGAATCCAAATGGTCCGTCTTTCTCCAGTCAATGTTTCAATTGCAATAAGTATGGACATAAATCAAGTGAATGTGGAAGTATGATAAATAACTCTTTCAATAGAAGGAATGTTAGATTTTTTGCATGCAATAGGTTTGGACACATTGCTAATCAGTTCAGATCAAGAGGAAATAAAGTGAATTAGAGGTTTGGACGGGGAAATGTTGTGTGCTACAATTGCAACAAATCCGATCACATTGCAAAATTTTGTAGAAGGGTCCGACAGACAAAAATAGTAGTGTGCAAAAAGATGATAAAGGAAAAGGGAAACTAGATGAGATCAAGAAGCAAATGAACAAGGCATGAGTGAAGAAGAGTGATATTGATGCAAGAAATGGTTCTGCACTTGAATCCAATACTGGAAATTCCTCTAGGAATTAATTTAAGGCCTCTGGCCTAGGGGGAGTTTTCAAGAAAATCATTTTCCCCACTGCTAGCAGTTGGTGCCTGAATCTGACAGATTGGCAGAAGTTGTATTAGGGCATTGCAAATGAGTTGGAAGGATTTCTAGAAGAAAATGAGTGATATTGAAGATCCGCAGAGGAATTTTTGTTAAACAGTCTGAGAAGACAGGAATTCCAGAAGGTTTAGGGCAAGCACATTTATTACATCATAAATTTAGATGTGTGAATGATAAAAGGTAATTCAACCTTCTCATTTGTCATTGTGCATTCTAAGAGAAAGAGAAGGAGCGAGCTCTGCAAGCAGATTTTCATGAGATCGAGGCATGAAGGCAATTTCGTGTGAAACCCTAATTCGGCGAGAAAGGTATTTTTTTGTGAAGCTTGTGAACTTGAAATTTCTAGAAATGGGTACTCCAATGGTTGTGGATATGACTGAGAGGCCTCGCCCTAGGTTTAAGAAACATCCTTTCAAATCTATTGAGGTAGATCAGCTAGGTGCATTTTCATCTATTTTGTATGGCGTTCTTCATGTCAAAGATATTAGGGCATACATTCATGCTAATCTAGATGAACTCGAGAGCTCTCAATTGCTAAATTTATTCACAAATCAACTCAAAGATGAAGATTATAACCTCAAAGCCGAATATAAGGTATTGGAGACGAAGAATTTCATTCAGTTCATCCAGTTTCCATTGTTTGAAGAGAATGAACGGGTCCAGTATGTTTTGAGTCAGATGCATGATGAATTCACATGGTTGATGAGCCCGTTTAAGATTACCAAGGATGCCATCAAGGCTGTAACTAGTTTGAGCTCATCCAGAGGGCTGCCCATGCTGAAATCCGTAAAGAACCAACTCGTTACCAACACAACTAGATCAAAGTTTGACAAGAGGGCAATGACAATCAATGACATTATTGAACTATATGTGAAGTTTTCCTCTATGGTTATTGGTTACAAGATCTATCCCTCCACCTAGGAGAATTTTGTATCTGGTATTACAATGTATGTAGCTTATCAGATGATTAAGGAGAATGCAAAATATGACCTATGTGAGCTGTTGCGGAGCTAGCTAATGGAGAATTTGGCCAAGATAAAGAAGGATAAGAAGAATGCATTCAAGTATGGCACTTTGATCTTGTGCATGTTCTTTTACTTCATGAATGAGATTCTAGGAGTGAAGGGAGTTTATTGGATAAATGACAAGTTTTTTACTGCTCAGATCAGAGATCATTGATATAGCATTTGTGACAACAAATCTCAGAGAACTTCTCTTTGGGGATATTTCAAAAAATTTCAAGGTATAATGCGGGATAGGGAAAGGATCCCTCAGTTCATTGTTGAGAAGTATAAGGACTCAATATGGTTTATGGTATACATAGATGAGTGCTTGATGGAAGAAGTGGAGCCAAGAACAGTTTGGATCATGCCTATGGGGTATGAATTAGATGAGAAAATACTTGAGATGTATGCTCAACATCTCTAAAGAAAACCAATAGATACTACAAAGCAAAGATTTGGGACCTATGAGGAGAAGGACTTACATTTACACTCTCAAATGAAGCGACCTGAGATAGTCTGAAAGGTCAAAAAGTAGGTTGAGGAGTATGCAGAGAGCATTGGCATTTCCAAAGAAGCTATGAAGAAAGCCAGGAAGAGAACAAAGGTAGATGAAGAGGAGAAACCCAGCAAAGAAATATCTACTATTCTAAGAGCCTCTCCTAGCAAGTCAAGACAAACCAGAAGATGTGCACCCTCCTCTGATTCACCTAATCCAACCAGCACTAAGAAATCACAAGCCAAATCATTCGACAAGGAAGGAAAGATAAAGAAAGCCAAGAGTTCAAGGGTGTATGTCACTATTAAAGATGATGAAGAGACCGAATTTGATGTGGCAGTGAAAGAAATCAAGACCAAGGGTACAAAGCCTCAAAAGTCTCTAAAGACAAACCCTCCGATAGAGAAAAGATAAATAAGAAGATGAAATTTGATTCAATTAAGCTCATTGTGTCAATTGATGAAGTTGTTAGTGTTGTTATTGAGTATGGTAATCTGAAGCCTCTGTCTAAATGCTATGACAAATTTGATGAGGCTAACAAAAGAATTCTTGAGGAAGCCACTATTAAGTATTTGAATACATTCAATAGGGATTTTGTTGAAATCATGTCTGAGATACCTAAAAGTTTGTATGACATATTAGAAATAAGAAGAGTTAGTGCTAAGGCTGAGGATGAAAGACTAAAAGAGTATGTGTTGATCAATCTACACCCTATGATATCTGTAGAGGAAGTGAGCAAGATAGTCAAAGAAACTAAAAGGGAGTTTAGGATCAAAACCAGAATAAATAAGCTAATGTTTGGGAAAATTGACGAAGTTGTTAAGGAAACAAAGAAAATCTTGAAGTCAGTTCTGGAAAAGAATAAATTTTATGTTGTCACAAAAGAAGCTCATGGTGGTGATGATTCATTTGTTCTAGATGCATAAGAATTGCACTCAAAGGCTAAACAGGTTGAAGTAAATGTTTCCTTTGTTCTGGAAGAGAAAGATGTGAACAAAGAGAAGGAAGATGTAATGAACCAAGGTGGAGAAGAGACAGGGAAAGGAGATAAAGTTGAGGATACTTAGAATCCTCTGAACCAGTCAAATAAAATGGACACGATGCCATCTGTGGAGATTCAAGCTCCAAGTAGAAATGAAGGTCCAAAGGAGGTCAAAACAAAACTTGACATAGGAAGCAAAAAGATTGAGGTAATTGGTGTTGTCTCTAAAGCAAAAGACACTATAAAAGATGTCAAGGACTTCCTTGAGAAGGATACACATGTTTTTTATGATCTGATGTTGTCTCAAGGACCTATCAATTTGGCCACTCTCTCTCCCATCTAAAAATTAAAGTTAGCATCATTTTCTTAGGCCAAAGCAAGAGAGGAGATTCTGAAATCTCACATAGAGGACAGTGAGCTGCTAGGTCTTGCATTTGGTGTCATAGAGAAGATAATGCCTACATTCTGGAAGGACACATCTGATTCTCCCTCAGGACAACTGAAGAGCTTAATCAACTTTGTAAGTACTCATTTTGAGTCTTTAGAAAAATCAGCAAAAGTTAGGGTCTGGAATGAGTTTAATGATATCAGATTCAATGAGTTGAAGAAAATGATTGAGAATGATAGGAGGCTACTAGATAGTTGGGTGAAAAGTATTCAAACGACCCTATGTGAAGTTGGTGCAGTATACAAATCTTGTTTATCATTTTCTAAATTTGTTGAAGATATTGAGAAGCAGATAAAGGAGAATGAGAAGTAGTTGGCAGGTCTTTCTCTATCCTTTGATCCCTTGTCTATTTATGTGGCTAGTCAAGAAGGTCAAGTTATATCTTTACTTGACAAGATTAAGAGCTTGATGCATGATAAGGATAAGATTGTTGGTAGAGTTTATGAGCTTCTAAGTCTACTAGATTCTAAGTTGGAAACAATGTTTAGTGCTTTAAATGAAGCTCAAGATGCAATGGTCACCTGTGATCCCCTAGATCTTTAGATGGTAGAAATGAAAGCATTTCTCTTTTATGGACAAATCTCAGTTTTGGAAGGCCTAAAGAAAAGTTGGGACAGTGATCTGAGTCTATTAAATAATATATTGGTAGATATAGTTAAGTTTATGTAAGTTAAAGATGCCTATTTGTACATATGCTATTGTTTATAAGATTTTTGTATGATTTTTGGTATGCGGATCCTTGACTTTTCCATTTATGTCAAAGGGGGAGTATATGGTAGTGAAAAATGTAATATTCATCTCAGGGGGAGTTATGAGTCTTGGAGTTTTGAGTTTTGGAGCATGTGTGCATATGTGGTACTAATTCCGACATAGTCATTTTTCACTAAGTGTTGCCATCAATGCCAAAGGGGGAGATTTTTGGCAAGAGATTGATGGCAGCCAAAGTTAGTGTACCCATCCGCATTGCATGATTTGACCATACCAGAAGTTAGATTGGAGATTTGTTGAATTCTAGCAAGCTGAGAACAGAGCATCTGACAGTGTTCAGTATTTTGGTCGGTACTTCCTTTCAGGTTAACATTTTGTGTTGTGGATATAAGGGAATGTTGATCGATGTCTAGACTACCCTATTCCATAGTTTTTGTCTCTGTTGATGATTGGTGTGCAAGATAGAATCTTTTGAGTACCAGTTTTTGGTTTGACAGTGCAAAATGATCGACTTGTATGGATAATCTTTGTGTGGATTTGATGGAGTGATTTTGGTGATTGTTTTTATGGTTCAGGTGTTTTGTCTGATAGTTTTGGTAACATGTAATCAATTATTTTGGTCTGCATTAGTATTTGTGCTTGAATTCAGACAATTGTTCATAAACGTTTGAATAAAGTTTTAAGTTTTCATGAGCCGACAAGCGATGGATCTAATTTCTTGTTGCAAATATATATGATCGATTTTTTTTATGGTAATGCGAAAGGTGTTAATGATCGATTATGTGCAGTTTCATACACACAAGATAGAGATTTGTGCTCTAGATCATAGTAGAATAGTGTAATAAAGCAGTGAAAGATGAAGTGTATGAAATTTGTAGAATGTGCTTAACTGAAATTGTATTTTGGCATTTGTAGATATTGTTCTTCAGTTCAAACACTCCAGTGATATTTTGTAATTGATTTGTCGGTAGTGAGCCTCTCTTTTGAGTAGAGAGCTCTAGGAAGTGTGCCTGAATGCATGTGATTCCCCATTGTAATACTTCTAATAGAGTATACTTATATTGTGGGTTCATCCCCACCAGGGTTTTTCCCTTAATTGGGTTTCCACGTACAAAATCTTTGTGTTATGGTGTTGTGGTTTTTTTTTTTTGTAATATGGTGAAAAGTGATGAGGGGAGATCAACTGGAAAGTTTTACTCCCCTCAAAAGAGGGATGAAAGTTTCACAAAGGATTCCCTTCAATTTTTCACACACATTACATTTAAAATAGGGGTTGAATTCAATAGATCCAATCCCAATGGAAAGAGATTGAATACTAAGTGAATTGTAGGAAATTTGGAATGTATTAGGAAAGTAAATTAACCCTCTTTTATAATAAACTAGTTGAATTAAGAAAATTGAGACTAAGTGTAGAAACGACAAAGAAGCAATTATATCTTGAGATAAAGATGTGGGATGAAGCTGTACACCTAGAATTAGCAGTAGAATGTCGAGACAAAGTTTCCCTACAAATCTGAGCAAAATTTGCAGGGACCATGTTGAAGTTGCACACGGTCCTCCACAAAATCCGTACGTCGAAAAGGGTTTTTCTGTCTCTGGAAATGAAGCCTAAACCTGCAATTACAGTTGTGCATATGCAACCTACACACATAAAAGAGAGGAAAATGTTGCTGGGATTGGGGGTCTGCCTTCAGGTCAAACCCCATTTTGGAATTAACCAAGTGGTTAAAAAATGTTGCAAGTAAATGAAAGGAAATGTCTAAAGTGAATCCACCTCAAGGAGGGGATGTAATTGAAAGGTTGATACCTTTGTAGATGAATTTGCTTGAATGGATATGTAAAATAGGATGTCTTGAATGTTGGTAGAAATATCCTCTTCAATGGTTGAATCCTTGTCTTGAAAGCAACACCTAGCCTTGAAAGGAGACTTGAAATGATCAATGCTTGAATGCTTATGATTGACTTTGCTTATCAACTTATGATCCACCTGTCGAACTTATGCAAATAGGAGAGGAAGTGCTCATTATATACTTCCCAACTAGGGGTGTTTAGATAATTTCCCACCTTAGGCCAGCATAGGGAAACTTTTCCTGCTCAACAATTGACAAGCCCAATGCAAGATAGGACCAAAGGGGGCCCAAAATAGGGCTAGGCCAAGGGTTCCACACCCCTTTCCTAGGGGAGACAAGGGCGACATGCCCCTGTCCTACCCTAATTTAGGATAGGAAACAACTAAGAGACAATGCAGAATGATGGAAAATGCAAGTTGTTGATGGCATGAGCATGTTTTGGGTCTCCGATCAGGCTTAGGGATTAGTTCGCTAATTCAAAGACCCAAATGTGGTCAAAAATTGCAAGGGTCACAATTTTATGATGCTACATTTAGCCCCCACTTTAGCGAGAGTATAAGTGTATGCCAATACTATCGGTAAAGTATAAGGAGACAAGATTGAAAGACTTTCACCACCTCAAGGAGGAAAGATACACCAAGCCCCCAGTGGACTAAGGATCTTACAACTTCAATTGATGAAGTAAAAGGGAAGATCAAGAGGGAGAACCATGACTACACGTAGTAAAGTTTCCCTCACTATGAGTCATTACAAGAAAGGATACCAAAAATTACAAAGCAAAGCCAAGTTCACTAAGTAACTCCAAGTATCAAGAAGGAAAATATGAGTGGAGTGTATGTCCCCATGTTAAAGAAATCACGCACGCTGTATCAAGAGTGATTGCTTTAAGGTAGGATACACCTAAGAGAGAGAACAAGAGGGAGCATGTTATCGTAAGGATTTAGTCCCCAATCGAGGAATTAACCCAAGGATAATTAACACAAAACACAAAGCATGAGGTGGCTTCACTTTCCTGAGGGTCAGTATGATGTATGATAACTCATGTATATCAGGTATATATATGCATAGAATAGTCCTCATTCCCCAAAGAAAGGGAACCACCTTGTAAGAAAGGGAACACATGTGTCTTTTTAGTCGACATGAAAGAGACCAAAAGAGATCTTAATGCTTTGCATGGTCCTCAAGTAGACATCACTAGGGACAATAAATAGAAGAATAGGGAAACACATAGAAGAATGGTCACAAAAGAGCAAGAAAGGAGAGAGGTAGAGGATCCATGGTGCTAATGTATCTAGTCTAGCACAACATCCTCCTCCCGATCTTGTTGATCACTATTTCGGAAAGGAGGGAAACACGATAGAGGAGTGACATCGAGCACAATAGATGGAGCTATCACAAGATCCAAACAAGGACTATGCTCATGTGCTAAGTCACTTTGTTCGTTTCTAGGAGCTAGGATTAAGGCTTTTGAAAATTTTGTAGATAAATGTTTGTCAACATCAACATATTCATATTCACTATCAGAAGCATTAGGAGTTGTATTTCCATCATGAACAACATTTTCACCCATTTCTTCATCAAGATTTATAAAAAGAGGAGCTCTAACATGAATAGAAGTAAAACCATCATATGTGTTTTGCAACTTATGATTTGGAGATTTAGGTTCAACATCTTGCTGAGAAGAAAATGGAATCATGTCAACTTTTGGTGTTTTGGGAGATTGAATAGTTTGAGAAACAACTTCATGAGCTCTAACACAACTTTTTCATCGGCATTCTCTCGCACAACGATTCTATTGAGTCTTAGCAGAAGGGTGGGAAGAAGGGAGAATAATTGTTGAAGGAGGAATGTTATCATCTTTGGTACTTGGATGGTTAGGTTGAGGTGTTTTAGGTTGGACAAGAGGAGAGGCAGGTCTCTTCTACTGAGAGGGGGGGGGGGTGAATCAGTACAGACAAAAACACAATATTAAACCAGTTTACCAGCAGACACTGTGCTTTGGCAGACAAATAGTAACACTAGTCTTAAATAGAGTACAACTGACAAAACCCAGAGTAACTGAGACAAGCATAAACCGGTTGACACTTATATTCTCATACAATCTAATACTTAATTTCCATTTCACCCTAGTGCATGAATAGGTAATCTATTATCAAAAGATATATAACCAGCTAGATCAACATGATTTACCTTCAGACACAAATTACTCAAACCATCACAAGAATATCACCACACATGACACACAGATTTTTCACGTGGAAACCCAACTGGGAAAAACCACGGTGGGGATGAATACCCACAAGTTGTTTTTGAACTCTTTAGAAGTCCGCTCTGTTAGGAGCCTTGTCCGGTTAAAGACTGATACAATAGGTTCTGTTAGGAACCGATCCTATTAGGGATCACCCAGTTAAGGGATGGCTAGAATACCCGGTTAAGGGTTAAACCCTATTAGAGGTTACCTTGTTAGAGGATTTCAAGAACTCAATGGTTTTGAGTCACCCTATTAAAGGATTTATAGTAAGCTAGTTAAAGCTACCCTGTTAAGGGATTTTCCAACTATTGAAGTGGTTAGAGATCAACAGGTATTACAATGATTTGGTAACAACACTCAATGCCAATGCAGATCCACTTTAGCTCCTCTTCACCTTCTGCACTTACACTCTACAGGTATCACTTCTCTCTTTTGGTTTGGCAAGAATCACGTATCTCTTCTCTTGGATACTCACACACAACTTTTGCCAACAACCTCAGAAAGAAACACAACATCGACCTTATAGGAAATAGATAGGTCAGTAGCATAAACCCTAAACCCTAAACCTGTTAGGTTAAGCAATTCAAATGGTTCAATCTTGACCATTGAGCACATTGCATTAAATGCAACAGTCTTGAACCAATCTCAAGACGTTCTCCATCGTTCATTTTCCACTGATTTCATGGCGGCTGATAACCCATCACACATTATCATTGTTTACAGACTTCGCACATTCCTGAGGTAGATAGGAACAATCTCCTTCATGCAAGATCCTTCACGCACACAAGGCTGACGTGGCAACATGATCTATTCTTCTTGCAATGCTAACTCATCACACAAAGTCACCGATTGAGTCACGCAGGCTTGAGGCACTTCAGCTGGAAACCCTAAAGTTGAGACTACCAACCAGTAGTCATACAAAGCTTCCATGTGTCAATTCCCATAACCACATGTCAGTTCACCTTAAACAAACACACCGCTTCACTTTGGCACAAATGCCGGTTCACAGTGTTATATTGGTTCTCACATATACTGGTTCTTGGTAACATACCGGTTCTCACATATATCGGTTCACTCCTCTTCAACATATTGACATCAATGACAACATACAATGTCATTATATCCTCATACCAGTTCACATAATGCCAACAGAACTGCACCATAGAAAGGAGGAATGTTTGGTGTAGGAAGGAGACTTGGTCCATCATGAGGAGGAGGTATAGGTCTAACCTTGGAAGGAATATTATTGTTCTTCTTAGGAAAAGGCATAGTTTCATCCATAGGAATAGGTTTGGAATCTTCCTTAGGTAGAAGATTAGTTCTATTCGTTAGGGGAAGAACTTCATCTCCAAGAATGATGGGAATATCAAGCGTTGGAGTCCTAGGTTGGCTTCAGGATAAGATCATATCTTTCTTCCATTTTTTATAAGATTGAAAGAGAGCATCACTTCTTGGTGGAAGAGATCCAAATTGTTGAGGCCAAAAGTAATCAATAGGAACACCTGGGCTTCTTTCAGTCAATCAAAATAAGCTATGGTTAACAGTTATGATTTCTCCATTGTGGGGAAATTTCAAACACTTATGAATCAGAGAAGAAATAGCCTTCATGGAAGATAGCCAAGGGTAGCCTAACTTCACACGGAATTATTCAGATGAAGAAATGATAACAAAGCTAACATCTATAGATTTAGTATGAACCTCAATAGGAAGTGTGATAGAATCAATAGTAGGCCAAGAAAATACATCAAATAATTTAATGACCACATTAGTATCATCATAGATTGATTGATACAAATGTAAAGTATAAAGATATTCTTCAGTGATGAGATTAACCATGCAAGAGGGATCAATAAGCACACCACGACAAGGTTTGTCATGGATCTTCGCAACTATGTATAAAGGGCCATTAGGTACCTTAATGGTCTCACTAGGATCAAAAGTAATACATGGGTCCTTAGGTGTTTCTTGTTTCTCTACCATATTAACCATATTTGGAGCTGTGAAAGTGACATCAGAGGGAGAGAAAGAAGTATATTCGGTCTCAATCACATTAGAGGTATGAGAGGGTAAATGATCAGTGAAAATCTTAAGATTTTGATTAGGAGGAGCTACTAATTTGTTTCCCTTATCATTCACACTTGCCACAAATATTATCAATCAAGTCTTGAATCTTACATTTTAATGTAAAACATTTTTTAGTATCATGATCAGGTTGACGATGAGATTGACAAAAAAAATTATTACCAAAGTGAGGTGAAGTTGCCTTGGAGGGCTCAACTGGCTTGATTGGAGGAATTTTAATAACATTTATTTGTAACAACTAAGACATGATACTATACAAATATTCATTCAAAGGAGTAAATTCTCTCTCTTTTGAAAAATTTAGAAATAGGAGGCACACCTATTGTAGCATTCACATTGTTGTTATTGATGGTGTCATTGAATTTGATGAAGCCTTTGTTTGGTCTGAATTTTGCAAATGGTTGCTGAGAACTCTCACCCTTATCACTCAGAGCCATAGGAGTAGATTGCTCCATTTGGCTCGCAGTCAGTTGATAATTGTGAAGGGTTGCGCACAACTACGGAAAGGAAGTAAACTCGGAAAAGAGAATATTTTCCCTAATGTCTTTTTGCAAATTAGAAATGAAAATTCTTTGAATATCATTATCAGGCACTGGAAAATAAATTTGAGAACACAAATGCTTGTATCTACCAATGAAATCAGTCACTTTTTCTTTAACATCTTGTTTACAGTGCATTAAATCAGTGAAAGTGATTTTAGGACCTATGTTGTTTTGAAATTGTTGAATAATAGCATTTGCTAATTGTTGAAAAGAAGTAATAGAATAAGAAGGAAAAGAAAAATACCATTGTAAAGCCTTATCTCTTATTGTTCTAGTAAACAATTTGGCAAGCAATCATTGATCATAAGCAAAGTCAGTACACAAAGTTTGGAATATTTTGACATGTGTTAAAGGATCACCTTTACCATTATAGAGTTCCAATTGAGGAAATTCAAAATGTTTAGGAGGGACAACTCTAACAATATCAAGAGAAAGTGGGCTCGCAACGTCAAATATGGGTACACTAAACTTGGATTGACTCATAGAAGCAATTTGTTGTTGCAATGAAGACACAGTTCAAGCAATATTATTAATGGTTGCTTTGGTTGAAGAATTTATGTTAGACATGTTTGATTGAGAAGGTGGTGTGATGTTATTGAAAGAAGGTATTGATTGAGAATAAGGTGGTGGGACACTATGGTAATTAGGCATAGGTGATGATTGAGTAGGGAATGTTACACTAAAAGGAGGAGTAAAATCATTGAACGAATTGCCCCCTTGTGTCACATTGATTAGTTGAGAGACAATAGGAATACTCATTGAAGGCATAGATAGAGATGGAGGATTGAATGAAGAAGATGGATTTCCCCCATGGCTAATGGTTGTAGGTATGACATTTTGAGCTAAAGTAGAGATGATGTTTGAAGTGAAAGTAGGAATACTAGCCATAGAAGTGTTCAAAGGAATAGAATGATTGATTTGTGTAGAAGGTTTTTGAATAACCTAAGTTCTCAGCACAACTCTTCATAGGCATAACATTATAATTAACAATGTGATAAATACCACACAATATATCAATTCCATTCTTATCACTTTGAAGCTTGTGTTTTAGACCTTCAATTAATGGAAAAGCTTTACTATTAGGATATTATTGGGACATCCATTATTGGAAATTGTCAAAATGATTGTCCAATTTTGAAAGTTGATCTATGGAAACTCTAGTCAAAGCTTCTTCTTCATCATGGGAATTATCATTTGGGTAAGTAGATATGTTATTAGGTTCGGAAGAATGAGTAATATCCTCATTGTAGAAGTCACCCAAATTAGGCTTCATCTCTTCGGGAATTAAACCTTGGGAAGCCTTAATTCTAATGCTTCGTCTAACGGGGATAGTATAGGTAGGACTAATAGTTGTAAAACTCATGCACTAGAGGGAAAGTTTGAAATTTGAATTTGGGGAACAAAGTTTGCAAAATTGAATAATGTAGAATTTCAAGAAAATGATGATGATATAATTTGAACTTTGTGGAAAGAAGAAATGACACAATCTCCAAGAAAGATTTACAATTAATAAAAAGAGATTGAAATTTAAAATTAGGTCCAATGGGATACCACTTAATTTCAAATTTCAAATTGACAAAATTAAAATCTTAAAATTAGGGCAGATTATAATTAACCACTTAATTTTAAATGTTTCCTTGGAAGTTGTAATGTTGAAATTGGGAAGTGTTTTTTATTTTGGAGGGATCAAAATTTGACAAAATCAGCCAATTTTCTAAATTCAAGCAATTAAATACAGTCATAACAGTCTCCCGAAATTTTGGGAAAAAAGTCAGGGACCGTGTTGAAGTTGCACATGATCCTCCCAACTTTTTCAGAAATTTTTCAGGAATGAAAGCTATGATGATTTGAGAGCTAACCCCAAAAATTTGATTGATTTTACAATCTCTAGATAGGCGAAATTAAGGTTTGAATGTCAAAAATAGGACCCTATTAAGGTTTTGAAAAAGATAAGAAATTGAATTGCAATTTTGAAAAAGGTCAAACCTAATGGATAGGGCCACCTTAAATAATATTTAGAAAACTAAAACTGGTTGAAATTAATTTAAATTTACGCAAAATCCAATTAAACTTGAAAATTAGGGTTTTAGGACCTAACCACTGAATTTTGGGAAAAGGAGGGAAATTGAAAATTTGAATTTTAGGCAAGAAGACAAGTCTGAAAATAATCACAAATCTGAAAATGTAAATCCAATTTTTGCACAAGTTCAAGTTGATGTTTGAAAATTAGGGTTTTGACAATTAAGCACTTAATTTTGTAATTTTGATTAGCAAATTGAACAAGACAATGAAACAATTGAATTTGACAAGAAATACAATTTTTCAGATCTAAGACAATAGATAGCATTTTTTTCAAAATACAAGTTCAATTTCAATCTTAATAACTAGGGTTTTGACTAAATTAACCACTAAGTGTTTTGTAAATTGCAAGAAAATCAAACTTGTAAATAAAACATATTCAATAATTTTCAATGTAAGGCATGTAAGACGTCAGGTTCACCAAAATGTAATATGGTGAAAAGTGATGAGGGGAGATCAAGTGGAAAGCTTTACTCCCCTCAAAAGAGGGATGAAAGTTTCACAAAGGATTCCCTTTAATTTTTCACATGCATTAGATTTAAAAGAGGGGTTGAATTCAGTAGATCCAATCCCAATGGAAAGAGATTGAATACTAAGTGACTTGTAGGAAATTTGGAATGTATTAGGAAAGTAAATTAACCCTATTTTATAATAGACTAGTTGAATTAAGCAAATTGAGACTAAGTGTAGAAATGACAAAGAAGCAATTATATCTAGAGATAGAGATGCGGGATGAAGTTGTGCACCTGGAATTAGTAATAGAATGTCAAGACGAAGCTTCCCTGCAAATCTGAGCAAAATTTGCAGGGATCGTGTTGAAGTTGCACACAGTCCTCCGAAAAATCTGCGTCGAAAAGGGTTTTTTCATCTCTGGAAATGAAGCCTAATCTGCAATTACAGCTATGCACCTGCAACCTACACACAGAAAAGAGAGGAAAATGTTGTTGGGATTGGGGGTTTGCCTTCAGGTCAAACCCCATTTTGGAATTAACCAAGTGGTTGAAAAATGTTGCAAGTAAATGAAAGGAAATGTCTAAAGTGAATCCACCTCAAGGAGGGGATGTAATTGAAAGGTTGATACCTTTGTAGATGGATTTGCTTGAATGGATATGTAAAATAGGGTGTCTTGAATCTTGGTAGAAATCTCCTCTTCAATGGTTGAATCCTTGTCTTGAATACAACACCTACCCTTAAAAGGATACTTGAAATTGTAGTATCATGAAATTGTGACCCTTGCAATTTGAGACCACATTAGGGTCTTCACGTTGGCAATTCAAATCCCTAAGCATGATAGGAGACCCGAGACTTGGTCAACCCTCAGAAACTACCTTGTTTTGCCCTCTGCATTGCCTGAACCTGCTTCCTGTCCTGAGACAAGGGCAAGACAAGAGTGTGGTGCCCCTGTCCCCCCTTAGGACAGGGGGTGGCACCCCTGTCCTCCAAGGATAGGGGGATGGCACTCTTGTCCATGCCCTATTTTGGGGCCCCCTTTGTCCTATCTTTGTATTGGACTTTGCATTGAGCGTGAAAAACCTTCCCTGTGTCGGCCTGTGACAGAAAATCAGTCAATTAACCCTAATTGATGAGTATATATGTCGCATTTTCCCTTCCCATTTTCATAAGTCAGAAGTTTTCATCGATAATGCATTCAAGCATTCAAGAGCATTCAAGCATTCCTTTCCAGCATTGAGAATTCTCAAGTCTCCCTTCAAGGCTAGGTGTTGCATTTAAGTCAAAGATTCAACCATTGAAGAGGAGATCCCTTTCAACATTCAATTCAATGCAAGCAAATCCATCTGCATTCTATTTACAACCTCCCTTGAGGTGACTTACATTTTTGTCTTTCATTTACATTTACTTGCATGCACTTTCTTTCATCATTTGGTTAATTCCAAAACTGGGGTTTGTCCTGAAGGAAAACCCCCAATCCCAACCCCTTTTCCTCTCTTTTCTATGTGTAGGTTGTAGGTGCACAATTGTGTTGCAAATTCAGACTCCATTTGCAGAGGCGGAAAAACCCTTTTTCATTTCGTCGATTTTTCGGAGGACCGTGGACACTTTCAGCACAGTCCTGACAAATTTTCTTCAAATTTGCATGGTAACTTCGTCTTGACATATTATAGCTAGATCCAGATGCACAACTTCATCTCATGCTTCTATGTCGAGTTATAATCAGTTCTTTGCTACTTTTACACTTAACATAATTCAATAATTTTCCATTCTAAAAGAGGGGTTAGCTTATCATTTCTATCCCATTATCAATTCATTGAGTATTCAATCTCTTCCCTAAGAGATTGGATCTAGTGAATTCCCCCTCTTTTAAATGTAATATGAATAAGGTGTTTGAAGGGAAGTCCGCAGTGAAACTTTCATCTCTCCTCAGAGGGGAGAAAAGCTTTCCTCTCGATCTCTCCATCATTCACCCTTTTTCACCATTACATTTTGGTGAGCCCAATGTCTTATATGCTTTATTCTAAAAATCATTACATATTTTTCATTTACAAGTTTAATTTTTTTGCAAACTTAGTTGTTAATTCATTCAAAACCCTAGTTTTTAAAATTGAAATTGAACTTGTGTGTTGTAAAAATTGTTTGTTATTGTCTTAGATCTAAAAATTGCTTTGTTTGTCAAATTCAATTTCTTCATTGTCTTGTTCAATTTGCAAATCAAATTCACAAAATTAAGAGGTTAATTGTCAAAACCCTAATTTTTACAAATCATCCTGAAATTGTGCAAAAATTGAATTTCCATTTCATTTTCAGATTTGTGACTGTTTTCAAACTTATCTTCTATCCTAAAATTCAAATTTTCAATTTCCCTCCTTTTTCACAATTCAAAATTTTAAAAATTAAATGGTTAGGTCGTCAAACCTAATTTTCAAATTTAATTGGATTTTGTGCAAATTTCAATCAATTTCAATCAATTTTAGTTTTCTAAACATTTTCAAGGTGTCCCTATCCATTAGGTTTGACCCTTTTCAAATTTTCAATTCATTTCCTCATTTTTTTCAAAACCCTAATAGGGTCCTATTTTCCCATTCAAACCTTCATTTCGCCTATCTAGAGATCGTAAAATTCGCCAATATTTTGGGGTTCGCTTTAAAATCATCATAACTTTCATCCCTGAATTTTTTTGAATAAAGTTGGTCGGGCCGTGTGCACTTTCAACACGGTCCCTGGCTTTTTTCCCGAAATTTTGGGAGACTGTTATGATCGTATTTAATAGCTTAAATCTAGAAAATTGGGTGATTTTGTCGATTTTTGATCCCTCTAAAATAAAAAATACCTTCAAATTTCAAGAATTTTTTAAAAATTAAGTGGTTAATTATACCTTGCCCTGATTTTAAATTTTTTGATTTTATCAATTTTAAAATTAAGTGGTATACCCTTGGCCTTAATTTTAAAATTCCAATTTTCTTTTAAGATTCCAATTTTCTTTCATTTATCATCAAAATTATTTTTGAAAATTGTGTCATTTTCTTCTTCCAACAAAGTCAAATTGTTTAATCATTATTTTCTCAAATTTTGCATTATTCAATTTTTGGGCACTTTGTTCCTATTATTCAAAATTAAAATTTTCCCTCTACTGCATGAGTTTCACCACTATTAGTCCCACCTATACTATCCCCATTAGACAAAGAATTATAATTAAGGCTTCCCAAGGTTTAATTACCGAAGAGATGGAGCAAAATTTGGATGACTTCTTTAATGAGGATAATGCTAATTCTTCACATCCTACTCATGTCCCTATCTATCCAATTGATGAATCCCATGATGAACAAGAATAATCTTTGACTAGAGTTTCCATAGATCAACTTTCAAAATTGGACAATCAATTTGATAACTTTCAATAATGGATGTCCCAAGAATACCCTAATAGTGAAGTTCTTCCGTTAATTGAAGGCCTTAAACGCATGATTCAAAATGATAAGAACATAAATGATATATTGTGTGGCATTGCTCATATTGTTGATTCTAATGTCATGCCTATAAATATCTGTGTTGAGAACTTAGGTTATTCACAACCTTCAAATCAAATCAATCGTTCTATTCCTTTGTCTACTCCAATGGCTAGTATTCCTACTTCACTTCAAACATCATGGCTACATCAACTCAAACTGTCATTCCTACAATAATTAGTCATGGGGGTAATCCCTCTTCTTCATTTAATCCTTCATCTTTACCCATGTCTTTAATAAGTATTCCTAATATCCCTCAACCAATCAATGTGACACAAGGGGGCAATTCATTCAACAATTTTATTCCTCCTTTGAGTGTCTCATTTCCTACTCAATCATCACCTATGCCTACTTATCATAATGTCCCACCACCTTATTCTCAATCCATACCTTCGTTCAATAACATCACACCACCTTCTCAATCAACCATGTCTAACATTAATTCTTCTACTGAAGCAACCATTAACAATCTTGCTCAAATTGTGTCTTCCTTACAACAACAAATTGCTTCCATGAGTCAATCCAAGTTTAGTGTGCCCACATTTGATGTTGTGAGCCCACTTTCTCTTGATATTATTAAAGCCGTCCAACCTAAGCATGTTGAGGTCCCTAAATTGGAACTCTATAATGAAAAAGGTGATCCTCTCACACATGTTAAAACATTTCAAACCTTGTGTACTGATTTTGCTTATGATCAAAGATTGCTTGCAAAACTGTTTACAAGAACACTAAGAGATAAGTCTTTACAATGGTATTTCTCTTTTCTATTATAGAGTTAAAACTATTCTATCACTTCTTTTCAACAATTAGCAAATTCTTTCATTCAACAATTTCAAAACAACATTGGTCCTACAATCACTTTGACTGATTTAACACCTTGTAAACAAGGTGTTAAAGAAAAAGTGATTGATTTCATTGGTAGATATAAGCATTTGTGTGCTCAAATTTCTTTTCCTTTACCTGATAATGATATTCAAAGAATTTTCATTTCTAAATATCAGGGAAATGCTTCTTTTGTCTGAGTTTACTTCCTTTTTGCAGTTGTGCACAACACTCCACAATTATCAACTGGTTGTGAGTCAAATGGAGTAATCTACTCCTATGGCTCCAAGTGATAAGGGGGAGAGTGTTCAACAATAATTTGCAAAGTTCAAACCAACAAAAAGTTTTATCAAGTTCAATGATACAATCAACAACAACAATGTGAATGCCACAATAGCTGTGCCTCCTATTTCTAAATTCTTTAAAAGAGAAAGATAATTTACTCCTTTGAATGAATCTTTACATAGTATTATGTCTTAGTTGCTACAAAGAAATGTTATCAAACTTCCTCTATTCAAACTAGTTGACCCATCTAAGCTTGCATCTCCTTATTTTGATAGCAATTCCTTTAGTATATTTCATCGTCAGCCTGGTCATGACACTGAGAAATATTTTGCAGAAAAGTAAGATTCAAGATTTGATTGATAATAATACTATATCCTTGGAAGGTGTGAATGATAAGGGAAACAAATCAGTAGCTCCTCCTAATCAAAATCTTAAGATTTTCACTGATCCTTTTCCTTCTCATACCTCTAACGTAATTGACACAGAACATACCTTTTTCTCTCCTTCTAATCTTACTACCACAACTCCGAATTTGGTGAACATGGTAGAGAAACAAAAGACACCTAAGGATCCTTGTATTACATTTGACCCTAGTGAGACCATTAGGGCACTCGATGGGCCTTTATACATAGTTGTGAAGGTTAAAAACATACCTTGCCATGGTGCTCTTGTTGATCCTTCTTGCATGGTTAATGTTATCACTGAGGAATATCTCTTCACTTTACAATTGCATAAACCAACCTATGATAACTCTAATGTGGTTATGAAGTTATTTGATGGATTCTCTTTTCCTACCATTGGTTCTATCACCCTTCATGTTGAAGTTCACACTAAATCTATGGATGTCAACTTTGCTATCATTCCTTCTTTCGAGCAATTATGTGTGAAGTTGGGATACCCTTGGCTATCTTCCATGAAGGCTATTACTTCTCCAATTCATAAGTGTTTGAAATTCCCCCACAATGGAGAAATCATAACCATGAACCATATCGTATTTCGTCCATCGGAAAGAAGCCCTAGTGTTCCTATTGATCTCTTTTGGCTTAGGCAATTTCAATCTCTTCCATAAAGGAGCGATGCTCTTTTTCAATCTTATAAAAAATGGAAGAATGATATGATTTTATCCTTGAGTCAATCTAGATCCCCAACAATTGATATTCTCATCCTTCTTGAAGATGAAATCCTTCCCCTAATGGATAGGATTAATCTTCCTCCTAAGGAAAATCCTCAACCTATTCTTATGGATTTGACTATCTTCTGCTAAGAAGAACAACAATATTCCTCCTAAGGTTAGACCTGTACCACCTCCTCATGATGGACCTGGTCTCCTTCCTACACCTAATATTCCTCCTTTATATGGTGTCGTTCCACCTCCTTGCTCTTATAGAGAGAAGAGGCCTGCCTCTCCTCTTGTCCAACCTAAAAGACCTCAACCTACACCTTCAACTATCAAAGAGAAGATTGTTCCTCCTTTTATAAATATTCTTCCTCCTTCCCAGTTTTCCACTAAGACTCGACGAAATCCTTGTGCGAGCAACCATCGACAAAGGTGTCATGCTCGAGCTCATGAAGTTGTTCATCAAACCATTCAATCTCCCAAGACTCCAATAATTGATATGATTCCATTTTCTCCTAAGCAAGATGTTGAACCTACATCTCCAAATCATAAGTTGCACAAAACATGTGATGGTTTTACTCCTATTCGTGTTCGTGTTCCTCTTTCTATAAATCTTGATGAAGAAATGAGTGAAAATGTTATTCATGATGGCAATACAACTCCTAATGCTTCTGATAGTGACTATGAATATGTTGATGTGGACAAGCATTTATCAACTGAATTTTCACAAACCCTAATTCTAGCTCCTAGAAGAACAAAGTAACTTACCACATGAGCATAGTCCTTGTTTGGATCTTGTGATAGCTCCATCTGTTGTGCTTGATGTTGCTCCTCTAGTATGTTGCTTTCCTTCCCGAAATAGTGATCAACAAGATCGGGAGGTGGATGTCGTGCTAGATTACCAATATTAGGACTGTAGATCTTCTCTCTCTCTCCTTTCTTGTTCTTTCGTGACTATTCTTCTATGTGTATCCATGCTCTTCTATTTTTCCCTCAATGTCTACTTGAGGACGATGCAAAGCATTGAGATCTCTTTCGGTCTCTTTCACGTTGACTCGAAATACATCCTCTCTTCCCTTTCTGTTAAGGTAGTGTCCTTTCTTTGGGGAATGACGATTATTATATGCACCCATACATATATTATATACACGAGTTATCATACAACATACTGACCCTGAGGAAAGTGAAACTACCTTGTATTTTGTGTTCATTATCCTTGGGTTTATACCTCGACTAGGAGCTAAATCCTTGCGTTAGCATGCTCCCTCTCTCTTCTCTCTCTCTTGGGTGTATCCTACCTTAAAGGAATCGCTCCCAATAAGGCACGATCACTTTAATGTGGGGGCATACACTCCGCTCATATTTTCCTTCTTGATACTTAAAATTATTTAGTAAACTTGGCTTTGCTTCATAATTTTGGTATCTTCTTTTTCGTGACTCATAGTAAGGGGAACCTTGCTACTTGCAGTCATGGTTTTCCCTTCTTGATCTTCCCTTTTACTTTGTCAATCGATGTTGTAAGATCCTAAGTCCACTAGGGGCTTGGTGCATCTTGCCTCTAACGTGGTAGAAGTATTTCGATCTTATTTCCTTGTACTTTACTGACAGTATTGGCGTACGTTTATACTCTCGCTAAAGTGGGGGCTAAATGTAGTGTCATGAAATTGTGACCCTTGCAATTTGCGACCACATTAGGGTCTTCACGTTAGCGATTTGAATCCCTAAGCCTAATAGGAGACTCGAGACTTTCTCAAGCCCCTAAAATTGCCTTGTTTTGTCCTTCGCACTGCCTGAACCTACTTCATGTCCTGAGACAAGGGCAAGACAGGTGCGTGGCGCCCTTGTCCTTGCCCTATTTTGGGGCCCCCTATGTCCTATCTCTATATTGGACTTTGCATTGAGTGGGAAAAACCTTCCCTGTGTTGGGCTGTGATGGAAAATCAGTCAATTAACCCTTATTGATGAGTATATATGTCGCATTTTCCCTTCCCATTTCCATAAATCAGAAGTTTCCATCGATCATGCATTCAAGCATTCAAGAGAATTCAAGCATTCCTTTCCAGCATTGAGCATTCTCAAGTCTCCCTTCAAGGCTAGCTATTGCATTCAAGTCAAGGATTCAACCATTGAAGAGGAGATCCCTTTCAACATTCAATTCAATACAACCAAATCTATCTACAACCTCCCTTGAGGTGACTTACATTTCAGTCTTTCATTTACATTTACTTGCAAGTAATTTCTTTCATCATTTGGTTAATTCCAAAATTGGGGTTTGACCTAAAGGCAAATCCCCAATCCCAACCCCTTTTCCTCTCTTTTATGTGTGTAGGTTGCAGGTGTGCAATTGTGTTTGTAGATTTAGACTCCATTTGCAGAGGCGAAAAAACCCTTTTCATTTCACAGATTTTTCGAAGGACCGTGGACACTTTCAGCACGGTCCTGACAACTTTTCCTCAAATTCACAGGGTAGCTTCGTCTTGACATATTATAGCCAGATCCAAGTGCACAACTTCATCTCACGCTTCTATCTCGAATTATAATAAGTTCTTTGCTACTTTTACATTTAACATAATTCAATCATTTTTCATTCTAAAAGAGGGGTTAGATTATCATTTCTATCCCATTATCAATTCATTTAGTATTCAATCTCTACCCTAAGAGATTGGATCTAGTGATTTTCCCCTCTTTTAAATGTAATGTGAATAAGGTGTTTGAAGGAAATCCGCAGTGAATCTTTCATCTCTCCTTGGAGGGAAGAAAAGCTTTTCTCTCGATCTCTCCATTATTCACCCTTTTTCACCATTATAGAAATGCTCAATGCTCAATGCTTGAATGCTTATGATCGACTTCGCTTATCAACTTATGATCCACCTGTCGAACTTATGAAAATAGGAGAGGAAGTGCTCCTTATATACTTGCCAACTAGGGGTGTTTAGATAATTTCCCACCTTAGGCTGACATAGGAAAACGTTTCCCGCTCAACAATTGACAAGCCCAATGCAAGATAGGACCAAAGGGGGCCCAAAATAGGGCTAGGAAAAGGGCACCATGCCCGAGCGCCACACCCCTGTCCTGCCCTAATTTAGGACAGGAAGCAGCTAAGAGACAATGGAGAATGATGGAAAATGCAAGTTGTTGATGGCATGAGCATGTTTCGGGTCTTCGATCAGGCTTAGGGATTTGTCTCCTAATGCAAAGATCCAAATGTGGTCAAAAATTGCAAGGGTCACAATTTTATGATGCTACAGTTTTATGTTCTTGCATCTTTCTTTTGATTAAAAGTATTAAGTGGTTGAAAGAATAGATTATTGTTAAAGTTTCCAAAACACCGATTCACCCCTCCCTCTCAGTGTTTCTTAATTCGAACACTCTTGATTCATTCAAGAGCCACATGCGTTGCATTAGAAAGTAGCTTTAAGAAGGTCCTCCACTACATTAAAGGTACTTCCAATTATGGACTTTAATATGCAATAGGCATGTATATTGACTTGGTGGGATATACACTCAAATTGGGTAGGCGATTCTTAGGATCATAAGTCTACTTCAAGGTATTGAGGTTATTTTGCTTTAGAATATCCTCATTGAGTTCTGTATTCTAGCTAGAAAACCTATAGTTATCTTTTGTGATAATCAAAGTGCTATACAAATCTCAAGAAATCTAGTTCATCACCAAAGGAGAAAACACATTGAGATACATATGCACTACACTCGAGATCTGATTCAGGAAGGCATCAATGATCTTAAGTATGGTTCAACACTGGAGCAAACTATGCACATCTTCACCAGACACTTCATTGAAAGCAAGTTCCTTCATTAGCAAGTTTTGCTTGGGGTGTGAAAGGTGTCTACTTCAGGAGGGTCCTCTCTCTCTCTCTCTCTCTCTCTCTCTCTCTCTCTCTCTCTCTCTCTCTCTCTCCTTTTGGGAGGATCTCTATGTACATGGGTATCTAATATTGCCTCATCTTTTGGGACCCATCTTTTCACCCACCTAATATTGGCTTAAGGGTGAATGTTAGTGTATGTTTTTATTTTCCTTATGTTAGAGGGTATTTATTTTTCCTACACATATTATTTAAGCATACTTAGGCTATCAAGAGTGGTTAATATGAGAACAAATGGAAAAATACTTCAACTACATGTGTCACTCTCTCCCATACATGGGTAGTTGAGTTACACACCTTCTTTTGGCATCTTGTGCTACCTCTCATAACCACTATTTTGTCATTAACTAAGTAGGTTATGGGGTAGTTGGGTTTCTCACCCTCTTTTGGCTTTGTGTGCCCCCTTTCATAACTCCTTTTATGCTTTCATGTAAGGAGGTCATGCCACATATTTTCACATATACCAAGTAGGTAAAACCTCCCACTTTTAATGGGGAATAAGAGTTAATGCACCTCTTGGATGTATATGCCCTTATTTTGCTATATATTTAGCACTCTCCTCTAACCTTCACTAGTTCAACTATTTTAATTATATCTTAGTGAGAGTATTAGGAGTCTTTTGAAATTTATCTTGCCTTCTCTCTATTTTTCTTTCATTTCAAATCTTCATTTGGCTATATTTATCTTTGATCATCTCTACGAACAACATCAGACTATGGGTTGGTTCTCACTTCTCATATAATCTAATATAAGATCCAAAGTCAATGAAGAAATCTTTGAAAGTTTCTCAACTACTCCATGCAAAGGCTAATGTATAACATGGACCAAAGATGTAGATGCATTGGCTTGATAGCATTGAAGTGTTTGTCATCAAAAGTGCTTATCAATTCTATAAAATGGGATTCAATAAAGAAGTTTAATATGCCATGTAAGTAATCATCCCAATCAATTGTAGTGGAAACACAACTATGAATATCCCACTGCCCTAACTCATGAGAAGCCAATGATGTAGGAATGCTCAACACTAGAGAAGCAACAGGCAAAGTATATAATATAAATCAAAGGTGTAGGAACCAATGAAGAGGATAGAACTCCAAGGTTCAAATAACCAAACTGTACATCTCCTATATGCTAAAGGTATCAATGTCATCTATACTAAAACCATCGTTAAAGCTGATAAAACCAAAAGAATTAAAGGAATACAATTTGGAACCATGATCAACATGACCAGTGGCAATAATGCTTATACTCTACAAATCTCTAATGGTCACACAATGTGGTGTGAACTCGACTATTTTTTCTTGTGCCACTATGTGTAATTTGATAAATGGAGAAAAGATTGGTGGTTAAGGTACATAAAGTACATCATTGAATGTTCATTCACCGATTTCAATAGATACTTTTCCAAGAGTTGACATATAGGTGTTATTTGCCATCAATATTGGTGGGAATGAACAAGACTCAAATGCAGAAAATAGTTCCTTGGATGCTAAATATGGTGTGACACCTTGAAATCAAAACACTAAATATTGAGGGCCTAACTTTGATAAGACACTTAAGACCAATTGTTCATCTTGCTTTTCTATCCACATTGCTTGAGCTAAAACCTTAGCAACTTTAATAGCTTCTAGTGAAGAACTCCTAAATTGTGTTAAAGTCTTGTGGATTAAGACTTATTAGTTTATTCTCCAATTGATGTCCCCTCATTTTCATCTTTCTTAGCAAACATGTCTTCTAATGTTGTCTATACGATAATATGTGTTGTAGCAAAATCAATGTGAAAGACGAGATCAAGAGAAATGGGCATACACAAAATACCATAGGCTTCATCATACGATTATGATGTTTACGTTTTTTAGCTGCTCCTGTAGGTTCAAGTTCGAAACACATAGTGACTCCATGCAATATGAATTTATTAAGCCTTATATCAATTGATATTTTCCATTCAAACAAGTTAAATGGAGTGAGGATTAGGTAAATTTTGCAAAATAACACAAGACAACCCCCCTTGATTCAAAATTAGGCGACCCCCACAAATTTTGGCACTTCATAACTTATTACATTTTACAATACAAATATGTCCAATGTGTGGGAAATAAGAAAATATTAACTTTTGCAAAAAGAAACACTCAAATTCGAGCTACTCCTAAAAAGCTTTTAGAAATTTTTTTTCCGTAAAATTGACAAATTGTAAAATAACAATACTAGATGATAAAAAAATGCTGGATAGATTTAAACTAGCCATCCAACCACTAGTTGCAGTCAGCTCAAAGTAAGGTTTTCAACGACTATTCACTCTTGGGGAAAAAGCCTCCTTATTTGCAAGATATTTAAAAAAAAAAAACTGCCCCCTCTACACTCGCTATAATTGTTCCAATGAATTAATTATGCAGTGATAAATGGTTAGATAAGCATAAAGTTTTTAACTTTAAATGTTGTTAAATGCCAAGCATCAATGCAAACAAGAAATATCCTTTACCATTATGTTGAGTCAAAAAAGTAGTTGCAAGGGGTTGGAAGCCAAGAAAGGCCTTTTTGAAGCCTACATTGAAGAAGCGTATGAACAATAGAGACTCATTCAAATGCAGCACTCTGGACATGGGTAGGATCTTCATGGTAGATGATCAAAGTCGTCTCCCTCTGCCCAAAAGAATTGTGAGAAGAAGCATGAAATAAAGTTGCTTTTTCTTCTCTCATGCCATGATTGGCTCCTTATACTAGACGTATATGAAAATGTTGATGCTTAATAACAAACAAATATGCCTAAAATATGAAACTCTGCAAGGATTTCACTAGTAAACCCATCACACAATTAAGGATTTTTTCTTACAAAGAAATTGTGTTTCACTAGACTAACAAGATACTCTAAGACAAATCTACCTATAAAGGTGTGAATAGGTCAATAATTAGAAAGGTGATTAGCTAATTAGTTTGACAATAGCACTATTTACCCTAATAATTTTAATATTAGTGATAGAAAGAAAATTATGTGAGAAAATCTAATTTGAGTGTCTTATTTAGGTCAAAAAGTGGGACACATTATTGTGGTATCATGTAGTAAAAATAAAACATTCATTAAAAAATTAGAAAACCACTACCTATACTAATATATAATCCTAATTAAATTTCCACTTAAAGGATTTGCAAGATAATTAATGTAAATCAAAAGATGTGGAGGTATGGGGGCAAAGAGAACATACACAATGTTATGTTATATTTTTGAGACAAAAATAAGACCACATTGTGTGTTGTCAATATTTGACCATCTTAATCTCTACATTTAAAAAATGTAATGGTTTAGAAACAAGAGTCTAAGCACTAGCATTATTATCCATAAACATCTCAAATTACTTGTTGAGCTTTAGTTTTTGTAAATTTCAAGGGAAAAAAAAGAAGATTTTTTTAACCTCCTTTTGGTCCCTATTTCCATGCACTTACACCAAATCTCATGTCAATTTTTAGGGAAGGGGGGTTGATAGTGACTATCACCACTCATCAAAATAATGCACATACACTATGGATCATGTAGATCCCAAGATGGACCCACACAATGTTCAAGCTTGACTACCACAAAGATATATAGATTCATGGTCTACTATCACTTTTGTAGACAATATCAAGAATTTTATCAAGTGTTCTATTGACAAGACCTATATCAATCCATAAATTTGAACTGGGTATATCTTAATGGTCAATGTATACGAGCATTGTACGACGTAACTACATGTCCTATAGACTTGAAGTAGGTAACCCCTTATTTGTTTTGTATTACACTATGTTATGAGACCCAAAAGGACTCCAACATATGTCTTGTTCTATAAAGCTATTATGGGTTTTTCCAAGTGAAAAGCATGTTACTTTTTTCATTTAAATAACCCTTTAGAATTACAATAGGGTTACAAGTTATTTCTACTCACCTCTTTTAGCTAAAAAGAGATAATAAAAAAGTGACAAATAAAAAACTTTGAGTTTAAAATGGGTAAATAAGGAAGTTATGTCATTTATATTTAATTATTTTTGAAAAAATGTAAATTTTATACAAATACTTGATTAATGAGAAATAATAGTACACCAAGAGATAAACAAGAAAAAAAAATTGATTCTTGTGAAAGGGTGTAATGGATTGCAAGTCATCCCTTAATATATCATATAAACAATTTATGTGTTCCCTAAAAGGAGCACATGTACCATTGAAAGAGGAAGGTGTTTTAGTGGGCTATGGACATATGAGAAAGGTCATGCAATGTTTGTCTAACCCAAGGCATAGTCTACACTCAAGATTATCATACAAAAATCTATGATCAATGAGCATTAGTGTGGTGCATAGGCACACAACTATGTTTGATTACACAAATTCCTCCTTAGAGGGTATTATAGATAAGAAAACACAAACCACTAAGGTCTTCTTAGGTTAGATAGTCATTCCAATGGTTTTATTTACATAAGTATTGAATCTATTATTATTGAGAGATATTTGAAAATTCATATTTATTGTATTCATATCAATTTGATTGAATCCTATTTTTATTTTATTAAGTTAAATAATGAAAGATTTATAAGAGAATATATAGTAAATTGATGTCATAAGTTAAATTGGTTATCTGTATTTATCTTGATCTCACTATATATATTAATATCATTATTGTAGCATTACTTTTTTATTTTATGAGTTATAAGAGAGACCAAGGCATTTATTGGAAACGGATGTATAGAGCACTAGAGTGCAACCTTCCCAACATTAGTAAGGAAAGAATTGATGTGTAATATTAGTAGTTCCCAATAAAAATATTTCACTCTACATTTTAAATAATATTAGAAATAACATTACAAAATTAAAGCTAAGGTGGTTTACCATATATCATTCAATGTAACAACCATGTTAAATTATACCATAACATTGTATCATTCAAAGACCCAACATACATGGAATGTCTTTGATAGATGGGATTTAGGCCAACAACCACTAAAAGCAATTTGATTATCCAAGGAAAATGCTTCATGCAAACAATTGTCAATGTGAGCTAACACCTCATGCTTAATGAAACTCATTTTGTCAATTAGAACATAGTGAATGAAATGTGTACTTACTTGAAATGTTTGAAGCACTTGCCCCTCAAGATCATTCATCTCTTCAGTGCAAGCAAAAACAATATAAATCTTATCACCACTTTAATCAACTTGAAGCTTATCAAACATGCAAGGAAAATAAACACATAAGCTAACACCCAATAACATATGCACCACATAACACAATGTTTTTCACGTGGAAACCCAAATGGGAAAAACCATGGTAGGAATTGATACCCACAAGATCAACTATCTGTAGAATAGGGATCTGACCAGTTAAGGTCTTACAATTGCTCTGTTAGGAGCACACCCAGTTAAGAGTGTCTTAGCCCGGTTAAGAGCTATTACAATAAGGCCTGTTAGGACTAGCTCTGTTAGGAGCTACCCAGCTATGGGATTTACACAACACAAGTTAATGTGTGACCCTGTTAAGGGATTTAACCTTCGAACCTATGAGGATCCTACCACACCTTGTTAGGAGTGACCTTGTTAGAGGATTTTATCTTGCTGCAACTGTTAGGGAACAACAAGTGACTGATCTGTTGTTAGCACCTCTATGCCTGATTAGATCCGCTTCAGATTTGCTTCTAACACCGACTAAATATCAATATAGAGCTTCTTATTTCATCGCACAATCAAATTCACTCTACTCATCTCATGTCTGATACATCGTCACATAATATACTCCTTTTTATAAACAACTCTGCTAAGTTAGCTAAGAACCTTTTGAACAATTTCCTAGGTTCAATGTATCTAGTCAATCTTGCTCATCACACTTATGTCGACAAAACAGAACACAACACAAAAACATAACATTATGTCTACCAGTTTACTGATCTAAGTAACTCTACTCCACTGGTTTTGTGTTCTTCCTGACTGACTGCTTAGTACATCATAACTCGCTCATTCAGTTGAATCTGTCGATGCGGTTCCCGTCATAGACTCCTGCCAATGTCATGAACACACATTCCAAACCACAACACTTAACTCTTCACCGATCTTTCGTACCGGTTGCTTGAGCATCGCACTGTCCCTGTTTACCGATTTGTTGTCCTGTTTTTTGGTTCACTGCTTAACTGCTTCCACTACCGGTTAGGCTTTACCGGTTGGACTAAATGACTTAGATGACTAACAAAACATGGTTGCCATCAATGACAACACAATACAAATCATCAATCAACCTATTACAACAAAATCATCATCAAGCCAACACTCTTTTAGTGGAATGTAGAGGGTGGTGTGACTTGTGGATGCATTGATTTTAACTATTAAAATATACTAGTTGGAGCAAGCAACAACAATGGTGTTCCAAATATTGAAACTTTATGTCTAATTATATGCATCAAGTATGATTTTTTCATGCAAACAATACCCTACACAATCATTCAAAAGGGAGTCTTTGATAGCATTCTTGCAAAATAGAATATGATAGTACTAAATGAAATTAGTGTCCAAATGATAGATTGTTTGGGTTAAGGCTCATACTCTCCTTGTTACATGTAGGCTAGTGTGTTGATTGAAGGGTGTATGAAATCAAATGTTGACACTTACAAGGAGTGAGAATGGTACATGAAATCGAATTATGACTACTGTCAAAGTAATACTCATCAAGCATACCAAGTTCATCAAAATCAATAAAAATACCTTAATATAAATGAAATAAAAATTGCATTTTAAAACCTGTCTACATTCAATACTTTTGATTGATGAAGAGGGATTCATCATCATAAGTGACAAAGTAATATAATGGTGTTTAGCCAATATGTTATGCATTATAAGTATCTTTTATTCTATCTTAGTGCTCCACAACATCAAAATTATATATGGCCTAATGTTAGGGCAATGCTATAGAATGGTTTATATAATAGGAGCTCACCTAAAGGATGTGATTGGCGTTATTGAGAAACCCTAAAAATGACGTTGTTTTGTCCTCTTGTTGCACAACTAAGAACAAACCTGTAATTTGCAGGCTTTATTGAACCAATTCATTATGCTAGTTTAACTATGGAATGAATGGCGTTTGTGGCCTTGTCAGAATTTAATTGATTGAAGATTGTCTTCAGGGCACTAACCATTTAACCACGTGGGAGTAGTTCTACTATGGTAAAACTTTTATCATCTTAACCTCCACTTTATGCAGTTCTCGATTTGAGAGTGGAATTACATTTGATTTCAGTACTATATGCAGTGGATTGCGGGTAGCTTCTACGAAAGACTCTTATGATTCAAAAGTTCAATAGATGATTGCAGGTTGGAGATGGTGAGAGCTAGGATTATGCTGGGATTGTAAAAGTAGAAATTTCGCCGTTGCCGGGGATCGAACCCGGGTCACCCGCGTGACAGGCGGGAATACTCACCACTATACTACAACGACACAAGTTTGATAATATGTAACATATTTACTAAATTTAACCGAAAGACTAAACCTCACGTAAGTTGGTGCCGCAACTTGTAAATTTATATTGAATATTATCATGTTCGCTTAAGTGTACATAAGATAAATAAT